>NC_043011.1:12933189-12953189 GCF_006345805.1 Octopus sinensis | reverse complement strand
TACAAAGTGCGCGTACACATCAGAGAGAAACAGCGGCACTGGCAAAGCACTTGAAGGAGCAGCTGCTGCGCCACCCTAGAGACAGTCTCATAAGAGTTTGCCAAGTCTTTGGATCCATCATCAGTTTGAAGAAGATGAAAATGTTGGGCTAAAGTGTTGAGCACTCCTCTACCATTACAACCAACACTTGCGAGGTGGAGGTAGTCCATTAGTTTACACATCTCAGCTTCACTATAACGGACAATCTCTCTAGAGATTAGAAGAGCTGCCTCAACAGTAACTAGGCTGACCGTGAGTGTCTAGAAAAACAATGAGTTAACAGTGCCCAAGAAAGTTGCAGTCTGCAGATATTGCTTTCTGAAGACACTGCTTTACAGCATGTATTCCAGACACGACAGGCATCTCAAAGCCTCCTACTCATGCAGGCTAAGAAGGAACCTGGACATTATGTGGTCTGACCGAGTTATCAACAGCAAAGTCCTTGTCTGCACGCAGTTACTCAGCCTCCTTATCCTACTGTAACGACGAAATCGCCGCTGAGTGAGCCTCATACACAGCTTGGTCGAAGCGAACGCCGAGGGACCTGCTGTATGAGGAATTGGTCTGCAACAAGAAAATAGAAGGTCGATCCTATTCTCGTTCCAAAGATGTCTGCAGGAGAGTGAAGTCTCTGTACAAGAATGATGGGAGATGGGAGGACATTATTTATGATCGCTTTCGCTGCAAACTGGAACTAGACAAGGGTTAAAAAGACTAGAAGAGATAGTGAGGCTAGCCGATGAAGAAAAGCAAAAATCGACAGAAAACAGCACCGTGATGAACCAGACAGAGAGCGCGTTCGAATACAATCACTGAAGCCTTGACTCTTTCACTCACTTGCAAGCTTCCAGCGTCACAGCTGACTCTGTTCTACCAACAAGACCAAAGCAAGACTTTCCAGGTAGAGATCCATAGTCTTACAAAACTAACGAATATCTCTTCCTCCTCCTCTTCCTCCTCCTCTTCCTCCTCCTCTTCCTCCTCTTCCTCCTCCTCTTCCTCCTCCTCTTCCTCCTCCTCTTCCTCTTCCTCCTCCTCTTCCTCCTCCTTTTCCTCTTCCTACTCCTCTTCCTCCTCCTCTTCCGCTTCCGCTTCCTCCTCCTCCTCTTCCTCTACCTCCTCTTCCTCTTCTCCTCTACCTCCTCTTCCCCTTCCTCCTCCTCTACGTCCTCTTCCTCTTCTCCTCCTCTTCCTCTACCTCCCCTTCCTCCTCCTCTTCCTCTACCTCCTCTTCCTCCTCTACCTCCTCTTCCTCTTTCTCCTCTACCTCCTCTTCCTCCTCTTCCTCCTCTACCTCCTCTTCCTCCTCTTCCTCTTCCTCCTCTACCTCCTCTTCCTCCTCTTCCTCTTCCTCCTCTTCCTCCTCTTCCTCCTCTTCCTCTTCCTCTTCCTCCTCTTCCTCTTCCTCCTCTACCTCCTCTTCCTCCTCTTCCTCTTCCTCCTCTACCTCCTCTTCCTCCTCTACCTCCTCTTCCTCCTCTACCTCCTCTACCTCCTCTACCTCCTCTTCCTCCTCTTCCTCCTCTTCCGACTCCTCTACCTCCTCTTCCTCTTCCGCCTCCTCTTCCTCCACCTCTTCCTCCTCCTCCTCTTCCTCCTCCTCTTCCTCTCCTCTTCCTCCTCCTTTTCCTCTTCCTACTCCTCTTCCTCCTCCTCTTCCGCTTCCGCTTCCTCCTCCTCCTCTTCCTCTACCTCCTCTTCTCTTCCTCCTCTACCTCCTCTTCCCCTTCCTCCTCCTCTACGTCCTCTTCCTCTTCCTCCTCCTCTTCCTCTACCTCCCCTTCCTCCTCCTCTTCCTCTACCTCCTCTTCCTCCTCTACCTCCTCTTCCTCTTTCTCCTCTACCTCCTCTTCCTCCTCTTCCTCCTCTACCTCCTCTTCCTCCTCTTCCTCTTCCTCCTCTACCTCCTCTTCCTCCTCTTCCTCTTCCTCCTCTACCTCCTCTTCCTCCACTTCCTCTTCCTCTTCCTCCTCTTCCTCTTCCTCCTCTACCTCCTCTTCCTCCTCTTCCTCTTCCTCCTCTACCTCCTCTTCCTCCTCTACCTCCTCTTCCTCCTCCTCTACCTCCTCTACCTCCTCTACCTCCTCTTCCTCCTCTTCCTCCTCTTCCGACTCCTCTACCTCCTCTTCCTCTTCCGCCTCCTCTTCCTCCACCTCTTCCTCCTCCTCCTCTTCCTCCTCCTCTTCCTCTCCTCTTCCTCCTCCTTTTCCTCTTCCTACTCCTCTTCCTCCTCCTCTTCCGCTTCCGCTTCCTCCTCCTCCTCTTCCTCTACCTCCTCTTCTCTTCCTCCTCTACCTCCTCTTCCCCTTCCTCCTCCTCTACGTCCTCTTCCTCTTCCTCCTCCTCTTCCTCTACCTCCCCTTCCTCCTCCTCTTCCTCTACCTCCTCTTCCTCCTCTACCTCCTCTTCCTCTTTCTCCTCTACCTCCTCTTCCTCCTCTCCTCCTCTACCTCCTCTTCCTCCTCTTCCTCTTCCTCCTCTACCTCCTCTTCCTCCTCTTCCTCTTCCTCCTCTACCTCCTCTTCCTCCACTTCCTCTTCCTCTTCCTCCTCTTCCTCTTCCTCCTCTACCTCCTCTTCCTCCTCTTCCTCTTCCTCCTCTACCTCCTCTTCCTCCTCTACCTCCTCTTCCTCCTCTACCTCCTCTACCTCCTCTACCTCCTCTTCCTCCTCTTCCTCCTCTTCCGACTCCTCTACCTCCTCTTCCTCTTCCGCCTCCTCTTCCTCCACCTCTTCCTCCTCCTCTTCCTCCTCCTCTTCCTCTTCCTCTTCCTCCTTTCCGTTCCCCTCCCCCTCCACGTATAGAATATAAAAGTGCGTTCACCTCATTAATTACTGTCGGTCAGAAAGTTAATTCCGATTCAGTGTTGATTGAGTTGCGAAATTGGAACAAGAATTGTTTCAGACCGCATACCTGGCAGTTTTAAACACATCAACTTACAATTGATCATTTATTGGATATTATAAAAATGAATTAGGGCTGGAATTATCTGGAAGAATATACGAAGCTTTTGGGAGATCCAATTGTGATTAATTGATTAGTCGATGATAGCTGCGCAGCTTTCGTGATATCTGCATTTTGATCTTTTGTATGATCGATCAACAAATGAATGCATTTATCTATTTCTACGTTAACAATAATTTTATTCCATACTTCGTATCAAAATTCTCCAAGGAGAGAGCCACCAACAATAATCTTCCATCGGGAAAACTTTCTCGTGTTTATATTGATAATACTTTTGAATCATATTCTATTAAATATCAAGCAATATACAATATAAAAGTAGCCCAGCTTTATTATATCGGATGGCACGCTGTTGTTTCTCTTTTTAATACGTAAATAAATGAAATAAGTAATGATTCTCAACTTAATAGTCTCCAGAGATAGGTTTGAATATCAGAAAGGCTTTATTGAAACTATATTTATACTAACTTAGAAAAGATGCACAGTACAGACGGCAGCAGTTCAGTTTCTATCGGCTGAGTCTACTTCAAGAGTACAGAAATTTAAACCAGTCAATTCTGACGCGGCATTTAGCTTCGTTATGAAGCTACTCCCACGCCTAGAAGTACATCTATTTGTTGTGGAATCTTTCCCTCCTCTCTTTATCACAATTTAGTTTCAAATGTCTAATTACGAGTGAAATGAACTTACTATTGTCGGAGGTTCTTATATTTATAACTCTGTGAATACTCAATGTTCAAAGTTTAGGGTTAATAATAATAATAAAAAAAAAAAGAAGAGAAGCCAGATTTGGTATTTTCGTTAAGATTTAAAGTACATTTATTAAAATTATAGTTTGGTTAAATTAAGTTGGTAATGAGAACAAAGCGTCAAGGTAACACGGAAAGAAAATCTGAATCAATACAAATATGAAAAAAATGAAAAAAGAGACATTGAAATTTGGGCAGAGAGAGAGAGAGAGAGAGAGAGAGAGAGAGAGAGAGAGAGAGAGAGAGAGAGAGAGAGAGAGAGAGAGAGAGAGAGAGAGAGAGAGAGAGAGAGAGAGAGTGTGTAAAGACGAAAGAGAATAGAGGAAATGATTACTATGTTAAATGGTACATGTGAATAAAAGCAAATAAATTATGGAGAAAAAATTATCCAGAATGAGACTGAAAAGAGAAAAAAAATTATACTATTATTGAAATGACTGGTTATGCAAAATTGTACAGTAGCAAGTAACTGCATCATCAGCAGACAAAATAATAGATGGAGTCAGGCCATGGTTGCCATGATATAAATGAAAATAATTTGTAAACAGAGGCGGTTTCCTTTGTCGCCAACGTCTCCTTTATATTTTGATCAGTGCTAGTTAGTTCCTCTATGTACCCCTTCACCGCTAACACATACCAATTACCACGAACCTATTCAGATTTTCATATACAATTACACATTAAAGTAGAAAGAAGTAAGAAACCATCATCATTATCATAAGCAACTTCTCATTATTCAGTATACAAACTGAGGCCCTGTTTGCTACGGTTTGATAATACTGCCAACAGGCATCAAATTAACCGAGGGAAAACACCTCGACGGAGTGTTGTCCATTCTACGTACACATACGGTAAGGTCTCACTTGTGTATTGTAGTTAATTGAAATACTTTAATTAACTGAATTCATCCAATTAATTAGTAGACCAAATCTACCTTCAGGTGTCTTTAAAATCTAAAAACTACAAATAAGGGAAATAACCCTAATACCGCCACGATTGAAATGTTTTGGACAATAAAGTCAATGCAGATGTGTTGTCCCCTCTACGCTGATTTGTCCTTAGTGTTTTGTTTAGAATTTAAATATTTAAAGGCGGAATTTTTTTTGGCGATCCTTCGGTATAGGTACACAAGTGACTTTGTTTACATTTCTGAAGATAACAGAAACCCTTTTCTTCCACCTCTAACCCTAACCCTAACCCTAGCCCCCGTATATAAAAAAAAAACACTTTCTTGAAATGTATCCGGTACTTCCGGTACTTATACCGAAGTTACGCCTTTTTTTTTTTCATCAACTAATTGTTTGGATAGTCTCTGTTGAATGACGCTTTCGGTTCACTGTATTACGTATCTGAGACCTTGTCATATTGGTATTCATCGAAGTGCTGCTTGTAATTTTACTTCTGGCACAGAGTGATTATTTCTATCGGTCACTGTTTACCGCCCACTCAGTTCCTCACAGTATTTGTTATAAACGTGTGCTGCGAGAACACTTTTTAATCATTGATCAATAATATTATTCCGTTGCTTTCCTTTTCTCTTCGCATTTACTAGTACTCCTCTAACAAACCATTTAGCTGTCATATAACCTCACCAGTAACACTTTAACAGAATATTGGTTTCATACACTCGACCAATGTTCTCTTAAAGTGAGACAAGCCATGACATTACGTTGAAAAATCAATAACAATATTTACATATAATTTGACCTTGCCCTGCGAGCTTTCATAACGTCAGGAGGATTTCCATTTATGCTGCATTTATGCTTCCGTACAAATCTCGCTTTACATTAAATGGTTTAACGGACGTGATAATTTTAATCTATATGTTAGATTAAATTTCAGTTTGTTTCTGTCAGGTTTACTGATGATGCGGAATTAAATGTATCAGAATATAAGCAGCATAAAGTTTTGGTAATTTCCTACTAAGCCTTGTAGGTTATATAATACATTTCAGAGGAGTCGGTAGCAACTGTAATATAATATATATATATATATATATATATATATATATATATATATATATATATATATATATATATATATATATATATATATATATATATATATATGTGTGTGTGTGTGTGTGTGTGTGTGGTGTGTGTTTGTGTGTCTGTGTTTGTCCCCCTAGCATTGCTTGACAACCGATGCTGGTGTGTTTACGTCCCCATAACTTAGCGGTTCGACAAAAGAGAGACTGATAGAATAAGTCCTGGGGTCGATTTGCTCGACTAAAGGTGGTGCTCCAGCATGGCCGCAGTCAAATGACTGAAACAAGTAAAAGAGAATATTTAATTAAATAATAGTTATATATAGTTTATTTATAGCAGGATTTTATTGAGAAATCTTTTATCTGTAATATAATCGCTTCATTCTTTTTTGTCTTGTGTTGCATTTAACATTTCAGTCATCCTTGGAACAGGTATGTGCTGAATATGAGTATTAATGTTAGCGGTTAAATAGCAATCATCTATACTCGATTGGCCGGTGTGCTTCCGAGGGGAATATTGAGTTGGCACTATTGTATTAGATGTCTGAAGAGTAAGCGGGCGCAGTGAAAAACAGTTTGAAGTTAATATTTATTTCGCGTGGATAGCCCTCTCATTCCACAGACACATACACATACATGCGAATTCTCAATAAGTTAGCAATATTCAAATACGCCTAGACGTCATCTATCTATCTATCTATCTATCTATCTATCTATCTATCTATCTATCTATCTATCTATCTATCTATCTATCTATCTACCTGTCTGTCTGTCTGTCTGTCTGTCTGTCTGTCTGTCTGTCTGTCTGTCTGTCTGTCTAGGGAGAGTTTACGAAAAAAACAAAAGACGAAGACAGGTGGTGTACAAAACAAACAGATGTATTAGTATAACGCTCAGGAATAGAAAAAGTCTTTTACGTTTCGAGCCTACGCTCTTCTACAGAAAGGGCCACAGAAAAAACAAGTAGAGAAACAAGGAGAGAAAAAATGTGTGAAGTGGCTAACGATCTATCTATCTATCTATCTATCTATCTATCTATCTATCTATCTATCTATCTATCTATCTATCTATCTATCTATCTATCTATCTATCTATCTATCTATCTATCTATCTATCTACCTACATACCTATAAACCTACCTACCTACCTATCAACTCCCGCTCCTTTTCTGTCTTTATACCAAACTATCTACGTCTCCCTATATAAGTAGGTACCTATCTAAATACTTATCTATATCCTACCTACATCTTACACGATAATATCCATCCCCATGCATTTTCAGTACCAACTGTTACCAACATTTGTGATACTTAACCAGTCTTTTAAAATTTTTTTATCTTCCACTTGTTTCAGTCATTGGACTGCGGCCATACTGGGGCACCGCCTCGAAGAATTTTCATAGTCGAATGAATCGATCCTGCTACTCATTTTTCTATTACTTTTTTTAAAGACTGGTACCTATTCTATCGGTCTTTTTTGCCGAAGCGTTAACACACCATCCCCGGTTGTCAAGCGGTGATGGGGACAAACACTGACACAAACACACACACACACACACACACACACACACACACACACACACACACACACACACACACACACACACACACACACACACACACACACACACACACACAACACACACACATGCAAGCACGCACACATACATTCAATAATATCAATGCCAAATAATGATAAGGCATACGCGAACTTTAGGCTAGCTAAAGTATGTTTGTGACATATTTCAACTTGTAAAGGCAAACTGACGGTAGTTACTGTGGTGAAAAAGATTCTTTTACACCTTTTACCACGAGAGACAAACTTTTTCTCCATAGTAACTGCAGTGAATATGCTTTTGAAGTTGAAATGTGTCACAAACATATTCTAACTAGCCTAAAGTTTGCTGAGCCATGTAAAGACACACGTGCTTTTCTCGAACTATTCTTTTCTTTCCCGGTGGACACGTTTTCCTCTTTTCTCTTTCTGACGAAGAACCTTCTCCGAAGCGTCACACATTAAGCTTTCTCTGAGCGTCAAAATTATCGATTTACTGTGTACGTCCTTTTCACTTTTCTTGTTTTTCCTAATTTTGTTTTTATTTTTGATTTGCCTACACATAGACACACACAAACACACATGCAAACACGACGAGTTTCTTTCAGTTTCCGTCTATTAAATCCACTTATAAGGCTTTGGTGGGCTCGGGGCTATACCAGAAGACACTTGCCGAAGGTGCCACACAGTGAAACTGAACCTGGGACCATGTGGTTAGGAAGCAAGCTTCTTTATTTCATTACATTTGCCATAAAGGCACAATACAGATGAAGCTTTGCGGGCTGGACACAGACACAATGATGATGATGGAATGAAAAAAGAGATGGTTGGTGGGGGAAGCAGCCAACGCTGATTGTTACTTCCCGATAACATTGTTCTTGCTTTTAGAAACACAAATGAGGTGTTGAACCTCTTACAACAATTACAAATTGAGTCGCTGAGCCTCTTACCAATCAAAAAAAGTTAAGAAAATATTCAACTTGAGGCGCTAAAGCTCTCACAAATCTCCAAGTTCGAATCGAGGCACTAAGACCTCTTACTCTGCCTCCCCGATTAAGTCTCTTGCCCCCCGCAGGCAAGCCTGAAGTCGCAAGCCGGGGTCCCATGAAAGATAATTATATTCTTCCTTAGTAAAGGAATCCATCACCCTATAGAAATAATTTTCCTCTATGACCTCCGCAGAACCCTGCGGAGGCCAATCCGGGCTATCAATGCAGGTCAGGACCGCCTTTTCCCGACCTTCAAGATTCCTCACAAAGTTCCCTTAAGAAAGAAGATCACAAATTCCTCATTTATTACACTGGGAGGGGCCACAGTTTCCTCCGTCGGTGGCACAATCCCACCGACGAGGTTTCAGGACATGTCGGCAGTGTACTGCTAACCGCCGGCATTGTCCAATTCTTTTTCTTCTTTTTTCTTGTCTTTGATACGGGAGGGGGGTAGTTCCTTCGCTTTAACCGGATGATCATCGCTCCCTCCCGCAGCTTTAGGGTCCTTCGGTGAGCAACCATTGTTGCCCGCCTTCTTCCTTTTTTCCCCTTTTCCCGGGGAGGTTTCTACCTCCTCGACTACCTCCATCTCTCCCTCCGGAGGAGGAGAGGGCTCTTCCACAACCAACTGTTCCAGGTCCTGGGGACAGTTCTTTTTGATGTGGCCCGGTTCCAGGCACAGGTGACATTTGGTGGTGGTGGTAGGGGGCGTCCCTCAAGAATCACCGGGTACCTACAACCGGCCATTGGGTCCACAGGGTCAAAACAACTTTTGACCCAACCCAATCAGCCGCAGGCAAAAATTTAACATTAAGCAGCTTGGATCCGCTGCTATCCAGACCCCGGCGGATAGTGTTCTCTATCCACTCGGGTTCTATCCCGGGTGGTAACTCGCAGACCCAAGCTCTTGTCAACTTCTTCCTACCATACGTGGGAAGAAACAAAATCTCTTTGCTGGTTCGCAAATTTGCGAGCCTCCTCAGGGGTGTCAAATAGCAACCACACCGTTGCATATTTGACCGCCCTGGAGATTAATTTAATAGTTGGCAAATACTCTGCCAACTCTTTTTCAATTTGAGTCTTTTGAAAGAGGGCGATGGTGTCGAGCGACTTTGAGTAAGTCCTTAACATCACCGTCCTCTCTTCAAAGTCTTTCATCCACTGTTTGGGCGGAACAATCTCCCACTCCATCGCAGTGTTGTTTGTCTTTTTTGCCATGTTTTTTTTTGGAAAAAAGTTCACAGTATTAAAAAAACCCAAAAATACAGAAAGGAAGGAAGAAGACAAGAAACAGTTCCAAAACACAGCAAACTATTCTGGTTGTCTTGGTACTCCTGGCCAACTCGGTAATCCTCTTGGTAAGGACACAAAACAGTTACACAACAATTTCACCAAAAATTGGTAAAAAATAAGCACAATTATAGTGGGGGGGGGTACACCCCCAAAAACACACTTCTCACCGCTAAGTGAGACTTTAAGCACAACTACAGGCAGACAATCTGCCAGGAACTCAGTGGATATTTCTTGCTCGACAAAAATAAATAAACACAAGCAATACACCGCCACTGAATCCCGAACCCCGAAACAAATGTCTTACCTGGTAGTTGTGCTTCACTTGTTCAATAATTCACGACGTTGGTGTACAGCGACGTGACCCCTAGCAGTGCAAAGAAAACAGTGACCAACGCATGCGCATGAAGCAGGCTTCTTGGGAAGCAAGCTTCTTACTACACTGCCATGCTCTATACATATTAAAACCAGCAAGATCCTAACATCAACTGCAAACTTCCACAGAAGCAGTGATATTGACAGATTCTATCTGAGAAGAAAAGAAGAAGAGGCTTGAGATCAGTGCAGACAACCTTTGAATGTGGAATTTTTCCTAGAAAAGAGCTGCTCTAATAGCTCCTGTTAAAAACAGCAGCAAAAATAATGCATCAGCCCCAAAATGAAGTGAATATTATTCTGTGCCTTTGCAGCGAGCTTCTCCAGAAATATTCATTCATCCTGATGACCTGCCATCAGAAGACTTGGAAGAGAAACTCTTTGCTTATCGCAAAAAGGTTCTGCATGAGTATATTTCCTATAAACTTGAGGATTATGAAATGTTAACATGAATTGCAGCCGCTCTTGAATTCATGGCTGTTATAACACATCTCATTTCAAAGACAACACGTTTGCAACTCAAGACAAGAGATAATTACAAAATATCTCATAAATAAACGGGATGGTGAAACCCTTGTAAACTGCTCAGATTTAACGGCAAATGTCAGTTGTATCACTCTTCTGTGGACGACCTTACATATGTAGCTAGTAACTTCTCCAAAGGTGTCATCGTGGTACTTCCTACCACTGCAACATGATGCTGTCGCTAAAACCATGTACAACGCCATCCGCAGTAAAGCTGACCTGGGATATATATAAACAACTCCTCTATTGGTGGAGGATTTCCATCAAAACTTCTAAGCAAAACATAACAGGCTGGACATAGTTATTTGAAACAAAAAGAAAAGTTATGTACAATCATAGAGGTTAGCTACCCTTCAGATGTAAATAGTTCTTCCAAAATTAGTGAATAGGAGAATGTCTATGGACAACTGCTTCGAAATTTGCTGCTCTTCAACTCATTATAAATGCACAGATTATAAATTCACTTGGTTTTGTTAGTAAATGTCTAAATGACTGTTGCTGCTCCGTGCAGAAATCTAGGTGAGCGGGATCAGAATCACCACAGTGATAACAAAGACGAACAATGGTTTAAATTTTTGGAGCCATTTATTTTCTACTCGTGCGTTACATCGTGCAGGTGTACCGCGTGAATATACAAATGTTTGGCAAGTGTACGGTAGACTACAAATTAAGAAAAATACAAAAATAAGACAAACTTAAATACAAAAAAAATTATTTGAACAAGATTTTACTGATATTTTATTTCTTGATATACAACTTTCTTGTAACAAAGTTTGATTTCAAAATACATTCAACAGGTTTATCATGACTGATACACGTGGGCGAAAATTGCCGAATGAAGAAAAAATGTTGGATATACTGAGACACTTTCACCCATGGATATACAATTATCTACACATCATTATATGTCACAGATTAATGTAAGGAAAACTAGATATATATATATATTTCTTTACTAACTACAAGGGGCTAAACATAGAGGGGACAAACAAGGACTGACAAAGGGATTAAGTCGATTACATCGACCCAGTGCGAAACTGGTACTTTATTTATCGACCCCGGGAGGATGAAAGGCAAAGTCGACCTCGGCGGAATTTGAACTCGGAACATAACGACAGACGAAATACGGATACGCATTTCGTCCGGCGTGCTAACGCTTCTACCAGCTCGATATTTACAAAATCTTTGTCGGCTCATCATTCTAGAAGCAGCAGAGAATTGGTCACACTGGTACAAAGTCACATTCGCAGTAACACGAAATAACCAAAGAAGGGGAACATTCAGGGATGACAGCGGGTTTTCCGAGATATAGATGGACACAAAAAGGGAGAATGCATGGATATGTGTCTTGTATAATTGAGGATGATACTAATATCATTCAGAAACATGGTCTCTTCTGGATTCGTAACCACTACATCGTAAAATATTTTGAAGAGTATGAGTTTGCTATCCAAAAGCTACCTACCTACAAAATAACTACTGAACAAAGTAGATAATGAAGCTCTTAAATCTTAAGGTGCGATGCAACCGGAAATGTTGATTATATCTCATTTCTGAGGACAATTTTACATGCGTAATCAGCAGATTCCTAAAAATCATTAAGGTATACTTTTCAATGTGATATGATGCTGTTGTTTAAACAATATACGTTGGCGGAAAACTTGCCACAGAATAAATGAAGAAAGAATTTCTGCTGTTGAGTAAACATATGCATTTCAACGGAAGAATTATGGAAAAGATTCCTGTCAAAACTGCCGAAATCGGTTAGTAAAAGAATATTTACGGACAACTGCTTCGAATTTGCAGATTCTCTGCCAAGATTATGCATTTATACCTATAATTATTAGTGCATTTCGCCTAAATGTCTAAGAGGTAATCTAAGGAAATTTGTTCATAAAACCTAGGTTTTTGAGAAAGTGATAGTTAACATTCACTATACAAATACATTCCACACACACACACACACACACACACACACACACACACACACACACACACACACACACACACACACACACATATAAAGACACCCGAAAATGTAACCTACATCATAATCAGCTGTTCTAAAATGTTATCAAAACACTGTCTACAATTGAAATATAATGTAGCTACAAAAATGATGTATAATGCAAATTGTAAGAAGGATTTTCCTGAAGGCAGAAGCGTAAGAATTAACGGTAATGTAGAAGGCATATTCACCGATAATATAAAAGAATACTGGTCCAATATTCCTGACCAAATCCCCATAAGACATAAGCACAAGAGATCAGATGTAATAGACAGGTAGGGAGAAAAAGAAACAGTGCATTGTATTTAAAATCGGTTGTCTAACAGAACTTAACATAATGTTTAAGATAATATGCAGTTATGGTGAGGTAAATACGAAACGGCTGGTATTGTATCTGGATTATAACTTTCGCTTTATGTTTAAACATACACGCGCACGCACGCATGCAAACACGCATACATTTGGAAACAGCTGATGATTCACTGTCTCAACTCAAAGTTAACCCACCTCATGCGATCGTTCAGGCAGGATTTAAACTGCTGGTAAAAAGTATACTGCTGGGAAAACTAATGTTTACACTGGTAAAACACTGTTTTGTTCCCTGGTGAGAGCTTAAAATGTAGTAGTTATATATCTTGGAAATTCCAAACGTTGAAAACCCTAAGGTTTTTCAATAGAGGAACCGAGATATTGCAGCAGTAAACTGTTACCAACTCACAATTAGATACCTATTTCTTTACTGCCCACAAGAGGCTAAACACAGAGGGGACAAACACGGACAGACAAACGGATTAAGTCGATTATATCGACCCCAGTGCGTAACTGGTACTTATTTAATCGGCCCCGAAAGGATGAAAGTCAAAGTCGACTTCGGCGGAATTTGAACTCAGAACGTAACGGCAGACGAAATACCTATTTCTTTACTACCCACAAGGGGCTAAACACAAAGGGGACAAACAAGGATAGACAAACGGATTAAGTCGATTATATCGATCCCAGTGCGTAACTGGTACTTATTTAATTTTATTTAATCGACCCCGAAAGGATGAAAGGCAAAGCCGACCTCGGCGGAATTTGAACTCAGAACGTAACGGCAGACGAAATACGGCTACGTATTTCGCCCGGCGTGCTAACGTTTCTGCCAGCTCGCCGCTTTAGATATCATTAAAGTTACAGCTTGTGGAAATTCTCTCAAACGATTCATCAGCCGTTTCCGAATAGACTCTGATATATATCTAGAGTACTTGTTCACACGTTTGTAAAACACGTGTGTGAGTATGTGGGCTCGTGCGGCTGTATGTGTGTGTGTATGTGTGTGTGTGTATATATGTATATATACACACACGCACACACACACACACATATATATATATAAACACACACACACACATATATATATATAAACACACACACACACATATATACAGAGTATGATGGGTAAATTGTCGCCATTTAATACTTTAAAATTTGCGCATGCGCATCGTTTGTTTTTTATTTTGTCGACTACACTGTATAGTAGAGTCAGTTGGGCACCGTCTCTGTGAAAAACAACACCATGACGCAATGCACTGCCAGAAATTTGGAAACGACACGCTTGGTATTCGCGACGGCAGCTCCTATACGAACAGATGGTGAACACACAGAACAACTTTTGGCTTCCCGTGTCCCCTAAACACGTACCGAGAGTGATAAAAATCAAACATCCAGTCGACGTTATGGTGTTTGGAGTGATCACTGCAACGAGCCACTTCGCTGCTGATTGTAATGATACGACTGAATAGCGATGATAATGAAATGTCTTAATAATGAATGTAATGATAAAACTGGGGATTTTAATGAAACAGGTCAGTGGTGGTGGTCGTAATGGATGAGCAGGCGTGGTGGTGTGTTAAGAAGTTTGCTTCCCAGCTACATGGTTCCGGAATCAGTTTCAGTGTGTCTGGCACAAAAGCCTTGTGAGTAGATTTGGTAGGCGGAACCTGAAGGAAGCCCGTCGTATATATATAATAATAATATTAGGGAGTAAATCCAAACTTACAGGGAAAAATTAGATTCAGGATTAAATCCAATTTTACAGTATAAATATACATATGAATTAAATTAGAAATAAAACCACTATTAGGCAACTCAAACTGAAAAACTTAAACCAAAACATAGAAATAAAATTAATTAATATAATATACAAAATATAAAATACAAAATTCAAAATTTAAATTATTTAAATTTAAAGTTAAAAAGTTAGAATTATTAATTTATATTTATAATTTTTATATATATATATATATATATATATATATATATATATATATATATATATATATATATATATTTTAAATCTCTAATTTAATTATATATATATATTAATATATATATATATATATATATATATAATATATATATGTGTGTGTGTGTGTGGTGTGTGTGTGTGCGTGCGTGTGTGTGTGTGTGCATGTTTGTTTGTGTGTTCGTATATTTATGTGTGTGTGTATGTGTGTGTTTGCGTATGTTGTCCTCCCCCACTGGTTGACAACCGGTGTTGGTGTGTTTGCGCACCTGTAACTTAGCGGTTCGGCAAAGGAGACTAATAGAATGAGCACGGTGCTTCACGAAAAGGCACTGTGATCGATAAGTTCGACCAAAATTCTTCAAGGCTGTGTCCTAGTATGGCCACAGTCTAATGAATGAAGCAAGTAAAAAAATAAAATAAAAGACAAGCATATAATGTTGTTGGTTTTACTGAAACAGCTGAGTGCTGGTTGCCATGGCACGACTAAGCTGTGGTTGTAATGAAACAACTTAGGAGGAGGAAGCACTCCGTCGGTTACGACGACGAGGGTTCCGGTTGATCCGATCAACGGAACAGCCTGTTCGTGAAATTAACGTGTAAGTGGCTGAGCACTCCACAGACACGTGTACCCTTATCGCAGTTCTCGGGGATATTCAGCGTGACACAGAGAGTGACAAGGCCGGCCCTTTGAAATACAGGCACAACAGAAACAGGAAGTAAGAGTGAGAGAAAGTTGTGGTGAACGAGTACAGCATAGATCACCACTATCCCTTGCCGGAGCTTCGTGGAGCTTTAAGTATTTTCGCTCAATAAACACTCACAACGCCCGGTTTGGGAATCGAAACCGCGATCCTACGACCGCGAGTCCGCTGCCCTAACCACTGGGCCATTGCGCCTCCACAATGAAACAACTAAGATGTGGGTGTAAGGAAATAAGTTAGCGGTGGTTGCGGTAAAACCACTTTGTGGTAGTCGTAAATACTCCTGCATTCACTGAATTAACACTTCAGAAATACTTAAAATGAAACACTTCAGCATTGAGAAAGTCGATCCAGTTCCTGTGTCTATGTTGCAAGTTGATTCTTGTACTTGAGAGAACGTAACCATTCTGGTCTGCTTGGCAGAACCAGATTTCTTTTGCCTTCGGCGAAGTTAAGTTGCAGTCATTTGGTTCTGACGTTTTAGACAACTTATTCTCTGTTCCAATTTCCTTTTTCTCTTCTCACTTTTGTGCTTTTGCTACCAACCATACAGGCTCGGTACTATACATTTGGGTAGCACGTGTAAAATCGGTTTTGAAAAAGGCAAAAATTGAATATAGGAGACATAATGATGTGAGTATATCTACCATTTATGTGGAAATTCGGTGTGTGTTTGTTTGTGGCTAATTCCTCCTACATCGTTTTATTGATTTTGATGAAACTTGTCACGTGAATAGAACTCATGTATGAAAACCTCGTGACATACTTAGATTGTTTGAAAAAAATCGATAATACGGCCCTTGGAAGGGACCTTTATATCTACCACATATAATTAATTTTTTAAAAACACCCATGGAAAATAACCCATAACACCTGAACAACATTTTTTAAACACTCAAGGGAAATAACCCATTTCATTGTTTATGTTCGATTACTTTGAATATTGATTTTTTGTGTGTCCTATTTCTAATTTTTGCAGACAATATCACTTTTATACTTTATTTGACACGGGAGTAGAACTCATGTCTAGAAAGTTTGTGACATACTTTGTTTGTTGAATAAATCGGTAATAGCGCCCTTCCAATGGATCCTTCTTACTACTATATATTACTAATATTTTATTTAAACAACCCAAGAGAAATAACCCATACCACCTGCAGATTTTAGCGAAGCGATCAATATTTGATTCGCACGATCAGCTGACCTAATTCTGCATTTCACTACTCACATTTCGCTTTATTGAGAAAATTCTATAGTTTGCAAGATATTTGTTAATTTTTTCTTCAATTTCTGCAATTTCAACCAATCAATGACGTCCATTGAGGTAAAAAAAAACATTCTGTGCCGTATGAATATGTCCCTCGTTTAAGAAACAGATTGAGTTTATTAATATTTGGGAAGAAAAAAAAGATACCCTTCCCCCCACCCCTAACCCTAACTAACCCTAACCCTAAAACATATTGAAATGCAATAGATCGATACTAGGGTCATAATTATGGGCGACAATTTCATATGACACCGCTAGAAAAAACTGCCGTTCAAACCGAAAAGATCCCAAAGAGCTGTGTTACCAGGCTAATGTCTGACAGAAAGCCATTTTGGTAGTATATTTTAACAAATCTGTTCTCACAAAATTAAGGTGGCATGCCATATCTCGGAGAATTATTGAAGAGCAGCTCCTTGTGACTTCGCAGAATTAAGTAATTGCATAGTTTTGACAATCCATCCATAAAATATAATATAAATATGTAAGATATGCTAGCAATGTTATAGCCACGTTCCTGTGGACCATTGCGGTTTTCTCTTGCTTGATTTTGTCAGTAAATAGCAGCCTCATATTTCCTTCTTTCTCCCAGTCGACTCAGATGTTGTTATATTGTTGGTTTCACTATGGTCTTGTAAAAACAGATTGAAGACATCCAGTATGTATCGTATTGCTCTTGTTCAACATGTCACCTGTTCACTCTAGTTCAAAATATTTACTTGTATCTTGCTTCAGTTTCTTGCGATGAGTTAGCAATATCATTACCGATTCAAAGACGAAAAGATACAATCTTCCATGTTCCATTTATGCAATTTCTTTTGACTGGATACGTTATTCATGCTAAGTCATTACTACATCCTGTTACAGTTGGGAAGGCTTTTTTCTCTTATATTTATGTTACATGGTTTCTTTCACAAACTCGTAAAAAGAAAGTTTTTATTCATCTGATCATTCCACTTTTGTTTTTTCCGTTTTGAATAATCATTTCTTTTCATTGAACATTTCCTGAGAGAACGGGTTATGGTCGATAGAACTGTGTTTATTTCGTGAAACCGAAACATGAAAGACAACTTAGATTTTAAAGAAACGTGTTTTCAGTAACTTATAACATTCTTATTTAGTTTGTCTTTGAGATGTAAAATAGGAGCTTACCATATTAAAAGTATGTCTAATGGCAGGTATGATACATATTCACTATCATAAGTTTATTCACATTTCATCCAAACTCTAACAGAATACATAAAAGCAAAAAGATTTTTAAAAAAGTAATAGCTATGTTTTTACAGAAAAAATAAAAACTACAGGAAATATTTTTTTAAAAAGCGGTATTTCTTCAGCAAATAGTGATCCGAAATGAACAACTAGTAAATAACTAACACAGAATCCCATGTCTTCTTACTAATCAACGCTGATTGATGACCGAGTGAGCGAGCAATCCCAAACAACATTAACAATAATTATAAGAAAATAACGGTATTAAAAATGATTGAATGTCATCAGATACGTTCGTATGATAACGAAATAGAAGTCTGAATTTCTAATTGAGCTATTATTATACAGAATAAAAAAAATCAATAAAATAAGACAAAAAAACCAACAACGAAAATCTTAGTAACAGACTATAAAAGTTATAAACTGCCTCCAAGGCATGATCTTATGTGCATATACTTACTACCGTCTCTGTACATATATGTGTATGTATGTATGTATGTATGTATGTATGTATGTTATGTATGTATGTATGTATGTATGTATGTATGTGTGTGTGTGTATGTATGTATGTATGTATGTATATATGTATGTATGTATGTGTGTGTATGTATGTATGGAAATCTCTCTTTCTATGCCTCCTCTCTCTCTCGCTATATATATATATATATATATATATTGGGAGAGAAAGACAGAGTGAGTGAGTGAGTGAGTGAGTGAGTGAGTGAGTGTGTGTGAGAGAGAGAGAGAGAGAGAGAGAGAGAGAGAGAGAGAGAGAGAGAGCCAACAGGTAAGATCAAGTAATGCTCACATGATTTGAAATTACACTCCAAAATCTTTCTCTAGGACTAAGTCCGCGGGGTAAAGAATGGCTATAAGAGGAATACAAGTGAACTGACGTGGAGAAAATAATGCAAATAGACAAATAAACACGCTTGAGCTTAATATATATATATATATATATATATATATATATATATAATATATATATATATATATATATATATATATATATATATATATATATATATATATATATAATATATATATATATATAATATATATATATATATATATAAGCAATAATAAATCTATGAACGAGGTATAAACAGTAATTGCACGACAATGTAAAGTATATTTGCTATCTCAATATGGCTAACCACTAAGGGTGGGTGTTACTGTAGCTTGTAGCCCCAGGAGAACATCGTCTCCAGCTGGCTTTAGGCACACTTTCTGTGTCCGATAGGACACAGAAAGTGTGATACGCACGGACTGCAGTTTCTGGTATATATATATATATATATATATATATGTATGTGTGTGTGTGTGTGTGTGTGTGTGTGTGTGTGTGTGTGTGTGTGCGTGCGTGTTTGTTTGTGTGTGTATGTAAATATATATATAGGGATATATATATCTCTCTCTATCCGCTCAGTCGAAGTCGACTCTCGGTCACTCGTTGGATCAGTGTCCTCCAGTCAGTTCTATCCTGGGCCGCTTCTTTCAGATTGGCTATGTCCATTCCGGTATCACTCTTGATGGTGTCAAACCAGCGGGTTCTTGGTCGGCCTCTTACTCTCTTGCCACTGACCATTCCGAGCATGATGTCCTTCTCCAGGGATTTTCTCCGCATAATATGACCGAAATATGCCAATCTATGCTTGGTGATCCTAGCTTGTAGCGACATTTTCGGCCTGATCTGCTTAAAGCCCAACCGTTCTCCTCACCGTGGTGCTGGGGGTGGCAACGGCATATGGTAAGTATGCTGGCTAAACGGCTCTGGCCTGGGGAAAGACCTGGCCACCTACCCCAGTATCCTGGCCAATATACTCTATGGATCAAAAGTGTAAGAATTCTAATATGATGGTACGAAACAGTGGGATCCCCGGGCTGCGAGATACCACATTGGCTACTGGAGAAGAGCACAGGGGATATATATATATAGAGAGAGAAACAAAAACTGAAAATATTCAGAAGATGAACACTTGTGTATAAACATATTGGTATTTATATATTTACGGAACAGATTTACATGGAGTACAAAAGATACAGAAAACTAAGG
>NC_043011.1:12915689-12928189 GCF_006345805.1 Octopus sinensis | reverse complement strand
CCAGTTACGCACTGGGGTCGATATTATTGATTTAATCCGTCTGTCTGTCCTTGTTTGTCTCCTCTGTGTTTAGCCCCTTGTGGGTAGTAAAGAAACAGGTAGTCTTATCAACATGTCGAAACTTCTAGATCATCGTTGTTCTTAGTCTTCCATCTTTACTACATCATGTTATTCTCATTTGAATTAGTAAACAAGCTTTGAGGAACCAAGACACACACACCTATCTTACTTTTTTCATTCTTTATCTTTTTACTTCCCTAAACACTGTAACTCTCTGGAACGACTTTCTTGTTCACATTTTACCCAATGAAACACTGAACATTAGACCCCAGTTACCCTAATCTTACTTGTACTTGTGGCGACATTCACCCTGGGCGGGTTGAGTCGGCTTCTTCCACCACCCTCGAGGCATCTCGAACCATGGCGGTGGAAGAAGTTTCGTGGGAATAGGAATTTCACAAGCGGTCCCCAACAATCCCGCATGTGGAGACATCCTGTTTGCCGCAGATTGTCCGCAGACGCAGGGACAGAACGACCGAGGAGTTGCCGGTTGCCGAAACAGATACTCCGAGGATTTTCACCAGAGCCCCGTCTGCCGGGTTGTGGCCCTAATACCACTGCTGGAGATGACCTGTAAGGTCTTCAATAATACCTGATTATGAACTCTGTTCTTCTTTAATAATACCAGACAACATTTACAACCACATAAATGTGGTCTTTTTAGAAGATATCTTATGAATATTCGAATATTCTGTGGATGATCATTAGTCTCTGACCAATCCTGATTAAAACAAACTTACAATCAAAGACTTTCAGCCGTGATCCTACGGTGTTTTTGGAAGTATATGGGACAACACTGTCTAATGTGTCTGTCATATTAAAAGACAGTGACTAGTTTTATGAGGGAGACTTTGGTTGCTAGTCTGATGTGCTTGTGAACTTGGTATTTCATCGATGTTAGAAATCCGGAACTTAGGAAGTATGACGGTTAATTCTCTTACTCTTTTACTCTTTTACTTGTTTCAGTCATTTGACTGCGGCCATGCTGGAGCACCGCCTTTAGTTGAGCAAATCGACCCCGGGACTTATTCTTTGTAAGCCCAGTACTTATTCTATCGGTCTCTTTTGCCGAACCGCTAAGTGACGGGGACGTAAACACACCAGCATCGGTTGTCAAGCAATGCTAGAGGGACAAACACAGATGCACAAACACAGATACACAAACATATACACACATATACATATACATATATACATATATACGACGGGCTTCTTTCAGTTTCCGTCTACCAAATCCACTCACAAGGCATTGGTCGGCCCCAGGCTATACCAGAAGACACTTGCCCAAGATGCCACGCAGTGGGACTGAACTCGGAACCATGTGGTTGGTAAGCAAGCTACTTACCACATAGCCACTCCTGCGCCTCTTATCAATTATTCTCTGAATTAGTGGGAGACTTGTTAAAAAGTATAAAAGGTCCAAATCTCACCAAGGTTATCTTTGACTGTCATCATTACTAGATCAGTTAAATACAGAACCAGTAAAAGGTATCATGAGAAACCATAAAATAATGAAAAGTAAAGCCTATCCCAGTGGCATGTGAAGTCAAAGCGTCAAGGGATATTAGTATATTACGAGAAGGTATTAAATCCTGCGTTCTATTGTTTCTGCCACACAATTTACAAAATCACTCTATATATAAACGGCAAAATGTCTGCGTGCGTGTCCTTTATACAAATCCACAATTTTTCAGTTAGAGGGCTCGCACTTTCTATGGTCATTCAAAACCGTCCAAGGGTGGTCGTGCACATCTTTACATTTCCCCAGTCACCCCACAAAGCCATTAAAAAATCAATAGAAGTGACTTTTTTGTGAATTTTCTCTCCAAAACCCAATCAAAATGCCCGAAACTTGATACACCAATTGAATGCCAGCTAGCTGTATGTGATTGGTCGGAGATTTGGACAGTACTCGCGTGTATGTGCGCACGCACACAGCTGTATATGCATGCATTAGAACTGTGACCCGGCGTTGCCGGGTCATAGTGCTAGTAATTATTAAACGAAAAAAGTAAAACATTGATTAACTGACCCGGGATATGAACAGTGTTCACTCTTTCTTTCAGTAAATTCACTACCTTGATGACCACAGAACAAACGCATTAGTCACTAAATTAAATCCTCTTGATTTATTTAATCTAGAGAAAGAGGCTTTATGGCCTAGGCTGGCCTTTCGAGACTAGTGAGACTGATGTGGACGATGTTTTTGGGAGGAAGAATTAGACGAAGGGGTTAGTGAGGTGTTTGGTAGCGGATAGGCGGCGAGCTGGCAGAAACGTTAGCACGCCGGGCGAAATGCGTAGCCGTATTTCGTCTGTCATTACGTTCTGAGTTCAAATTCCACCGAGGTCGACTTTGCCTTTCATCCTTTCGGGGTCGATAAATTAAGTACCAGTTACGCACTGGAGTCGATGTAATCGACTTAATCCGTTTGCCTGTCCTTGTTTGTCCCCCTCTGTGTTTAGTCCCTTGTGGGCAGTAAAGAAATAGGGGACAGGGGTATACAATATGGCTGATAATACGAAGAAAGACGAAGGAATCGGGAAGTATGAGGGGAGCTAGCACGAGACCAGCAAGTTCCGTGGTACTAGTTGAAGAGACAAAGGGGAGACAATACATCTGTAAACCAGAGGCTGGAGTATGTACTAGAAATTTAGGATTTTAAGAGAGAAATATCTAGCAGCATTAATCTCGGAAGGAATATGATTTGGAAATGCTCAGAAAAGCTCTGTAAAATAGAAAGGAGTACAGAGCTTATATTTTATCAATCGGAAGACTATGAATCAACATTTTATCAATATATTTACTTTAATCATTCTAGCACCTATTTTGTTGCCATTGTCTCTGTGCGTATTTATTTATATATCACTGTTTAATTTCATGTATATATAATATATATATGTTTATAAACCGTTAAGCTATTACACGGAAGAGCAGGTGTAGATACATAAAGTGAAACATATAAAGCTTTGCATGAATGAACAAATATTTTTGCATCAAAAGAGCTCTTTCCACCACAACGATTCTTTTATTTACAAAAAATGTCAGTCTCTGCCGGCAATGAGAATGATTAATCTTAGTAGTTTACTTCAATTTTCAGCTACTTGTTGCTTGTGTAAGCCACAGAGTAGTAATTTGGCAACCCTTAGCAGCTACGACTGTTCAACGTATCAGTTTCTCTTGTTCAGAGCTTCCTGTTGTTCGAATCAGCAAGCTGTGAACTAATTAGTAGTTGGAGAAAGCCAATAAACCAGACTTGTCTAGCTTAGAATCTTTTACAACTGACTGGATTTTGCCAATTTTTTTCGCCAAATTTTCGAGTTTATTATAAATATAATTAGTCAATATATACTCACTGTTATGTTTGAAAAGAATTTGAGCAATAACGTACTGGAAGAAAAATTATTTGAAGAGTTATTTGAAGATGATATTGGTAGACTTACCATGCACTCTGGATTTAATGAGTCTACCCAAATTTAGAGTATTTGACCTCGACATCCTGGTCAGGAGAGATTATTCTTTCAATCAAAAAAGTGTAAAACTTCATAGGATTTAAGTTTATTACTTAAGACAGACTATAACCATCACATATTAAATTAAGCTTGCATATCTGCTTCCATCACTACTAAATACCATAACACACCAAAGAGGGATCCTCTATGTGCTCGCTTGATCTGCTAGAAATAGCAACAGATCTCTCTTAAATTACGCTTTACCATAGTCTTAGAAGAAAAAAAGAAAAAAAGAAAGAACGAATTGGATAATGCAGTGCTAGATACCTGAAAATAACAACTGTATCTTACCTGGAACTGATTAGATATGTCTAATGAATTAGCCCTGACTTTGGACTAAACAACAACGACAGCAAAAACAGCAACAATTACAACTAAATCCCTTATAAGAGCTTACGTATTTGCCTCCAGAGACGGTATGCCATTAGATGACTGTTGACAGGGTTTCTCCTGTATACGATAGCATGTGACTTTTGAGTGAAAGAGGTGTTGTTCTGTATATACATACATGCACGCATACATGCATACACACATGTAATGCTGATGGAGATGTTGATTGTATTGGGTTACGTAATAGGGTTTGCCGACCTACGTAATGATGGTGCTTGGTTTACCGAAACACGTGTACATTATATAAAATAGAAAACATCGGTTATGTTTTCTGTGCTCCTCTCTTTCCCCCTTTATATATATATATATATATATATCACGTGACTGACCAGGCAATCAGATGTTGCTACACATCGCTGGTCACAATGCCCTTCGCATTGTTTTAGCCTTCAAATGACGCCACCCCGCTGGCTAAGCGAGCAGGCCAACAGAAGACAGAGTGAGAGAAAGTTGCGGCGAAAGAGTACAGCAGGGATCGCCACCACCCCCTGCCGGAGCCTCGTGGATCCTTTAGGTGTTTCGCTCAATAGACACTCACAACGCCCGGTCTGGGAATCGAAACCGCGATCCTACGACCAGAGTCCGCAGCCTAACAATTGGGCCATTGCGCCTCCACGTATATATATATATATATATATATATATATATATATATATATATCTATATAAACGGCAGTTTGTCTGTGCGTTTTCTGTGTGTCTGTTTTCTCGTACCCTCATTCTGACCACGGCTTTCAACCGATTCTGATGAAACTTGACACACACATAGCCCAATGTCATAATTCAAAACTAACGCAGCCAAAATTTTGAAAAGTTCCCCCAGTTCTGAAAAAAATCGATAAATTCGACACGGGGTCGAGAATCAGAAACCCAAACCACAGACCGTCTAGGGGACGCAACTCCACCTTTTTTAACTCTCAAAAAAATTTACCATCATTTTTTTCCCATTTTTTTGCTATTTTTTGGCTATAACTCTCTAAAAATGCTTTATAGTTATTTCCCTTACAAACCTGAGCAACGCCGGGCGATACTGCTAGTATATATATATATATATATATATATATATATATAAATTAGAAAAAAAAACACCTTTTATCAATTCAATAATGAAAAATTAAATTATACCATTTAGAAAAATTACATATTATAGAAATATTAAATATAAGATAAAACATATAACGATGATTAAGTAATGTGCAAAATTGATTTAGTATTTCTAAATTGAATTTTTCCCTGTAAGTTTGGAATAATATTCCCTCATATTATTATTATTATTATTATTATCATTATTATTATTATTATTATTATTATTATTATTATTGAGTGAGAGAGTAGTTCATGCCATCAAAGTGACACTGGGGTAAAATATACGAAGCCGAATATACCCATCATGACTACCCGTCTGATAAGGGTACAGCAGGCAAATGCATCACAACCATATGTGCGCGACATGGTGATCTCATATCAAGATAAACAGCACATGACCTTGCAGGTGGGGCCCAGTTAGAAATTTCTTCAGGTTGAGTAGCCCATCCTGCTCAAAAGGTCCCTGAATAAGGGTTGTTTAAGGATGTTGAAAAAACCACCCATGTTTCCAGAGGTGAATTATTCAGACCCCAAAGAATCCCTCTCAACACATGGCTATGATGCTCCCCCACTACTTCTGCTCGTGATCAGAGATGCACATATCGTCAGCCACTTAGGGATATGGTCAACTGGTTAAGGTCAAACAACTGACAAGCAAATCTGTGGTATTGAGCAGAATATTTGCTGTAGCCCATCTTTTATACCAAGACAAAACAATGTAGATGATAACACTTCCAATCAGTTAAGATCAAAAGCCATGAGAGCCACTGCCTGGTACTGCATCAGGGCATTTATTATTATTATTATTATTATTATTATTATTATTATTATTATTATTATTATTATTATTATTATTATTATTATTATTATCATTATGTGTGTGTGTGTGTACGCATATATACCGGTGTGGGGACTGAACTTAGAACTATGTGATTGGGAAGCAAACTACTTACCAAACACTCACGTGACTGTGTGGTAAATATGTGGATATGTATTTATTTATATATGTATGTATGTATGTATCTATGTATGTATGCATGTATGTATGCATGTATGTATGTATCTCTCTTTCTCAAGTTTTATATATATATATATATATATATATATATATATATATATATAATATATATATATATATATATATATACATGCACAAGCACACACACAGATACTATAAGTTACAACAAAAGAAGAGAGATAACTTGAGGTGTAGCTCCCATGATAGAAGCAGCTAATAAGAAAGAAATGATAGAAAAGATTTAAAGGCAAAGAGGGTAAGAAAGAATAGAAGAGAATATAAGTGAGAGAAAGTGAGCTGAAATGAAACATCATTATAATAAGAAGTTCCATTAAAACAAACGATATCATAGATACAACAGAAATGGCAGAGATTGTCAGTTTTAAGATCAGCGATGAGATTTTTGTTTTCTTCTATATTGCTAGAAAATAGTTTTTAATACAAACTGTCGATGCTCATATTTGCTGCCTTGCTTTAAACTTTACTAGCACTATGACCTGGCGTTGCCGGGTCATAGTGCTAGTGCATGCATATACAGCTACGTGCTTGCGTACATACACGTGAGTACTGTCCAAATCTCCGATCAATCACATACAGCTAGCTGGCATTCAATTGGCGAATCAAGTTCCGAGCATTTTGATTGGGTTTTGGATAGAAAGTTCACAAAAAAGTCACTTCTATTGATTTTTTAATGGCTTTACGGGGCGACTGGGGAAATGTAAAGATGTGCACAACCACCCTTGGACGCTTTTAAATGACCATAGAAAGTGCGAGCCCGCTAACTGAAAAATTGTGGATTTGTATAAAGGACACACACACAGACATTTTGCTGTATATATATAGAGAGATATGGCTAATGTTTACTTATTACGTCAATATTTAGGTGTAAGCTTAAGCTTTAATGAATACCGTGAAGAAGTAACGGGACAGCAATACGCAAGATCGGTTTCAGGAAAAATACATTTAAGTTCAGAGATAGAGCTTACATTTAAAACATGGCGGTGTTGTGTGGACAAAACTACCTTAGACAAATATTTTCGCTGGACAAAATGCTTAGCGGCATTTCTTACAGACCTTTACGTACTGAGTTTAATTTTCGATGAGGCCAACTTCGCTTTTATCTTTCGGGATCGATAAAATAGCGATAAGTTGAGCACTGGGGTCGATGTAACTCACTTTCCATCCCATCAGAATTGCTGGCCTTGGGCCAAAATTTGAAAGAAATATTTCTGTTCATATAGAGAGGGAAAAATTATATTTGAGAATATCGTAGCATAACATCGTTATTTGCTTTTGTTTTAGACAGAAAAGCTGTGTTTAATATGTATGAGAACGGCGATCGCCAGCATATCGTCATCCTAGTCATCAAAGTGCATCTTGAATCTCCAGACAGACAGACAGACAGACAGACAGACAGACAGACAGACAATCAGACAGTTTGAGGACTTGCAAATAATATGATATAGGTTATATTCTATGGCGTATCAGTATACTAATAACGAACTGCAAAAACGTCTGACAATTTAAACGCAGTTTTCTTTCGCATCAAAATGAGGTTTCTGACAAAGTGTACATCGTTAATAATTGGAATGTCTTAGAGAAACGAAAATAAATTAATAAATGGGCTGTACTGATTTTAACAAATGCGTCTGTTATTTACCAATGCTACACATTCCTTATGACAGAAACCATCATTAGACGAAGCATAATTTGCCGAAGAAGAAAACAAGCAATTCTTTATAGCAGAATAAATGAAAGTCAATTTCGAATAAAGACAGATTGGACATAATGTTCTTATTCTTATTCATGAATAATTACCAATTGGCTATAGTTTGATTATCAAGCCAAATCCCGAACAAACCGAACAAATTAAATGGACGCTTGGTTCGGCAACAAAAGCCAATCTAAGATACGCGAAATATTATACACTAGCAGTATCGCCCGGCGTTGCTCAGGTTTGTAAGGGAAATAACTATAAAGCATTTTTAGAGAGTTATAGCCAAAAAATAGCAAAAAAATGGAAAAAAATGATGGTAAATTTTTTTTGAGATTTAAAAAAGGTGGAGTTGCGTCCCCTAGACAGTTTGTGGTTTGTGTTTCTCATTGTCGACCCCATGTCGAATTTATCGATTTTTTTCAGAACTGGGGGAACTTTTCAAAATTTTCGCTGCGTTAGTTTTGAATTATGACATTGGGCTATGTGTGTATCAAGTTTCATTAGAATCGGTTGAAAGCCGTGGTCAGGGTGAGGGTACAAGCAAACAGACACACAGAAACACGCACAGACAAACTGCCGTTTATATATAGAGAGAGATTATAAAATGGAGTCTTGAAGTGTATTCGATATTTAAAGAATAAAAGTATGAAATAAACCTCTGTAGATATCCTTTTCTACTCTAGGTACAAGACTTGAAATTTTGGGGTAGGGGGCCAGTCGATTAGATCGATCCCAGAAAGGATGAAAAGCAAAGTCTACAGAACATTAGGTCTTGATTTCTGCAACGACTTGCATAGTTCGAATCGAGTTGGAAGCACGAAGAATAAACTCTAGACAAGTCAAACTGAATGATTTGCAAAATGAAGGCTACAAATGTTGATAAAAGATCTCTGTAACGCTGGTACTACGACATACAAAAATCAAAATGAATATGCTCAGTTTTTTTTTTTGAGAAAATTCTGTAGATCAAGAAGAATCTTTGCTTTAATATTTCCGATTGCTGCTTCCAATCCCTTATCATTCACCTTTCATGGAACAAGGATTGGAAATACATTTTGAAAAGAATGTATTGCCAACTTATCTTTTTACTTCTGTCTGAAGATGATATTGTTAGCCACTCTATTATATTTTTGTAGAATCACTGCTTTTATTGATATTTGGCTCTCATCCATGAATCCTTTGGATTTATATGGGGAAATACATCCTAGACAAAGATTCCTAAAACGGAAAATTACATTGCACTCACTTTCTTTTCCATCGTGATTTTATATCATTTCACAAAACGATTTACTCTACAACAGTCTCGAACGATTTACAAAATCTATGGACATTGTCTCCTTCTCTGAATATCTTATGTAACATTTTCTTCTTAGCTTTGTGTATTTGAGCTCACAATACTTCAATATTATATAAATTTTGAGAGACTTCTAAATGCAACCAAGCAAGATTAGCGTTTCCTTTCGTAGCGAAATATATTTTACCTACAATTTCGTTTCTCATTGTATTTACAACATATTCTATATTTTCCCTGCTACCTTACATATATCTTATGCAAACTTTTATTCTCAAGTATCTTTCTGTCAAAAGTTCTATCATTTAAGTCTATCATTTTCTATTCCTTCACATATTCTGTCATTCAAAGTTCCATTTTTCTTTTCTCCTTATTCAAAGTAATTTTGAAATACTTTCAAGAAAGATGCTAATCAAATGTCTTAGAGATGTCTACTGTTCGGTCATTCATGTTCTCTTTTAAATGTAGTAATCCTTAAAACTTGGCGGTAAGGAATACTATTTATTCTATCTTCTAGTATCGTGAAGTTATTGCTTAGATCGTCTTTGGATATGGAGTTGGTCATGTTCTGTTTTTAAGGTATTATAAAAGCTACTTTCTTGCTATATTTTCTTCAGAAATATAGGTTTCAATGGTGGACGCTGATCTTCCATCTGACTTCTTACACTATTTCTTGATCACAAATAAGTTTTTATAAACTTAAAACAAGACAAAAGCGTTATCACAACCAGATGTTTATTCCTAGGTAAATCTTGATGGCACAACCTTCTGATCAAAGACATTCCAACTGTGATTATCTCGTTCCTTTTAGGTGTATGCAAGATTTCATTGTGTGACGTAACTATTTCTTATTAAAAGCAGTAAGATGTAATTTTAAGCAGATTTGGCTGCTATTCCTAACAGATCGAGTGACCACGTTGAGGCTCCCACACTGGATCGATACAGGTATGCTATTACAAGGTGGTGTTAACTGTTTAATCAATCACATATGGTCATCTAAAATGAAAAATGATTATCCCTTCTCTTACTCAAGTAACACCTACATTACTATAATCTTCACATGTATAGGTGCAGTGTAGGGACTAGACACGTAAATAAGGAAGACTGCATTGAAAACAAAGCCGTACACGACCAATTGGAAAAGTTTCATTCCCCAGGACGTTTCAACCACAAATGTACTTCTTCATCTCTCTTATTTTACCACTCATAGACGGTTACTCCTTGGTTGTGTCTCACCTTCAAGGTCTCACCCTAGCCGCGTTTTTCTACTGATATTGACTTACAGGTTTTCATATTAAACCTCAATTGCATCAGATTTACTAGTATGTTAGGACATGTAAAAACTATGGTCACCCGCTCACAACATCATAAGCGGAAAGTGTAACCTCTCGAAAGAGCTGTTCTTCACTCCTGCTCCAGAGCGTGGGCTGCGGGGGTCACTCCGAAAAGCTCTATCTAGGACGATTTCATCTCAATCGAAGGAGAGGGGTTTTCTCCGTCCGGGTTGCGGATCCGTGGAATAAGCTGCCGGACGAGATAGTGAAGATGCCTACGACCGCTCGGTTCAAAGTCTCTCTTGACCAGAAATGGCCTGAACTCTTTGTATGACCACCCTCCCTGTACATAACTCCCTATCCCCCTACATGGCCTTGCTCTTGCTTTTTGAGCCAATAAACATTAAAATTAAAATTAAAATTGAATTAAAAATTAAATCTTATGAAATATATTTTGAATACATTCTTCCCGACTTAACAAGTGCTGCGTCGTGACATTGTTGCTGCCAAACCACCAACTGCATCTCTTGGAATATACTTAGTCGTAGTTTAACATAATCATACAATTTATTTTATGAGGCAATTGTTCATTTCTTTAACTTTTTGAATGTTTCTATGTATTGCTGAGTTGGCATCATTCTTAGTATTTGCTTATCTACAATCACATTGAAACAAACACTAATATCAATAGTAATCAAACTTGTTTAACTCATATTGTTCTAAGCCTGATTTTCGTTTTCAATCAGTCGGAAAAAATGCTACCGTGATAAAGCGGAATTATTATTTAAGGCGTTGAAGCCGTGGTTATTTCTATTTCTTTACTACCCACAAGGGGCTAATCACAGAGAGGACAAACAAGGACAGACAAACGGATTAAGTCGATTACATCGACCCCAGTGCGTAACTGGTACTTAATTTATCGACCCCGAAAGGATGAAAGGCAAAGTCGACCTTGGCGGAATTTGAACTCAGAACGTAACGGCAGACGAAATACGGCTACGCATTTCGCCCGGCGTGCTAACGTTTCTGCCAGCTCGCCGCCTTGGAACTGGTTATTTCGTTGTGTTGTGTATCAGGAACTACTTCGTTCCGTGTATTCTTCTTTTCACGAAGACAAATTGTGAGTCGAGTGGAAATTTGGCTGCTATTTTCAATGATTTGAGCGGTCATGTAAACGCTCCACCTTTGGCACGAGTAGAATCTTCCTTGTCGAAGTACATTATCATTCGCATCATTTGTGGCAGTTCCTCTGCTGAATGCTACAACGATGCTACGATACGCTCTTCGGGAATAAAAGTGACAATACAGTTTCGTTTCTCAGTTGGATGCACTTCCTTTGGCTTAATATGTTTTAAAAGATTTAGAATTGTATAACTCCCCCACCGCGCCCCGATATACATCTAAATCACAAATCGTTTGTCACTTATCGTTTATATCTTCCAGCAAAACCGGTCATCCAAGACAAATTACTAATCTTATTACATTTCACTCTTACTGTTTTTCTTTTAAAAGGCAGTCTGCTTATGTCCACGGTCTTTTTAAGGTTAGAGTTGCTATTTTCATATCTTCTGGTATTTTATAAAGACTATTTAAACTAACAGATGAAAGGTCATCGAATTCTAATAGTGATAACGCTCCAGCTATGGAAATAAGAACATCGCTATGGTTCTTCAATAATAAATGTTTGAGGAATCTGATTCGAATGTTCAATCAGTTCATTCGGTCTTATTCCACTTTATTTTTATTTGTAGATGCATTCACTTCACTTTCTCATTCTCTCTCGTGGCATGGCATTCACACATGCGCGCTCGCACACACACACACTCACGAACGCATTCGTTCATAACATAAACTTATAAAGAAACACATGCGAACTTACGTAGTTATAAACAAATGTACATCTACATATAAACACAGACAACTGATTGTTTTCTCTATTCTATATTTCGTGTTGGTGTGTGAACTAACAGATCTACAATATGCTAGATAAAGCAGCCTTAGGAAACAATCTCTGACAGTTTCTTGTTGCCGTAAGTACTGCAAGTTATTTATTGCTGTCTCTCATCACAGCTTTGATAAGTGCAAACTCTAAGAAGAGATACAAGAACACTGTCTGTTTTCTCAATTACCCATTTATTTGCCTGTTAATCGAT
>NC_043011.1:12795689-12913189 GCF_006345805.1 Octopus sinensis | reverse complement strand
TTACGCTATCTACCTGACAATTTCTTGTTAAGTTTTCCTTATTAAGTAGTTGTCCTTAATTGCTACACACATATATATATATATACATATATATATATATATATATATTATATATATATATACATATATATATATATACATATATATATATATATACATATATATAATATATATATATATATCTATATATATATATATATATATATATATATACATATATATATATATAATATATATACATATATATATATGTATATATATATATATATATATATATATATATATATATATATATATATATATAATATATATATATATATATGTTTGTTTGGATTAACTATATATATATATATACTTTATTTAAAAGCAGCAGAAATTTAACAAAAGCTGTTACTCGGAGTTTCACGTTCCCGTTCGTCGGACAGTTTTGTTAAAATTTCTGCTGCTTGTAAATAAAGCATATTGCTCTACCTCTGGTATTTGAGTACTCTTCTTTCCACCTTGTTTCACATTTATGTGTTTACTCCGATATATGTATATATATATATATATGTATATATATATATATATATATATATATATATATATATATATATATAATATATATATATATAATATACATCTATATATTAGGGCTGGTAACATTTAGTTTAATTTTAATAACTAACTTTTGAGAAATTAACGATTAATTAATAGTTAATTTTTAATTAAAACATAAAAATGTCTACAGTTGCATTTATCGACAAGTTTACGATATTTCAATTAAAATTCGGTTAAAAACAAGAAACAACACAAGCGTTGTCTCACTCAAATTTCGCGCATTGTCCCTTACTAGAACCTGAATCTTCTTTGCTATGTCCCAATCTTCTACAAATTGTTTATATAACTCAGCAACTTTGTTAGCATAGAGACGTTCAGCAAAATGCACACATCCAAGAATAACACTTATTAAATTCCATTCACCAGCAATCCAATGGTCGGTGATTTCGCAATAACTTTCATTACCTAGGAATATCCAAAAATCAGATATTAGCGCAAGTGCCTTTGAATTTTTCTTACTGCTTCTTTAACACATTCTCTTTTGCTCTTATAAATATCAACCAACATTTTATCAATAGTGCGCCAACAAGGTAGTTTATATTCGGTATTTTGAAGCGCTGTGCGCAATACTTACTGAATCCCATCATCTTCTACTATCCATATTGGTCAACCACTATCAGCTATGCAGTCTGCAATTGATATTTTAATGTCAGGTTGTACGGTAGCACTCATCGGATGATCAGAACGACGATAAAACTGACTCAAAATAGTCTGCTTGAAGGAAGATGATACCGCCGCTGTAGACTAACTAAATGAAGCTGACTTTGCGAGTTGAGGTTTCAAATACTGTAGCGAGTGTTTGTTTTGAAGGTGGTAAGTAAGCGATGTGTTAGATCCGTGGTATGCGAATGATCTGTCGCAATGGATGCAATAAACGTTATCAGCAGTTTTTATATTACCGTCAGCCAACAATTTAAATCCAAAATGTTCATGTAATCGACCTGACATAGGTTTATATTACATAACTCGATTCTTCTCCGCCGCCATTTTACTGTTGTTACTGTTGCTTCCTGACTTCCGGCATATTTATTAATGATGTGTAGAAAATTACATCTGAAACCAATTAATAAAAATTTAATCGTTAAAATAAATTAACGATCAATCTTTAAATTCCGCAGCCCTAATATATATATATATATTATATATATATATATAATATATATATATATATATATATTATATATATATATATATATATATAATATATATATATATGTATATATATATGTATATATATATCTTAATTTATATTGTTCTATCAAGTGTTACATGGATGATTTGAAATGTAAGGTACTCTTTTTTCTTTTTATTAAACATACACTTTTAGTATGTAGCAGGTCTCTGCATAGATTCGAAACAGAATCTCTAGTTCCAGTCATAAAATTTCTGATGGACAATCGGACTCATCAAACAGACAGATGACATCAGCAATAAGTTGGCCACCCCGAGTGTTGCTCAACTAATAGACTAGTGACGTTTGCGATAAACTGACCAACGAAGGTTGCTGAATATGAATCATTTCTTCTTAATAAAAGCACCTTTATTAAACAGTTCGGTAAAGAAACAGGCGCAGTTATGGTTCACCGGTGGCTATACAACATTTAGCCGATGTTCGCCAGCTGATTCCGTCAACAGACTTCTTCAATTTGAATCTTCGCTAAACTCTTATCCTAAAACTGAACTATGTCAGTTCACACTTACATTCACATTCATTCTCATCTTCTCTCAGGCTCTCATTCTCACAATTTGATTGTTTGGTTCGATAAAATTATTTACAACGTTTTATTAAGCGTAACTGCAGAACCAGTAGCCAGCAACATAATTTAAAGTATGCTCTACAAACATGTATGAATAATTAAATCATATACAAGTATTTATCATTCGAGGATTCTAACATTTCTTTCTTTCTATCATTGCAGACTGTCAACTCAGATCTCTTATGATCTGACAGCACTTTTAATGTAATTAAACGGTTTTCGTTAATGGATATAATTCTTGTCTTAATTCTTATTGCATCATCAAAGTCTTTCCGTAAGAACACCCCTCATTTAACGTAGCATAACAAACGCTAAAAGCCTCTCTGTGAAACGTAAAGTGGTTACAACTCACGTTTTTATCTCTTCATCGGTAGAAAAAGTGGATGATATGACTAGCTTTTAAGCTTGTCAGATGAATGTCTGAGAAGATTTTTGATTACTTGATTCTCTAATGAAGGAATAACAAGATTGGAACCTCTTTAGATTGATCCCATTGTTTCTGCTCTCGGTAATGTCGAAGAGATTAAAGCAGATATCAGGAATGGAAGATGTGAACAAGAGAGAGGAGTGAAAGAAATTGACGAAGAAGATAAAACAGTTAAACTTCTCACTGATGTAAAGCTTCTATAAGTCAAGGGTGGGACGAATGAACTGGAAAAAAGTTTGGACTCGACATCGACAATAAGATGACATAGTTGGGTATGTGGGTGTACGAATGTGTGTGTGGTGTGGTGGTGGTGGTGGTGTGTGTGTGTAGTGTGTGTATGTCTTCGTGTGGGGCCGTGTGTGTAGTAAAAATTATCTCCCAGTTATACTGACAAGCATGTTTTTGTACCAAGTGGTTATCAAGGACACTTGAAACCAAATCAAACCATGCACACGTACACATGTGCATCTATCTATATATATATATATATGCATGCACCCATATATGCGTATATATGTAGTGCTTTGGTCCTGGATCTAGTCGGTTTGGCTGCCAGCATCAATTCTGTTCGAATTGATTTCATATTCAATGAATGACGTGAAAATAATTTTTACTATGAATCAATAAATAAAGAGTTATTAACAATTAAAGTTTGAAAATTTTGGTAATTTTAGCCAATCGTAAGCCACGGACACATTCACGTCTGTTTCTATAGTAACAAGCAGAGTATGAGAGCTCTTTGTCTGCGAGAAAGCACTTGTTGACAAATACATTGAAACAACTTATTTTACCCATCCGACGACAATTGAGAATGTGAATTTATGCAGCGCAGCAGATATGAAAATTGTGATTTATTCGAGAAATCGATTGAAAGCATTTTTAACTTTCGTTTTCAATGAACTGGTCAACAAAATGTTTGGTTTTGAAAAACTATTAATTTATAATGTAACTATTTTGTTTTTAAATAAATCTTTTAAGTTCGTGCTATCGCATTAAATGCATATTGACTGCCTAAAACTACAAAAGACGTGTTGTTTACTCTTTCTTTCTTTTGTTAACCTGAATGATGGTACCTACACTCAACAAGTGGAGAGTACGTGGGCCTCTGTGAAGTGAGGTAATAAACGTCGCTGTGGAACTCACCATTCTATGATAGATTCATATCTCTGCGAATTTATGAGGCGCAGGAGATATGAAAAGTGTGATTTGTTTGAGAAATTGATAGAATGTATTTCTAATTTTCGTTTTTAATTTTCAAAATATTTTGTAATGTGTTGCTTATTGCGTGCTTAAATTGTTTTTTAGGCTTACTTTGTTCACTCTTTCATTTTCATATATGACGTATAGAACATTGTCATTTTATAAGATTTTGCTGGCAAATTTTTAAATTAACATAAACATTTATGAAATGTTTTGAATTAAGACAAGCAAAATTTTAAAATTAATATAAACATTTATGAAAGAAAATTACCGGAGACTTTCATCTAATTCTTCTAAATCTTTCTGTTAAAACTGTATTCAAACCATTTGTGGGTAAAAAAGTGTAATGTGTTGTTCATCGCATTTGCATTAAATGCATATTGAATGCTTAAAACTACTTGTTTTCTCGTTTCTTTTTGTCATTGAGGTGATTGTGAGTTGTGTTAAAATAACAGCTAAATAACGCTTTTTGGGGATAAATCTTTTAAGTTCGTGTTATCGCATTGAATGCATTTTGAATGCTTCAAACTAAAAAAAAAACACGAGTTGTTTACAAATGCTGACAACACGTGCTATTTTCAGGATGTTGACGACAAAATGTGCAGTCACGCACAAAATTACTGCTTCCAAATCCTGTTTCTTGACTGAATGAAAATTACCAAACTTTAAACCGCCATAACTTTTTCAAAACATATTACTCTTTACTCTTTACTCTTTTACTTGTTTCAGTCATTTGACTGCGGCCTTGCTGGAGCACCACCTTTAATCGAGCAACTCTACCCCGGGACTTATTCTTTTGTAAGCCCAGTACTTATTCTATCGGTCTCTTTTGCCGAACTGCTAAGTTACGGAGACGTAAACACACCAGCATCGGTTGTCAAGCAATGTTGGGGGGGAGGGGCAAACACAAACACACAAACATATGCACACACACACACACACCACACACACATATATATATATATATATATATATATATATATATATATATATATATATATTATATATATATATATATATATATACGACGGGCTTCTTTCAGTTTTCGTCTACCGAATCCACTCACAAGGTTTTGGTCGGCCCGGGGCTATAGCAGAAGACACTTGCCCAAGGTGCCACGCAGTGGGACTGAACCCAGAACCATGTGGTTGGTAAGCAAGCTACTTACCACACAGCCACTCCTGCGCCTATATATTTCTACAAAAAGTGAAATAATTCCAGTAATTCAGTTTGGAAAAGTATATTATTGTGCCACATTTTAAAATTTTAGATAAACTTTAATTTTTGATATGCTGGCTGCCAAACCAACCCAACTAGATCTGTAGTGGCGCAAACCACATGCTTATCAAAGCTAAATAATTTGCGAGGGGCTTAGAACTATGATCAGGAATTCAGCTTCTTACTGATTTAATTTTTTCCTTTGATATCTCATTGGTGGTTGTTGATCTAAAATATTCGGATATGTGCGTGTGCATACCCAGGTATATGGAGACAAACCTGGGGTGTTAGAGGGGATACATAAGTTTAGAACAGTGGTTCCCAAACTTTTTAGAGTCGCGACCCACTATTTATCACACCAGTTTATGACGACCCACTAATAAGTCTTGAACTATCTCGATAGACAGCAGTTAATCAAAGCTAATGCGTAATTTTATAACTTTTCGCGACCCACTAAGATTCCGTTCGCGACCCATCTGTGGGTCGCGACTCATAGTTTGGGAACCACTGGTTTAGAAGGTCAGCCTTTGGGAACCACTGGTTTAGAAGGTCAGCGTAGGAATCGGTAGTTTGGAAGTTAAGGTTATATGTATATGTGTAATGGTTATACATATATGTATAAATGTTATACATATAGCCTTAATTCTTGTCCCATTCTTAATCACAAGTGCCCGACGAACGGGAACGTAAAACTATGAGTAAAAGTCTTTTGTGATATTTTTGTGATGTTTCTGCAGATTTAATGATAAAGCATATTACTCTACCTCCAGTATTCGAGTACTATTTTCCCCACCCTTTTTCACATTTATGTGCATTAAGTGGTAATACTTTATATTTTGTATTATCTTTTAAACAGTTATTTATTAGTTTTCATCGTAACAAGGTTTTTATAATAATTGTTAATTATTATCTATTAAATTACTGGTATAAGTTTAACATTAAAGCATATATACGTATGTAGTGTTTTAATTATTAACTTTTGGGTTATGAAATAGTATAATTCACTCAGAATTAGTTAATATCTATCGAGTTTGTTTTTGTTTTGGAAAGAATAGAATATGAAAGCTTTCACTTTTAGATTAATAACTATGGAAGACTGGTGAGAATATTATCTGCATGGACTTCAAGGGCTTGGTTGTTATTTAGTTAGATAATTTCAGAGTTAATTATAGGTTTACTGACTGAATTTGTTTACCGATACTGCTTTTGTACATAGGGTAAATGTGTTTCTTTGTTGTAATTTAATTGATAATGTTAATAATGTTTAATCGTTGCTAGAATTAAGATTGAATGAATGTGGTGATATATATGGTTCGTTTGTTTCCAAGTAACACTTTAGTGCTGTTGAAACCGCCGGATTGAATGGTACTGTCCAGGTGTCGAAACCATAGTGATATCCGTGGAGCAGCTGATGATGAAGGTACGTTGGATTGTTGGTATGACAGTTATTGTATATGCGGAATAGTTTAATAAGACATCTATTTGATATATATATACGTTTATCAATTTGTGTTGCAAGATTCTTAATGTGAACTGGTGTGTTGGGACATATATTGTTGTATTTCGGGACGGTCATTTTTTCCTTTTTGCCAAATAAACACACGCACTATATATTTGTTCTTCACCCGTTTATTAACGTTCTTTGTTTAACTCATGTCCATCGTCTGGAAGTCTTTCGTCACACAGCTATATATATATATATATATATATATATATGTATAGGCGAAGGAGTGTATGCTTACCAAACACATGGTTCCAGGTTCAGTCTTCTACTATAGCCTCGGACCGACCAAAACCTTGTGAGTGAATTTGGTTGACGGAAACTGAAAGAAGCCCGTCGTATATATGTATATGTATGTATATATGTGTGTGCGTGTGTGTTTATGTGTCTGTGTTTGTCCCTCCAACATCGCTTGACAACCGATGCTGGTGTGTTTACGTCCCCGTAACTTAGCGGTTCGGCAAAAGAGACCGATATAATAAGTACTAAGCTTACAAAGAATAAGTCCTAGGAGTCGATTTGCTCGACTAAAGGCGGTGCTCCAGCATGGCCACAGTAAAATGATTGAAACAAGTAAAAATATATAGTATATATATATTATATAGATATATATATATATATATATATATATATATATATATATATATATGGCCGTTCCTTGATTGTTGATATATATATATATATATATCACAATCAAGGAACGGCCATAATAGGCCATTCACCCACTAGAAATAACAGCCAAAAAGCTTCAACCGCAAAATAACATTAATTCCGTAAATCAGGAGAAAATTAAAAAACATTTACCCTGAAATTCCTTAGACGATGCACCGTTTCTTCTACTGTTTAATGGTAAATTAACCTGATTAAATTAAATCAAGCCAATCTACCATAGGCCCTTAGATTCATCAGTAAGGAATAGCCAAATCGGAACAGATATTTTTCACGAGGCATTCTCGTCCATGCCTCGCCAATATCTGACCTAAAATTTTCAAATCGTCGCACTCGCGCCAAATTTATCGGCAGCAAATAAATATAAGCCGCCGATCCATTACGGAACCAACCAGAAAATTCATAATTAATCAATATAGGGAGGCAAAAAAATTTTGTAGAATTCTTATGCCCCCAGCGGCTAGTGGGAAAAAATTAAATAGTCATAAACCATTTTTAAGTTCAATATCACAATCAAGGAACGGCCATAATAGGCCATTCACCCACTAGAAATAACAGCCAAAAAGCTTCAACCGCAAAATAACATTAATTCCGTAAATCAGGAGAAAATTAAAAAACATTTACCCTGAAATTCCTTAGACGATGCACCGTTTCTTCTACTGTTTAATGGTAAATTAACCTGATTAAATTAAATCAAGCCAATCTACCATAGGCCCTTAGATTCATCAGTAAGGAATAGCCAAATCGGAACAGATATTTTTCACGAGGCATTCTCGTCCATGCCTCGCCAATATCTGACCTAAAATTTTCAAATCGTCGCACTCGCGCCAAATTTATCGGCAGCAAATAAATATAAGCCGCCGATTCCATTACGGAACCAACCAGAAAATTCATAATTAATCAATATAGGGAGGCAAAAAAATTTTGTAGAATTCTTTTGCCCCCAGCGGCCTAGTGGGAAAAAATTAAATAGTCATAAACCATTTTTAAGTTCAATATCACAATCAAGGAACGGCCATAATAGGCCATTCACCCACTAGAAATAACAGCCAAAAAGCTTCAACCGCAAAATAACATTAATTCCGTAAATCAGGAGAAAATTAAAAAACATTTACCCTGAAATTCCTTAGACGATGCACCGTTTCTTCTACTGTTTAATGGTAAATTAACCTGATTAAATTAAATCAAGCCAATCTACCATAGGCCCTTAGATTCATCAGTAAGGAATAGCCAAATCGGAACAGATATTTTTCACGAGGATTCTCGTCCATGCCTCGCCAATATCTGACCTAAAATTTTCAAATCGTCGCACTCGCGCCAAATTTATCGGCAGCAAATAAATATAAGCCGCCGATTCCATTACGGAACCAACCAGAAAATTCATAATTAATCAATATAGGGAGGCAAAAAAATTTTGTAGAATTCTTTTGCCTCCCTATATTGATTAATTATGAATTTTCTGGTTGGTTCCGTAATGGAATCGGCGGCTTATATTTATTTGCTGCCGATAAATTTGGCGCGAGTGCGACGATTTGAAAATTTTAGGTCAGATATTGGCGAGGCATGGACGAGAATGCCTCGTGAAAAATATCTGTTCCGATTTGGCTATTCCTTACTGATGAATCTAAGGGCCTATGGTAGATTGGCTTGATTTAATTTAATCAGGTTAATTTACCATTAAACAGTAGAAGAAGAAACGGTGCATCGTCTAAGGAATTTCAGGGTAAATGTTTTTTAATTTTCTCCTGATTTACGGAATTAATGTTATTTTGCGGTTGAAGCTTTTTGGCTGTTATTTCTAGGGGTGAATGGCCTATTATGGCCGTTCCTTGATTGTGATATTGAACTTAAAAATGGTTTATGACTATTTAATTTTTTCCCACTAGCCGCTGGGGGCAAAAGAATTCTACAAAATTTTTTTGCCTCCCTATATTGATTAATTATGAATTTTCTGGTTGGTTCCGTAATGGAATCGGCGGCTTATATTTATTTGCTGCCGATAAATTTGGCGCGAGTGCGACGATTTGAAAATTTTAGGTCAGATATTGGCGAGGCATGGACGAGAATGCCTCGTGAAAAATATCTGTTCCGATTTGGCTATTCCTTACTGATGAATCTAAGGGCCTATGGTAGATTGGCTTGATTTAATTTAATCAGGTTAATTTACCATTAAACAGTAGAAGAAACGGTGCATCGTCTAAGGAATTTCAGGGTAAATGTTTTTTAATTTTCTCCTGATTTACGGAATTAATGTTATTTTGCGGTTGAAGCTTTTTGGCTGTTATTTCTAGTGGGTGAATGGCCTATTATGGCCGTTCCTTGATTGTGATATTGAACTTAAAAATGGTTTATGACTATTTAATTTTTTCCCACTAGGCCGCTGGGGGCAAAAGAATTCTACAAAATTGTTTTGCCTCCCTATATTGATTAATTATGAATTTTCTGGTTGGTTCCGTAATGGAATCGGCGGCTTATATTTATTTGCTGCCGATAAATTTGGCGCGAGTGCGACGATTTGAAAATTTTAGGTCAGATATTGGCGAGGCATGGACGAGAATGCCTCGTGAAAAATATCTGTTCCGATTTGGCTATTCCTTACTGATGAATCTAAGGGCCTATGGTAGATTGGCTTGATTTAATTTAATCAGGTTAATTTACCATTAAACAGTAGAAGAAACGGTGCATCGTCTAAGGAATTTCAGGGTAAATGTTTTTTAATTTTCTCCTGATTTACGGAATTAATGTATTTTGCGGTTGTTGAAGCTTTTTGGCTGTTATTTCTAGTGGGTGAATGGCCTATTATGGCCGTTCCTTGATTGTGATATTGAACTTAAAAATGGTTTATGACTATTTAATTTTTTCCCACTAGGCCGCTGGGGGCAAAAGAATTCTACAAAATTTTTTTGCCTCCCTATATTGATTAATTATATATATATATATATATATATATACATATGTATATATATATAGATAGATAGATATACATATACATAAATATACATATACACATATATATGTATATATATGCATGTATATGTATGTATATATACAAACACATATATATGCATGTGCATGTATATATACATACATATAGATGCATACTCAATCGTATATATACATGTGTGTATGTATATGTGTATGTATATACATACATACATGTATATATACGTACATATATACATACATGTATATATAAGTATACACACACCGACACACACACACACACATATATATATATATATATATTTATATATATACATTGCGCACGCTTCTGTAAATTAGATGCTTATATTTATAATGGTTATTTGTTGCCTTTGTCAAGTAATGCGAACTAAATTGTGTGTTCAAATAAGGCAACTGAAATATCCAGAACAAAACACACACACGTGCAATTTTCTATGCAATAAATTTTGCGAGAGTTGTCCTAGTGCCAAAGTCAAAATTAGCTTGAAGATATATATTGTTATAGTAATTGTATGTATGAATATTTCGAGTTCTTTAGAAAAACTTCCTTTACGCAAAGCAATTAGAAAGAGGACTATTGAAGACTGAAAAAATGCAGATTTAAAACAATAATATGCACTATTGTAAATAAGTGAAGTTAATTCGAGCAGATACTTGGAAATGAAATGAAACACCACGCACAAACACGGCCACACACACACACACACACACACACACACATACACACACGCGCACATACATATGAGCGTATATATATATATATAATATATATATATGGCGGTGCATCGGCATGGCCGCAGCTCTGAGCTGAAACTAGAGAGAAAAAGAATATATATATATATATATATATATATATATATATATATATATATATATATATATATATATATATATATACTAGGCCTAAAAAAGCCCTTATTGTTGGTTCCCTGTCCTGTTATTCCTTATTTGTACTGTTTTTTTCTACTGTTTTTTTCTTCATTTGTATTGCTTTTACGTCCTATTCTTGTCACTTGTTTTACCCCTCTGCAAAATAATTTTATTTAATTCCTTTTGCAGGAAGGATTGTTTTGACTGGCCGTGTTCTGCTCTTACCTTCGAAACACGCATTGAGTCGAACCAGGGGTAGCTAATGAAGGGAAATTTTCCTTGTATTGTTTGTCCTGTACTCTGTTTTTTCGTTGTTAAAAAAGTCCGTTTCCTTGTTTGATTTTATGTTTTCGTTTCTCGTTGTGTTCTACGTTTATTTGTGGTGTCCTGTACTCATATATATGTATATATATATATATATATATATATATATGCTTGTATATATACATATAGATGTAAGTATGTACATATATGTATGTATATATGCATATATTTTATTTATTTATTATATTGTTATTATATTATATATATATATACACACACACACACGCACATACATACGTGTGAGTGCATGCGCGCGTGTGTAATTAACCCCCCCCAAAAAAAAAACGAAGAAAAACACAAGAAAAAAGAACAACAACGCGAGGGCGTGGTACATGCAAAGTATTAAAGGACGCTCAGGGAAGGAAAGAAAGGTGTTTTACGTTTCGAGCAAAGCTCTTCTTCTGAAACAGGAGACAGAGGAAAGTCTAAGAGAAAAGAAAGACAGAAGGAAAAAAATTACCAACGATCCACATGTAATATGTATATATATATATAATATATATATATATATATAATATATATATATATATATATATATATATATATATATATATATATACGTGTGTGTGTGTATGTATGTGTGTGTTTTGTATATGGCTATTACGAGTCGTTATTTCTCTTGTGAGGTCACTTACATGATGTGAAAAGGATGCCTTCTTAAATCATGCGACCCTCAAGCTTTCTCGTCTTCCAGAGTCCAACATATGTTCTTGGTTCCTAGTCAAACGAATCTTCTTTTCCTCAGTTTCTAAACAATAGTGGCTTTGTAAACAATACCGCAGTAGAGGAAGCTTCAACATTCACTAACCGTTTTGAAATTACACCCTTTAAAGTGATACCACGTTTTGTTTCTTTCTAATATACACACACACGAACACACAGTCATCCCTGCGGTGCGGTCACCTAACGTTATGGGGTTTTTCACGCTTGTAGTAATTCTAAAGTACGACCCCTAATTTCGGTCACAGTCTGTGAATTTTCTTATAGGAATTTAAAATCTACATTTCCCTTGAGTTAAGAGATTGCTTCTCAACGTTTTTGGTTAATCAAAGTAGTTAACACTATGAAAACCTATACTCACGAAACCTAGGTACCTACCTACCTACCTACCAACCTACCTACCTAACTACCTACCTACCTACCTACCTACCTACCTACCTACAAACCTACCTACCTACCTAACTACCTACATAGAAGACACTTGCCCAAGGTGCAACGCAGTGGGACTTAACTCGGAACCATGTGATGGGAAGCAAGCTTCTTACCACACAGCCACGCCTGAGCCTATTATTTTTATCAAAAATTCAGACACCTTTTCCAAATTCATCAGCAACTTTTTGTTTCTCGAAATTAGTTTTGTAATCCAGCATCTTAGTGGATGCCTGTGTCTGGTTTAAGCAATGATTTTCAGACTGAATGTAAAGGAAATTTGGTTAACAAGGTCGCAACAAGAGCGTTTGAGTGTAGAGAAATCCATAACTACTTGTAAATATCTACCAATGGGAGTTATTTAATGGGAATTGTTTAAAATATCCAAATCCTACTTCGTCTGCAGCAAAGACAAACTTCCGATACTGGTAGAATGTGTCACATTGGACAGGGTTTACTCTCAACGTTTTTGGCAAAATTTTGTATTTTAGAAGTTATTTCGTCACAAGTTACAAAATGATAATGGACAAATTCGTGCTTGATAAGTGCCAATACACGAAACTCTCGCTTTTAGCTTACTCTCTAACTTCTGCCGATGATATAAATATGAATATATATATATATATATTACATATACGTGTAAAACAAATCTCATCACCCAATCGAACCAATGAAGGAGCCTCTACCTGGTCGCTCGATACACTAAAAATAGCAGCCAAAGTATCCCCCTAGCTAAATGACATGCACATTGTATGTAATGTCCTAGATTATCCCTAAAAAGACGGTTTGCTGAAGGCTCGAATGTCTTTGATGATTCGTTTGCAGCATCAGGGTTTATTTGAGGCTAAATAACAACAGCACTATGGTCAATTTCTATATTAACAACCGCACGATTTTCACTAAGAAAAAAAAATTTGGAAGTACCCCGACCTCTTAATATGCTGCAAATCCCTTATTTTGGTTCGGATGAGGTGGGGGTGGGGGGTTCCTCCCCCAATCCCGGAATCATTGGAAAAAAAATTTTTTTTCGTTGAATGAATTCCTGTGACCTCCTAATATTGCAAAATTTAGTTACTTAAGGTGAGCCTGGTAACTGATGGTTTTGGGGTCTTGTTGTTTGTAACTTTTGGAGAGCCATGGTACAACCAACAACATGGTAAAAATTCCTGCCATTAATTTCGTGTGGGTGGGTAACAACAAATAATTCAATCACAACATATATTTAAATTAAACACGAAAACAATCGAGATATTATCATCACATACATGGAAACATTGAAATATTATCTTTCAGTATTTTATAAGATAAAATTTTAAATTATTAATTGACAAATTATTTATTATCTTATAACAACAATGTCTTGGAAAAATCACGGATTACATGGAAAGATGCGAGCATGAGAAGTCATATTCTTAAGATTATAAACCTGGAAAAATATAGGACAACTTATTACACCTGTAAAAGTACAGGAAAAGCTATTACATGGCTGCAAATCTAATGACTGAAACAAGTAAAAGATAAAACATACAAGTTTGTTCACGGATTGGTCAGGAGAAAGAATTGGCGTCTGGTTTTTCTAAAAACATTGCAGTTGCTTTTAATAGAAACTTTCTGTTATAAAACTGGTCAATATATTACTCTGATCGGTACTCAGCTTTATACACTCAGCTGTGTCATGATAATACGAATAAAAGAAGCTCTGGCTTTAAGACGATGCTCTTAGTAAAGCCAGAGATTTTGTCCATGTGAGGGACAACTTCATTATTGCTGTTGAATCCAAAGCCCTTCTAAAAATCATTGGTGGCAGATCACTTGAAAATAACTCACATCCAACTGGAAATATTCAACTAGATAAAATTCACTTTAGAGATGACATATCTTCCCTCACAGAGGAAATACGTAATGATTATGTCCTTTTAATTGCATTTTCATTAATTACCAGCCCTCGTCAATCATTTTTCGCTACCATTCGTTCTACGATATCAATTACGAATGCTATTGACGACTTGGTAAACTCATCAGTAATTTCAGCGTTTGACTCACTATAATAGTGAAAGATATAAAACAGTTGAAAATTATCATTTCCGTTATCACTTACACACAACTGACACGTATTGAAGGCTTATTTTAGAAAATGCTATCATTTCAACAATCATTACAATGAAGCAACACACATACACCATTTGTCTACCCAGAATATTCTACTAAATACATCTATTCAGATCCTTTCCACTGTAAAGGAATATTTACTAAGCGTCATTGTCATCAGCAGATATTTCAATTGACCAATCGTAGAAAGATCAATCGATAGTGCCAAGGGCTTCATTGAAAATTTCCCCAGAAAATTTGTTCATATGGAATATCTGATGAATTGTCGTATGATGTTAGACCAGGTTACACGTAGTCCTCAGCAAGAGACTTCCTTATAACTCGGATCGTTAATTGACAAATTCCATTAGTCACTTCCTACACGACAACAATTGCTGTGGTGACATAGAAGTGAAAAATAGTAAAACACCGACAACGCTGGATCAAATTCTGAATTGGATACACGTCTTCCGAACAGCTATGCGCCAATATCGTAACACACCAGATATAACACAAAATCTCGCCATCACCAGAAATTTCCACATTTGGAGGCGCAATAAAGAATTTCAAATTTATAAGACAATTTTTGTGCGGGAAGAAAATCTTCACAGTCTGCACATGTAAATTGAATGAATTCGGTAATATGTTATGGGAATAAAGTCAGATTTAAAAAATCAGTTAAGACCAAACCCCCGAAAATGAGATGTCATGATCCACAGCTGAATATTATATAATGGTTCTAAAAGAATTAATGATTAACCTTAGGAATTACAACCGTGTTTCGTAGTCTGCTACCGCAACAGCTCCTTTATAGGATCCGGTTAGCTCAAGACATCACCAGGAGGAACCCTTGAGCTAACTGGATCCTATAACTAATGGAAATAAAAAAACATACAGTCAACTCCGTAATGAAACTTTATTCAAAGAGTCAACAATATTCTTAATTTTCAACCTTCTTGTGATTCAAACATTTTAAGGAATCGCAGCATCCGGTTAATTGTTAATTAAGATCATTAACAATTATAAAACAGGTTACATATAAAACATACCTGGCAATATGTGTGGAAGCACTCCGTCGGTTACGACGACGAGGGTTCCGGTTGATCCGAATCAACGGAACAGCCTGCTCGTGAAATTAACGTGTAAGTGGCTGAGCACTCCACAGACACGTGTACCCTTAACGTAGTTCTCGGGGATATTCAGCGTGACACAGAGAGTGACAAGGCCGGCCCTTTGAAATACAGGTACAACAGAAACAGGAAGTAAGAGTGAGAGAAAGTTGTGGTGAAAGAGTACAGCAGGGATCACCACCATCCCCTGCCGGAGCTTCGTGGAGCTTTAGGTGTTTTCGCTCAATAAACACTCACAACGCCCGGTCTGGGAATCGAAACCGCGATCCTATGACCGCGAGTCCGCTGCCCTAACCACTGGGCCATTGCGCCTCCACCTGGCAATAATCTTCTATCAACAAAAGCTTCCCTGATATAGAAAATTTTAGAAGTCATTGCGGCTGTTTAAGTCTTCTTTATCATAAATACCTCCAGTAACTAAGAAGGAAGATGGCGAATATTACATTTAATCCCGCATTGTCTTCTACGCCTATGCTTAATAAAGTGTTATATTGTAACGTTATAGTATCTCTTTCACTTCATATATTCTGAACTCTGTCATTTTTTTCGTGTTGTACCGAATACAAAATAGATAGCATTCTTATCTAATATTTCAGTTCATTTTGAAGAAAGAAACAGAAGGGAGAGAGAGAGAGAGAGAGAGCGAGAGAGAGAGAGAGAGAGAGAGAGAAAGGGATAAATACAATGCACGCTACAGAAATACATGCGTGCGAATATATTTACAGTTTCTCTGCAAGGGCACACACACACACACACACACACACATACACATACACACACACACACATACACACACACATACGCAAACACACACACGCGCACACACACACATACACACACATACACACACACATACACACACACACATACGCAAACACACACACGCACACATACACATACACACACACACACACACACACACACACACACACACACACACACACACACACACACACACACACACACACACACACAAAGGACGACACTCAACTGTCAACTTGTAATATAATAAACATACATACTTATACAAGGTGCGCGAGGTATTTGAGGACATAACTAGTAATTTGATAAAAGCATCTAATCTAGCAAAAATCAAGAGTATTTTGATAAAAACTTGTGAGGTTGGTCCTGCCTGATAAGCTTTGCTATAAGATTATTCTATGAACCGCCTTCAGCTTCGATGATTGCTTCAATGCAGGACCAGAATCGTTGACATGCTTTTTCATTAAATAGCTCTTAATCATTTAGGACACCACCTGGATAATGGCAGCTTTCAATGAAGCTATGGTTTTGTGAATTAAGGCAACGAGCTGGCAGAAACGTTAGCACGCCGGGCGAAATGCTTAGCGGTATTCCGTTATGTTGTGAGTTCAAATTCCGCCGAGGTCGACTTTGCCTTTCATCCTTTCGGGGTCGATAAATTAAGTAGCAGTTACGCACTGGAGTCGATGTAATCGACTTAATACCTATGTCTGTACTTGCTTGTCCCCTCTGTGTTTAGCCCCTTGTGGGTAATAAAGAAATAGGTATTGTGAATGTCGAATAGTTTCCCTTTCAACAAAGCTCCAATAGAATTAATTAGACTGGCCACAAGGTTGGTGTTGTATGATCGCAAAAATTGTTTGAAATCTATTCTTGGGTTAGGTGGGCTTTGTGAGAAAGTGCTGAGTCTTGTTGAAACGTTTATGGCCTTCTACTGCCTTCCATCTAGAGATTGACAACTATCTCCTTCACCTCAGTGCATCAAGAAGCATTAATTCTAAGACTCTATGGCTTTGGTCGGCTCGAGGCTATAGCAGAAGACACTTGCCCAAGGTGCCACGCAGTGGGACTTAACTCGGAACCATGTGATGGGAAGCAAGCTTCTTACCACACAGCCACGCCTGAGCCTATTATTTTTATCAAATATTCAGACACCTTTTCCAAATTCATCAGCAACTTTTTGTTTTCTCGAAATTAGTTTTGTAATCCAGCATCTTAGTGGATGCCTGTGTCTGGTTTAAGCAATGATTTTCAGACTGAATGTAAAGGAAATTTGGTTAACAAGGTCGCAACAAGAGCGTTTGAGTGTAGAGAAATCCATAGATATGAATGGCATGTCCTTCGTGATTCATCACACCCAAAACCCATCACGATTGCTAGAAACTTAGTGTGCATCACTCTGGAGACATCAAAAAGATCTGCATATAAACCATCTGTCATTTCTCCGATGAGACTTTTGGCCTTGGTCGAAGCTTTTCTTCAGAGAAAAACCAAAGCAGTCTATGTTCGTGATGGTTTTTAATCTTATTAAGTAATCGCTTGGAAAGGACCAGACCGTTTCCATACGTTTTTGCAATGAATTGGTCTCTCTTTAGGACATACGACTTGTATCGAATGTCCTTGTGAACCACAGTTCTGATAGTCCACTTCGATACCTGAGATAATTTGGAGATGGCTTTCATTGACTTTCCGGGATTATCAACAATATTTTGAAGCCGCTGGATGAATTGGGGTGTCCGAATGCTTAGAATGTGTTTTCTTTTTGATACAGTTGAAATATTTATGCCAGAGCCTTCCAATACCACCCGAAGATTGTGCACAAAAGATCGCAGTGTTCCGCACATATGGCCACAATGACTGCATGTCTTTTCATTTCTTGTTAGAATTTTATCTGAAGGAAATAAAAACTTTTTGATTGGTTTGTAAAGGGTATATACCGAAATTACGTGTCGTCAAATACTTTTTGCATTCTGTATGTGTGTGTGTACATACATATATACAATACATACATACATAATATATACATACATACATACACACATACATACATACATACATACATACATACATACATACATACATACATACAAACATACAAACATACATACATACATAATTGCATACATGCATGCATACATACATACATACATCCATACATTGTGGGATATTGTTTTGTTGTAAGAAGAGAGTTCCGACTGTCATATTTTTCTAAGCCTGGCATAATATTCTTGGGTCATTCTATCTTTATTCACAATACTTTCGAATGCTATTTCTTCATCAGTGTCAAGATACTTGTAACATTCTTTTTGTGGGACAAGAAAGGTAGTGAGACCTTTGCTGCACAGGTCTGAGTGGGCGGGCAGAGCTGATTTTCCACATTCAACAGTTGATTATGATAATTTCTTTTGGCCAAATTCCATTTCGATGTCAGCTGAAAATGTTATTAATTCAAGCTGTTTTTTGGCATTGTTAACGATTATCTCGAGTTCATTCACAAAGAAATTATGGGTTACGCTTAATATCCTTAGCAGTTGCATAGCCTAACATATAACCATTTGATTTTTGTAACAGGAATAATTAATGGATTCAATGCCAAAATTAACAGAATTTAAAAAAAAGTCTCCTTAAAATATCCTATCTCCTTGAAAATCTCCTTGAAATATCCCATCAGAAATATAAACCACACTGGAGACGATCGTTCAGCTCTCAGTTCTAAGTTGCCTCATTTCTAGGTTGCCTTGGTCTTTGTGAGCCTCGCTATGACAGCAATTAAGATAGCAGACATTTTTTCAGCAGCCATGGAGTAAGAGAGTTCAATGCCTTTCTATAATCAAACCATACTGTTGCAAAGCTTCTATGGTTTTTTTTTATGCCAGACAATACAGTTTTGTTTATCAAAAGTTGATTGGCGCATACCCACACTCTTTTCTTTCCACTCGCATGCTCATCGGTCACTATGTTGTTGGACTCACAACGATCCTGGAGGAATTGATTAAGGCAGCTTTGTACAGCTTGTTCATAATTATTAGGCAAGCAATGGGCCTATAATTTTCTGCCAATTCGGTAGTTTCAGCCTTGGCTACAAGATTCTATAGCAAGTCAATCTGGTATGTCAAGCTAACTTTCCGTAGTGATTTTGAATATACATATGAATGGTTTCCTGTAAAATGTCGACCTCTTGTATCAGTACCCAACTATTAGGTCCCTTCCACATGCCTTCCAGTTATGCAGTTTGCGTACTGCTAGTGTGAAAGTTTCCGGCTCAATTGTATCTATTGGTGTTGGTAATTCTCTCCTTACTGCATTTAGCCACGATGCATTAAGGATGAAATCCCTGTTTTCGTTCCAGTTTTTCAACCGGAATGATTCACGAGGTTCTCGAGAAGAGGCTTTCTTAACAGTAACATTTCCCTTCCTCATCTCCCTGTGGCTTAGAAGTAAACTTGTAATTTATACAGGATCGTTTAAAAATTCGTCTGCGGTGCTGAAAATTTTCGCTTAGCGCCTTGACTTTGTGTTTTAGAGTAATTAACCTTTCCTCAAGAGCTTGTATGTATGCATGTATGTATATATGTATGTATGTATGTATGTATGTATGTATGTATGTATGTATGTATGCACGTACGCACATATATACATACATGTACACATACATATATGTGCCTTGGATCTAGGTTAGAAACCGGTTCTTTCTATGTTGGCAAGAAATCTTGAAATACACTGAATAATGACATACATTCATACACGTATACATACATACATTCATACATACATACATACATACATACATACATGCATGCATACATGCATACATGCATACATATACACATGTACTTCCATGCACATATATGTATGTCCGTACGTACGTATGTATAGCTTTGCTTCTTTTGTGGTACAAAAATATAAATGTCAAAAGTGTGGGCAGCGTTGTTCTTAACTTTTTTTAAATTCCCCTCTTTTCCATTTTAACATCTCTATTACCCCTTTTATAAACATACATATCAGGAAAAAGTTATTTTTGTATCCAACACAATTTATTATATAATATTATAGCTTTATATTAATTTATATTAATTTACTTAGGGGGAGCTCTAAGCAGTGGTAAGTGAAATTGTCACAGACACTAGGCAGACGACACTCTTAATTCAGCTCGTAGTTTCGTCTGTCTAGTGTCTGTGACTGATGAGGAGATAATTACTCCGAAATGCTAGCATCTCACAATCTGGGTATATGGCGCTGCGAGCTGATCTAGATGTATACATACCATTTGTCAGACAAGCGAAATATATTCTTCGTGGCAAAAAGCTTGTTCCCCAATCCGAACGTGCATCAAGCACATTCAGACTGATAATAACATTGGAATTCATATTGATTTAACCTTAACATCATTAAAAAGCAGCATGAAGGAAGATTAATCTAGCCAAAACAGTATGAATTATGATATAACGCTTTTTAACTAAATACCAATTTCCGCACTGGAATCCTCAAGATTTCTCAAGGAGCTGCAGTCTAGTTCAGTCGCACCCTCAGTCGTGCTGTAATCTCTGTAATAGTATGCGGGAGAACACACACACACACACTGGTTCGTCGTGTGTATTTCACGTGTACCATTGACTTATGTATGCCGCGTGCTGCTCTGCTAAATGAAATTATTACAGTCATTCCCCCATCTTGACTTCGTGATACACTGGAAATCAAACAAAACATTATGATGCACTTCGCAAGGAAAGTCGAATATTACTGGCGGCGGTCTTCGCATGGAAAAGATTGTTTAAAATTAACAATTTCAGGAAGATTTTTTTTCTCTTTTAGATACTACTGCTTGTTTTACTCATCATACTTGAGTGTAATAAAATTAGGAATACCACATTTTTCAAGACGCTCAAGAATTAATACAGATTTTGTAAGCCTTTAAAAGATATTTTAAAAAGTTAGTGCTAGCCCTTGTGACGCATATGGAGAGCAAGGCTGTGTCATCATGAGTAATAATTCTTTGCTGTGGGTCAGCAAAGAACATCGAGAGGAATTACTCTGATTTGAAACTTCAATATATTACAGTGGAAGCACTCCGTCGGTTACGACGACGAGGGTTCCGGTTGATCCGAATCAACGGAACAGCCTGCTCGTGAAATTAACGTGTAAGTGGCTGAGCACTCCACAGACACGTATACCCATAACGTAGTTCTCGGGGATATTCAGCGTGACACAGAGAGTGACAAGGCCGGCCCTTTGAAATACAGGTACAACAGAAACAAGAAGAAAGAGTGAGAGAAAGTTGTGGTGAAAGAGTACAGCAGGGATCACCACCATCCCCTGCCGGAGCCTCGTGGAGCTTTAGGTGTTTTCGCTCAATAAACACTCACAACGCCCGGTTTGGGAATCGGGGCCGCAATCCTATGACCGCGAGTCCGCTGCCCTAACCACTGGGCCATTGCGCCTCCACAGGATATTACAGTAAATACCCAATGTCTATAAAGTGTTGAAGTTGAAATTATTTTATTTTTGTGTTGCTAAATCAGGAAGTCACATGGAGGAAAAAAAACTATTCATGAACAACGATCAGATGCTTTCGTTTCGACCTCATTCTACTTTTCTTCCATGTTAGCCCTGTTGACATATGTTTGCGCTTTACAGTCTTTTAGACTTAGTGAGCAATATCTATGACTTAGTCTATGACTTAGTGAGCAATATCTATGACTTAGTCTATGACTTAGTGCGCAATATCTCCCCCCGCCACCCTTATTTATTGTTGTTAACTGCAAACTTGTATTTCCCTGCTATTCTCATTTAAATTAACACACTTCGACAGAAATATTGAAATATGTTCACCGTGGGAGGGATCTTGTTGCATCCTATAATAGCTGCGAAATATTTTGAGCTCCTTTCTTGTAAGGAATTTCTTGTGACTTCATAAAGTTAGAGCATTCTGAGATAAACACATTCTGTGATACGGAAGATAGCGTTCATTCTTCTCTGTTCGTCTTCTACCCGTTACATATTCCATCGAAGAATAGGATTCCATTATCGCAGCAATTTATCAGATGTTGGAAATTTCTCTTGTGTGAAGTCCTGATGTGATGTGATGATTCACTAAACACTAAAAACACTTTCTTCGTGAAAAGACAACATCAGTTATTGGCTTCAAAATTTTGCACCATTTCACTGCTTCAGTTCGGAATGTTGCTTATTAGAAGCGTCAACTTTCCCAAATGAATGCAACTAACTCTCCATTAATTTTATGAAACTATGACATAAACTGGCTTTCCAACCTTCAAGTGATATTACAGGCTTGGAAACTAAAGCACTGTCAAATAATATAGAGTTTTCTTTGCTCTCTTTGTTTTTTAACATTTCCAAATAAGCTGGTCTGTCATGTGTACTTTGCAGTTAGAGTCCTAAAATTTCAAGGTACTTATTGGGAAAGGTTAATTGTTTTTATCGCTTGGGATATTGCCACTAACAACGTGACAATGAAATTCTTTTGAAGACGCATACAACGTCAAGGTCAACTTTTGACATAACATTCTTCCTTTCAGAATCAGAATGCAGCTTTAATTCAACGTTGCTATTGAACATTTCCTACATCTGTGACCGGGTTTTTATTTTCTACTTGCATATCCTAATCTACCATAATAATAGGTTAGATTAGGTTCGAGTATTTATGAAAGTGTACAAAATATTTACACCATATTGAATTTCCTCTCTATTAATATAAAAGTGTATAAAAATAATAAAATATTTTTATTGTGTTCAGTGAAATCTGAGCTTTGATTAGGTAAAAAAAAAACCCAACACATACAAGGTGGGATGTTGACTGTTAATGATATAATGTTGTTTCACTATTCAAGCATCCGGACACAAAGACTGACATGAAAATTAAATGCATCTGTTATTAGGATTTTCATTTATTTATTGCAACTAAAACAATCCAGGCACTTTACAGGAGAACTGTGGCTATTTTGTTGCTTTTTTTGTTCTTGCAATAATTTTATATCGTAATTTCGGATGTGCCGGTCTATCTCTCTATTTTGAGATGAAACAAAAATTAATTTAAAAATAATTACTGTATCAAGCTTATGGTATTCTGGAATATGGTTTCTATACATAGCTTTCGGTTTTAAATGCCTGATTAGATATACAGGTTAAAAAGGTACACCATACGATTCCGCATATATCTGACAAACTCGTTGATCGGTATCAGCGTTTATATCTCTTCACAGGTAAAAATAATTCATTCGTTTCAGAGGGAAGACTAAACAGGTTTCGGTAAAAACTAAAACAAAAACCCCAAAAAACAAAAAACATATCTTATGGAATACATCTTTGCTAACTTTAGTAAAATAATTCAATGGAAGAGGGCTACGATTTCTTTTTTGACATAAGCGGTCGTTTGATTCTCCGAGGACGGGAATGCCAAACTCTTTGGTATTCCCGTCCTCGAAGAATTCACATATTGTAGGCCTTTTATATATATATATTTGTCGTCACTAATTGTTGTTGAGGGTCCTGAAGCACCTATATTGCAAGAACTAAGTTATAGGCTCTTAATACCGTATGGAACGCACAATATATATATACACTGACAGGGTGGGCAAACACCCCATAAGCGAATCTAGGATCATTGGACTAGACTAGTTTCGTCTATCAGTCATTGATCGATGGTTTGACTAAATCGGTCTGTTACGATATAAATTTATGGCTGATTTAGCGAAATACTAACGTGAATATTGCAAATCAATATAAACAGCTAGGCACAATATGAGACCATAAAAGGAAAAATTTTTATCGTCACTAATTGTGACTGAGGGTACTGAAGCACTTATATTACAAGAAATAAGAGATAGAAACATTAATGCTATAGGAAGCGCACAATACATATACATTGACAGGGGAGATAACCACTCCATGAGCGAATCTAGGATCACTGGACTGGACTAGTTTTATCTATCAGTTGTATATATTGTGTATATATGCGTGAGTGTGTGTGTGCGTGTGTGTGTATGTGTGTGAGTTAAGTGAGTGAGTGAGTGGGTGCGTGTGTGCGAGTATGTGTTTGTGTGTGTGTACGTATTATATATACAGGCATGACTATGTGGCAAAGAAGCTCGTTTTGCGACCATGTCGCTTCAGATTCATCTCCACCGCGCTACACCTTGGGTAAATGTCTTCTCTTATATCCCAGACTACTAATGCTTTGTGAATGAATTTGATAGACAGAAACTGTGTCTACGAAGTTCATTATATGGCCGGTCATACAGTGACCAATGGTTTCGGATCTATAAACCGCTTAAACTTAAAGACGGCTCGTCGGATTCTAGTGGCCCCCTAATATATGCTTACTTGGAAGTGGATACCTGGCGTTCCATCATATAATAACAAAACAATAAATAAAACATATGCATAAACACGGAGTAGACGAAGCAGGGGCAGCTGAAGAAGGGGAATTTCCCTTGTGTTGTGTCTCGTACTCTGTTTTTTCGTTGTTTAAAAAAATTGTCCGTTTCCATGGTTTTGTTTTTATGTTTTCGTTTCTCATTGTGCTCAACGTTTTTTGGTGTCCTGTACCCATATATGCATGTATATATACATATAGATGTAGGTACGTACATATATGTATGTATATATGCATATGCTTTATTTATCATTTTGTTATGATAATATATATATATATATTATATATATATATAATATATATATATATATATATATATTTATTTATTTATTTATTTATCTAAATTCTACACGCTAGGAGGGACTCTTAAAGTCAAAACTGGTAGTTTTGACTTTAAGAGTCCCTCCTAGCGTGTGGCATTTATGTATAGTAATGCCCTCAATATAAATAAATAAATATATTTTACGAGGAAAAATTGCTGGATTCTCCCCCTTTATATTTCTACTTACTTTTTCTTTCAAGTATTGTAGTTATATTTGTGGTTTTAAAACCAATAGATATTAAATGTAAGATTGGAAGCGAAATATGATGTTTCCAGGTTTATATCAGAGCACAGTTTTAGGATTTCTGGAGATTTTACTTTTCCATTTATAAGTTGGTTGCCATGCACCCTGAATCAATATTTTTCACCTCAAGAATTTGTAAGCAGCAAACATAAGAATTGTTAGCGGCGAATGGAAAGAATTGTTAGCGGCAAGCTAAGTTGTGTTTTCAATTTTATATCTTTATTAATCATTCAATTTATTTTCTTGCTTCCACTACATTATAATGAGCAAAGAAAAAACAAAGTTGTACCAGCAAAACTTCCGAAAGGAATGGCTTAAGATGCCAGCGCTTACTAAGTGGTTGCTTGAAGTACCTAGTGACCAATCTAAAGCACATTGCAGATATTGTAGATGTAGTATGTTGGCAAAATATTCTCTTTTAGTAAGCCACTGTGAAGCAAAGAAACATAAGGCATCAACTCCACAGCAAATGATTCCTCTAACCAATCTTATTAAAACCAAAAATGATAAATCATCTATGCTTGAAGCAAATTTAGCAATGTTTATTTGTTGCTACTCATCATTTAATAGCTGTGATCACTTAATAGAGTTATGTAAGAATTATATGTTAGTGATATAATGTCCAAAGTGAAGTTGTATCGTACAAAATGTGCAAATATTGTGAGGAATGTTTCTACCTCCATATTTTGATGGAGATTCGATTTCTGATATAGGAGATAGAAAATTTAGCCTGTTATTAGATGAATTCAATGATATATCGATAAACAAGTTGTTAGGAATTGTTATCATATATTACAGTGACACCCACGAAAACGTGGTACATACATATCTCAGTATGCTATCTTTAGAAACATGCAATGCAGATGGCACTGTAGATGCCTTAAAAATTGAATTAGCGAAAAAGAAATTAGATATAAAAAATTTACTGGCTATGGGAACCGACAATGCTAGGGTAATGATATAACTCAACAATGGTGTTTTCCAGAAATTAAAAGAAATTCCATCATTACTTTTATTTAGATGTCTATGCCATTCTTTAGAGTTGGCAGTATCCCACACTTGTGTTGAATGCCCGCCCATAAATTTAGTATTTTTACTATCCGAAACCTATAAATGGTTCTCTCGTTCTTCAACAAGACAACGTGCCTACAAACAACTTTACTATCAATGATAAAGAGCCTTTGAAGATTTTGAAGTCTTGTACAACTAGGTGGCCGTCAATAGAACCAGCTGTAAATAGAATTTTAAGCCAATGGTTTGAATTACAAACTCTCTTCCAAACTATAATTACAAAAGAAAAATGCTTTACAGCACAAACGTTACGTGAAATGTTTTGTGATTCTAGGAATGAACTTTACCTTTTATTTGTGCATCCAATTTTAAAACATGTTCAGGAAGTGAATAAACTGTTTGAATCAAACACTTTCGACAAAGCAAATTTCAAATTTGATCAAATCTGTTGCTAATATGATAGTGTTGCCAACATGTAGAATTGCCAACATGTAGAATTGATCCTGATGCTTCTATTGAAAAATTTCTGGATCCTAAACCAAATTTAGGCTATAGGTTCGAGAGAAAGATAGCAGAAATGATTATCAAGAAGACTGCAACAGCCACCGAAGAAAATAATATTCATGAAAGAGCACAACAATTTTTACTCTGCCTTCATAAAGAGCTCAAGTACCGTTTGCCAGAAAATATTAATATACTGAGGAACATCAAATGTTTTTCAGTAGAGAATATTTTGCAGCATTTCAAAGAGCTAATTTTACCTGTCTTAGAAGCAATGCATTTAAATGAAGAAAAAATTGCTTCAATTGAAATTCAGTTTAAAAGCATTCATTTATTTATATGGACAAATGCATCTAGTACTGAAGCATTCTGGCTAGAAGTCTTGGAATATAAAGGTGCCACTGGAGGAAATCCTTTTGGAGATGTTGCAAATTTTGCCATTAATTTATTGACATTGCCAAAATCAAATGCAGAAATTGAACGGTTGTTCAGTAGTGTGGGTGTAATCAAATCAAAATTGAAAAACAAAATGCATCTTCCCATGCTTAGATCAATACTGTCTATAAAATATGGCCTGAAAAGATTTTGCAAATGTAAAAACTTCGATATTCCACAACACATAATTAACAAGATTGGAACCTTGAATTGATTGGAACAGGAGTCAAGACCTAGGCACCACAGCTGAAAATGATCAAATCAGTGAAATTCAAGAAATCATTTCTCAATGCTGAATATAATTAAAGAAAGATAAAAATTAAGCTTTTTGATATAGTTAGTCTTCAGCATTTTTTTTGTGTCATATTTAGCATTTTTTAGCGTTATTTTTCTACTGAAATTTAGCATAAAATTGTGATTTTAAGTTGGCAACTACACACACATACACGCACACACGCTTATATCTAAGATCAGAATAAGACTAGTTATTCGGTTACAGGAATTTTTTTTATTATTCCCTCATTCGGTTGTAACAGCATCTATTGTTATTACATTATAAATTGCATAACATTCCCATGCGTAAAGATTATGTAATTTATGATGTAAGCATAACATTTTTTATTTCAACCTGATCTCGAGTGTTATTCTGATCCTGGACATAAATTGTATGATCTATTCAAATGAATACAATACGACACAAAAATCGAGAAACGAACGACGTGTAATACTCCTGATTAAAAGTTGGACATGCATGGATTTACATGTAGTTCTAAGCAAAGGTTACTGTTATGTTGTCTCATTTGAAAGAACATTTTTTCAATACACACACCCGCAATAATACAAAGTAATTTAACAGAGACTGGCAGTCGTTACGGTAACAGACAGAAGGCCCTTTCATGTTTTTTCTGGCTCCTTGCTCTCTGATTTGGAATTTGCCCGAGTCAAATTTGTTTTCGATTCTATCGGGATCGATAAATAATGCACAAGAACAATGCTAAGACTGATCCTTCCCCTTTTTATGATATACGACGTGTCTTGGCTGTAAAATACTCAAGACATGCCGCACATCACAACCGCGTTACTACAATTCGGACGGCAGTGTGTGCCTATATATATATATATATATATATATATATATATATATATATATATAATTATTATTATTTGAGGGAATATAATCCAAACTTACAAGGAAAAAAAATTCAATTTAGAAATAATATATCAAATTTCAAACAATATAATATATATATATAAAAAATTAGAAAAAGCCCACCTTTTATCAATTCAAAATGAACAATTAAATCACACCATCTAAAATAATTACATATATATGAGTGTATATATATTATATATATATATATATATATATATATATATATATATATATATATATATATATAATATATATATATATACACTCACACGCACACACACACACAGGGTATAGGTGGTTGAAAGAGTATTGTGTCAGTGTATCTTGTTCGAAACCTCAGCAACATTCTTGCACTTGCGCATGAAGAACATAGAGTTAAGTAAAGGCTTTACATATTTCATGCATTGAGCTTGAAATAATTTAAAATCTACATCTTTCATCTATGGAACAGAACAAAACTTTGACATATATATGTTTACACGCACGCACGCACGCTCGCACACATGCACACACACTCACGCACATGCACATACACACAGAGGTGTAAGCAGGTTCTAAAGTCAGAGGGGAGCAAGCACAAAATAAGGCACCGTGGCACATAACAAGGATCTTTTCGGTTTGAACAGCAGGTTTTTGTAGCGGTGTCATATGAAATTGTCACCCATAATTATGACTCTAGTATCGATCTATTGCATTTCAATCTGTTTTAGGGTTAGGGTTAGGGGTGGGAGGAAGGGTATCTTTTTTTCTTCACAAATGTAAATAAACCCAATCTGTTTCTTAAACGAGGGACATATTCATACGGCACAGAATGTTTTTTTACCTCAATAGACGTCATTGATTGGTTGAAATTGCAGAAATTGAAGAAAAACAACAACAAATATCTTAGAAACCATAGAATTTTCTTAATAAAGCCAAGAGAAAAATATGTTTTATAAACACATTCTACAAGTTTACGAAGTTTAAAATTTTTTAGTTACCTAGAAATTATGTTAAAAACTGGCGTTCAAACCGAAAAGATCCAATACCAAACAATTTTAAACTTATTTCTCTTACATTACGCGAAATATTTCATTAGTTATAATTATATACGTAACTGTATTCTACATTCATTAATTACTTTCATGTTTCAGTAACTATGAAACTTATAACTGCTGATATTATAAATGTGACGAGAATAAGATGAAACTGCACTGGATCGTCCAGTGTCGAGAGGTTATGAGGTCAGGGTTTGTTTTGGTTCTTCAGTGTCAGTGACCATCAACACATCACAGAAGATTGAGTAGACAGTTCAACAACAGGGGAGTTTGGTCAAATAAAGTAAGATCTTCCTAGGTCATGCGATTAACAACAACAACAACAAGATTCGACTTTCATCACATAAGTGAACTCGAGTAAAAATACTTGAAAAGGCATCAATTTTGAAAAATGTGCTCGGGGGCAGCGGTCACTCCCCTTGTGACCCCCCCTATAAGCTACGCCATTGCATACACATACACTTATACGAAAACATTCTCGCACACACATACACACACTCTCTCTCTCACACACACATTCATTCATCGCAAATCACATGCGTACATCACACAAAACGAACAGTAAAAATACTCGAATAAAACTATTCAATACATTTAATAATAATATTAATATTAACTAACCGCACCTGTGGAAAATCCGCAGTTATTTTGGAAATTTTAAGACGAAACTGTATATTTTTCTCAAGTATTTGATTCCTGAAATGGTGTAAAAGTCTACTCAGGTAGTATTTATTAAAGGTACATTCTTAAGAAACATTTCTGAAAACTATTTTCTTGTGTCTTCTACATTAGGAGTTATCCATTATTTTTCCCTTTATGTCATGAAACAGCATTGGCTGTTATTACATTTTCCACTTTCGTGTTCTCTTCATTGAACAAACTCACACTCTTTCTCAGTCTTTCCTTCTCTCTACTTCATCTTCACATGACCGTTCTAGCAACAGACTTCAAGTGTTTTATCCTACGAGATTGTAGAGCGTTAACTGTTCCAACGAAATAGGACTCGAACACAATACTCAAACATTAAGAGCTATATGTCTTGCAAACAACTTGCACATGCAAGTGCTACCAGTCAAAAGCTCCGTATACCGGAAGCCAGCAAGTGTATGGGGTCATCAGGAGAGAATGCGCGCCATTTCGAGGCCTACCTCTCGACGGCATCAATGCGCACCGGCCCCCCTCACTGATATGAGGCCCCGCTTGCTAGATCAGCTGGTTATGAAGTTAAGCTCAATATCCTTCTAGCCATCGCTCATCGTCTCTTTTTAACCAAATCCAGTGGCTAGCCTTCTATTATTTTATTCCTTTATAAAATGTGAATTCCCTGTTTAGAACTTTCATACATACCCCACCTTTCTCTGATGGCGGAATACCCAGTGTATGGAGATGCTAACCTATCACTTGAGATATCCCAGAAACATGAATGTTATTCTGATCATTTCTATGGAGGATATTTACTTTGTCTCCTAATATCAATTCGTATTATATTGAACCCAAACTACCCAAATTATCTTACAAAGAAAGCTTCCTAGAAGCTTTCTAGGTATGTGAGGACTAGAACGAGCAACTTCGGAACTAGTCTATTCCTCGAATATGGAGATACATACGTAGAACATACATGCATATTTCGTTTGTTGATAGACTCAGCAAAAGCATTCAAGTGGAATACACACACACACACAACACACACACACACACACACACACACACACACAACACACACCACACCACACACACACACACACACACAGACGCCCGCACACACATACACATGAATACAAGAGTTATACATGAGACACTTCAAGCATTATCCGCAGATAGTGTCCCGGCTACCCATCCGATAACTGTACCATCCAAATATGAAACTAATTGTAACCATGCATAACTCCAGTATATATTAAATGATACATAAATACACACACGCGCACGCACGCACACACACACACACACACACACACACACACACATATATTAGAAGAAAAAGGACAACAAAAACTAAGACAAGATGAATATCTCAAGTCATTTAGAATATTTAATTAAAGTAAGGTGAATTTGAGGTAGTTGATTAATTAATTAGTTAATTAATCAATTAATTGATTATTGGATGTCTTACAGCTGTTTCTGGGATATCTCAAGTAATACGTTAGCATCTCCATACACTGGGTATTCCGCCATCAGAGACGAGGTGGGGTATGTATGAAAGTTCTAGACAGGGAATTCACAGTTTATAAAGGAATAAAAGAGTAGATAGAAGAATACAGACAGGAGAATAAAGTTCACAGCCGATCTCCTTCCGGAGGGTATGGAGGTTGGTCCGTACTTTCGTGAAGGTATAGGTCCTTAAGTATAATCACAGGTAAATCCAGGCATTATTTTGAATGTTGCATTCAGGTTGAAGGATTTGATTAAGTGGTTAGCTAGTATAAAAATGTTTATTAACATACTGCTAAAATAAAGTCAAATAAAGCCTACGTATGTTTCAATTCAGTCCAACAAATAACTGCATAATTCAAAAGTTGGAATAAATCCAATGATAAGAATAAAATAGTATTTTGAATGATATTGGGTAGAATTTCATCAGTACTTGAGAATACTGGAAAAAAGACTACGTGTTTATGGATTGAATGATATCAACAGACTAAGAATAATTAAGAAATATGTATCTTTAATTGTATGTTTATGCTAATAATATAAACAGTAATAAAATAATAATAAATATATTTAAAAAACTAAAATAAAATATAAAAGAATGATATTAAAAGATGAAGATAAAAATGTTATATAAGGGTAAAAAATAATAAAAATAAAAACAAATAGTAATAAATATATAAAATACAGAAAAATGAAAAATATAACCATTATCTACCATTATCACTTCAATAGACGTCATTGATTGGTTGAAATTGCCGAAATGCAAGAAATTAAAGACCAAATATCTTACAAACTACAGAATTTTCTCAAGAAAGCCAAGAGAAAAAGATGTTTTATAAGCACATTCTACCAGTATACGAAGTTTAACATTTTTTAGTTACATAGAAATTATTTTAAAAAACTACCGGTCAAACCGAAAAGACCCATTAATTTTAATATTTCTATAATACTAATGGAAGTTAATTAAGATTATAAAAATTAAGAGTTATATTATTACTTGTCGATTCATGGTGTAGATACTAAGAAATTGCGTATTACGTGGTTGCCTAACACCGATTAGGTGTATTACGTCATTAAATTGTTTGCTTAAATGATCGTCTAAATTATCTATATTGAAGTTTATCCAATTATATAGCAGTTAACAAGGTTAATTGATTATTTTAATTAATTCGATTTAGATTATATAAAAATTATTGATTATACGATTCTTGCATTTATAAATTAATTTTACATACAGGCGCAGGAGTGGCTAGGCGCAGGTGTGGCTGTGTTGCAAGTAGCTTTCTTACCAGCCACATGGTTCTCGGTTCAGCCCCACTGTGTGGCATCTTGTGTAAGTGTCTTTTGCTATAGCCTCGGGCCGACCAAAGACTTGTGAGTGGATTTGGTAGACGGAAACTGAAAGAAGCTCGTCGTATCTACATATACGTGTGTGTGTGTGTGTTTGTTTGTGTGTCTGTATTTGTTCCCTTCACGCCATCGCTTGACAACCGATGCTGGTATGTTTATGTCCCCGTAACTTACCGGTTCAGCAAAAGAAACCGATAGAATATGGACTAGGCTTACAAAGAATAAGTCCTGGGGTCGATTTGTTCGGCTAAATGCGGTGCTCCAGCATGGCCGCAGTCAAATGACTGAAACAAATGAAAGAAGAAAAGAACAGAGATATGATTCTATAATATTACATTATAATTAAGTATCTAATATATATGGTCTATCAGAATTCCGATAATACATACTTTTGGTTTTTATATAGGAATAATTTATTATCTATATATTTGTATATACACCTAAAAACTAGTAGCGTATATATATGTGTTTATCACATATATCTGTTATATGTATGCGTGTATGTCAGAGTATAAAGATATTATATTACATGTTAAAAAATTAAATTGATTAAATTAAATTAATTGTAATATTTTTGTGATATTAATTAAAGTTAATCAAGATTGTTATTAATAAATTCATTGTGCAGAGATGGAATATTTCGTGACTGTATAAAATTATTGTATTACGTTAACGGATTATTTGATATTGAAGAAACAACAAGCTTATCACTATCGAAGGTTGCCTGTTTATATAGTAATTATATTAATAAATCAATTGTCTTACAATTCTATTTATATGAAAATCATAAACTATATGTTTTTACTTTATTACAGTATATTACTTTGCATGTATCTATTTAATATATGACTAGCTGTATCGCCCGGCGTTGCTCGGGTTTGTAAGGGAAATAACTATAAAGCATTTTTAGAGAGTTATAGCCAAAAAATGGGAAAAAAATGATGATAAATTTTTTTTTAGTTAAAAAGGTCGAGTTGCGTCCCCTAGACAGTCTGTGGTTTGTGTTTCTGATTCTCGACCCCATGTCGAATTTATCGATTTTTTTCAGGACTGGGGGAACTTTTCAAAATTTTCGCTGCGTTAGTTTTGAATTATGACATTGGGCTATGTGTGTGTCAAGTTTCATCAGAATCGGTTGAAAGCCGTGGTCAGGGTGAGGGTACAACCTAACAGACACACAGAAACACACACAGACAAACTGCTGTTTATATATAGAGAGAAGATCTAGCAATATTTAAAGAAACGATACTTAGAGGCGTATACACAAGCTAAAAATTTTATTCTTAGAATTCAATAGCTGATGTGTGGCAGCTAATATTTGGTAGATATCTTCCACACAAAACTGCCACCTCTTATCATCGGTACTATACGGTTTAGCATGATTCAAACTTTTCCATTTAATTTTGTAACTCTTAACGTTGTCTTATATACTCCAAATGAACTTACTAAGACGGTTCCTAAAACTACTTTCGTGGTTAGCAATTCTTCTCTTTATAAATCATTCTGTTTATCCTATACATACACACACACACACACACACACACACACACACACACATACACACATATATATATATATATATATATATATATATATATATATAGGTAGGTAGGTAGGTAGGTAGGTAGGTAGGTAGGTAGATAGATAGATATAGATAGATAGATAGATAGATAGATAGATAGATAGATAGATAGATAGATAGATAGATAGATAGATAGATAGATAGATAGATAGATAGATAGATAAATAGATAGATTAAGAAATGGAGTCAAACGCAGGTGTTATTCAAATCTTGATACTTATACTTCCGACATATGTTTCGAAGAAAACATTGATATTATTCCGGAGGGAATAAAATAGTGTAAAACAATGCAATCATCGCGCCAGGGAAAACTAGAGACACAAAAGACATCAATAAACCATTTTAACCGAATGTGATAACCGCGTATATGATGAAGAGGAACGCTGGCAAGTAATTTTTTAAAAAACCGTTAATAGATAAACGCAACAGTACTGGGCGTATTAAATTAGTTTGGTCTCTGATGAGAAGATCGCATTGTTTTACATCATTTTATTCCCTCCGGAATAATATCAATGTTTTCTTCAAAACATCTGTCGGAAATATAAAGATTTGAATAACACCTGCGTTTGACTCCATTTCTTAATTTATCCATGTTATACAAAGACATTTCACTTAATCCTGGAATTTCTACCTTTATAAGTAGGCTGTAATATCCTTGGCACTTATGTGAATTTTTGCTACCTTGTAACTATTTATTTTTTCCATGTTTTTGTACACATTGAAAATACACACACACACACACAAATATACACACGTGAACTCATACAGGTGTTTTCTTTCCGGATGTTGCCATAGTTTGATGATATCTGTGCTTCATAAAAACGAAGGATGTACTACATACCTGCCGTAGAGGACATTTAGAGTGTCCAGATGGGACAGATCTGAATCACCGGTTGCTTATTGACACAAGCCTTTACATTAAGGGTGTGGGACATGAACGAGTGATTTTAACCGTATGACTATTAAACATCTTTATATACTTATGACTGCTGGGAAAGTGATTATCTAAAAGTGCAAGAATCTTCTGCATATATTTGTCCTAACATTTAGGGAAAAGGGTGGAACGAGCTATAAAATATTGCGGGACCTATTCTTACGAACAGATGGTTGAAGAGGTGCAGGGTTACAATAGATTTTATCAGTGAAGCTGCCATTCCGTAGAGCCTTATTATATATAATATAGGGGTGCTTTTTCAAATATGTTTCTAGATGAAGAAAGATGGGTAATTCTACCACTAATGTTCGGAATCACGTTTCTAAATACAATAGGTAGATGGTAAGTGTGTTTATCAATATATTTTAGATATTCTAAAGAGACATGCAGCGACCCTCTCGGCATTAGTCTGGAGACTTACGATTGGAAGGTCCTTTCTAAGACCAAACTATATATTAACGGGTCAAAAAGATGTTCCATATGCTCGCTTGAAAAACTGAACTTTTTAAAAAGCTTGTGTAAATACCTAGAGCAACGTTTTTTCGGATTTTAAAAAGTGCATCTTAACGGACACATCATTGACCGAATACATCATAGACCAGTGCTTTTCAAACTTTTTGCTGGAGCGGAACCCCAAGAAATCCTTTCACTGGCTCGAGGAACCCCTGTGCAATAATTTAATTGTCTTATGCACACATATCTGCACAGGAGAATTAAAAATTACTGCCGATTTTAGCAGTTTTGTAACTTCTTGCGGAACCCCTGGACTGTACTGGCGGAACCCTAAGGTTCCGCGGAACCCTGGTTGAAAACCACTGTCATAGACCATTCCATTGTTGGCCTGGAGTAATTTTGATATTCGAAAGGCACTGGTTATATTTACTGTGAAGTTAATTATCTTCCCTGTGTTTCTCTTTGTCTAAATGCGCATGCTCATTCAAATGTCTCATCATCGCTGTTGCTGTTTGTTTCCGTTCTGCTAGGGATGTGAACCATTTTCATTGTAGAAAATAAAAATTTATTGAAATGAATGCAAAAGATAAAGACAATAAAGACAAGAACAGCTGTTTAAAGCGTTACTTCTTTCAATATTAGTTATCGAAACAATGAAGATATGAATTTGTTTCCAACAATTGTGCTATTTCATTTGACTCTCGGGATTCCGCGTGACTACTATTACCTTTCTTCGTCGAAACAATACACAAGTTTACTGTTTATGCAACATCTTTGATGCCTGAAAGTGATTCCATTTTTTTTACACACACGCACACATACACACAGATACACACACACAGACGCACGTACACAGATACACACACGCACACACACACACACACGCACATACACAGATACACACACACACACGCACATGCTCACACGCACATACACACACACGCACATACACAGATACACGATACACACACACACACAGACGCACGTACACAGATACATGCACACATGCACTCGCACACACACGCACGCACGCATGCACGCACTAACTAAGACTAGAGATATGTTCATACAGATAAGCATAAACAAAAACATACTTCTACTAGTTTTACCTCTCTCTCTCAATCTCTCTCTCTCTCTCTCACTCTCTCTCTCACCCTCTCTCTCTCTCTCTCACTCTCTCTCTCACTCTCACTCTCACTCTCACTCTCTCTCTCACTCTCACTCTCTCTCTCACTCTCTCTCTCACTCTCTCACTCTCTCTCTCAATCTCCAATCTCTCTCTCCTCTCTCGTCTCAAACTCTCTTCTCTCTCTCTCACTCTCTCTCTCACTCTCTCTCTCACTCTCACTCCTCTCTCACTCTCCTCTCACTCTCTCATCTCTCTCTCTCTCTCTCCTCAATCTCTCTCTCGCTCTCTCACTCTCTCTCTCTCTCATCTCTCTCTCTCTCTCTCTCTCTCTTCACTCTCTTCTCTCACTCTCACTCTCACTCTCACTCTCTCTCTCCTCTCACTCTCTCTCTCACTCCTCTCCTCTCACTCTCTCTCTCCTCTCACTCTCTACTCTCACTCTGCTCCCTCACTCTCTCTCTCCACTCTCTCTCTCTCACTCTCACTCTCTCTCTCTCTCTCACTCTCACTCTCTCTCTCTCACTCCACTCTCACTCTCTTTCTCTCTCCTCTCTCACTCACTCTCACTCTCTCTTCTCACTCTCACGCTTCTCTCTCACCTCTCTCACTCTCTCTCTCTCACTCCTCCTCTCTTTCTCCTCTCTCTCACTCTCACTCTCTCTCTCACTCCTCACTCTCTCTCTCTCACTCTCTCTTCTCTCACTCTCCCCTCACTCTCCTCGTTTCTCTCTCTCTCTCTCACTCTCTCTCGTCCTCTCTCTTCTCATCATCTCTCTCTCTCTCTCTCTCTCTCTCTCTCCTATAGATAAGCATGGGATAAAATCAGTTTAGATATGAGAAATTAGAAATGCTTCCAGTGGCAACATCTGTTCCAAACGAGGTCGGCGCAAACGTTTGATTGTCTTCCTGTCGTCAGTTCGGGAGTTAATCGAATGAAGTATTTAATTCTTCGACTCCTTTCGCTTTTTTTTCTTAGCCAAGCAAGTTATTATCTGATCGTTTCTACCTGCAAGAAAGCCTTGCTCTTCTGTCCCACATTTAAAAATTAAACGAAACAGACTAGGATAAATGCAATTAAGAACAATTAAGCAAAAGATGGTCAGGTTTCATAGTCTTCCCCCTCGGGCTCGAGTGAAAAGCACGGGGGGGGGGGGTGCAGATGGAGAGGAATTTATCTCGAGTTATATAAGCAAGATGTGTATCTGTGAAGTGGATATTAAAAATTTCCAAAGCATTGCAATAAGTAGAGTGTCTGTTTGCCTGCCTGCCTGCCTGCCTGTGTCTGTCTGTCTGTCTGTCTGTCTGTCTCAGTTATTTGTTCCAAAGCTTTCACGCTATCCCTATAAAATCAGTAACACATGTGTATGTATGTATGTATGTATGTATGTATGTGTATGTATGTATGTATGTATGTATGTATGTATGTATGTATGTGTATGTATGTATGTATGTATGTATGTATGTATGCATGTCTGTCTGTCTCTATGTATGTATGCATATATGTATATATGTATGTATGTATGTATGTATGTATGTATGTATGTATGTATGTATGTATGTATGTATGCATGTATGTATGTATATATGTATGTATGTATGTATGCATGTCTGTCTGCCTGTCTGTCTGTATGTATGTATGAATGTATGTATGTATGAATGTATGTGTATGTATGTATGTATGTATGTATGTATGCATGTCTGTCTGTCTCTCTTTATGTATGTATGTATGTATGTATGTATGTATGTATGTATGTATGTATGTATGCATGTCTATCTGTCTGTCTGTCTGTATGTATGCATGTATGTATGTATTTATGTATGTATGTGTGTATGTATGAGCACATAAGCGCGTACGTACTTTCATACTTGCGTGATATGATGTATATTGGAAATGAATATATTGCTAAGAATATAGACCAGCTTTAGCTGTTTACTTTCAATTAGAGCCGCAAATTAAAATAAATTTAAGTAGCATTTAAATAGCTATTAGCTGTATTAACTTGTAGAAATATATTCATTCTTCATAATTATATATTAATACTATAGTATGTTTCTACCTACCGTCTGAATCAAGCTAAGAGAAGTAACTAAAAGGAAATGGAAAAGTAAGTTATATACATATATATATATATATAAAGAGAAAGAAAGAAAGAGAGAGAGAGAGAGAGACTTAGATAGATAGATAAATATATAGATAGAATGAAATACATATATATATATAAATTATGCTGTAAACTACAATCTTAATGTTGTAATAAAAAGTATAAAAAGGAAGGAAAATGCACAGTTGAATCAAATTCACCGCACGCACAAAAAAATTATAAAGGGAAAAACCCAACCAAAATCACATAAGCGAACACTGGCAGGTGTAAAATTATACTCAACAACAACGGAACCAGGAATTAAAAAAATGTAGGTGGCCTAAATGTAGAATATGTTTCATACTACTGAAAGGATCGGAATTCCTTGTTTAAACAAGGACAAAGATTTAAAATTAAGACTGAGTTTACTTGTGCATCCGAAAACTTAGTCTACATCATAACTTGTTCAGGATGTGATCACAACTATATGGGACAAACAAGTATGTCGCTCAGGTGGAGAACAAAATTACATAGAGAATAAATCAGTTTCCCAAAATATAGACAGATATCACTAAATGAGATGTGCGAGAAATCTCCCACCAAACTTCAAAATATTCCCTATATACCAATGCAATGGAACAACTTTTATACAACAACGGTTAAAAAAAGAGACAACATTTATTGAAAATATCAACTGTCTTAATATGAACATATAACCAATTTTGGACTATGTAAATATTTTAGTTCATATACATAAAGTTACTTTAAAAAAGTAACTTTACCGCCACTACAATTTATTTACCTTCCGATTCATTTACAAAATATCTGTTCTCTTACTAACATGGAATGTAAACCTATTATGATAGCATGAAATTATAACGTCATCTCTAACTACTTAGATATAATTGGCATAAGCGAAACCGGTCGACTATATAAATATTTTATATCATAAATATCTATATATTTATATCTAACATAAAATGCCATTGCATTTTCCTTCTTTAAATATTTTGTGTGTGTGATTATGTGTGTGTGCGTGCGTGTGTATATGATTATCCATTTGTCGAGTCATCGGCATTTCTCTTTTGTTTCATTTTGTTCTGTTCTTTCACATCCCCACCTTTCATCTTTCCCTTCATCTCTCTTCCTCTCTCTCTATCTATTTTGTCTGCCATTCACCCCCGTCTCTACTATCACAATAACAAATGACTAGAGCCTTAGTGTTTACTAGCAAAAGCAGTAGCAATTCTGCATGCTTCGCGAATTTATAGAATTTTAATAAAATGCAGTCTTAAGATTCCCTTGCTGTCCTAGTTGTAAAGCAGTAGACTAATGCAGTTGTTAAATTATAGTTTTGATGGGTGCAGTTCAGTGGTTGTGTCAGAAGTAAATACTATCTCTAAATCATTTTACAACTTAACTATATTAACCTATGTATTGTTATTAATTACATTTTCTTCATTATAGAAGTTTATTTAGTTATTATTATATAACAAGCACTATGACCCGGCAGCGCCGGGTTACAGTGCTAGTGCATGCAAATACACTCGAGTACTGTTCAAATCTCCGACCAATCACATACAGCTTGCTGGCATTCAATTGGCGTATCAAGTTTTGGGCATTTTGATTGGGTTTTGGATAGTAAATTCACAAAAACAAAGTCACTTCTATTGATTTTTTAATGGCTTTGCAGGGTGACTGGGGAAATGTAAAGATGTGCACAACCACCCTTGGACGGTTTTGAATGACCATAGTAAGTGCGAGCCCTCTAACCGAAAAATTGTGGATTTGTATAAAGGACACACACACAGACATTTTGCCGTTTATATATATAGAGAGATTACTACACTATAAACGTTTTACAGCATTTCAAACATTAACCATTTGTAAACAATTATGACATAGAGTTATAAAACCCGACATCAATTCCCCGATTTATTTAAAACTTCAATCATATAAAACCAAACTTGTGTTTCTCGATAAATCAATTATGTGTAACTTAGTTTTATTATAACACTTTTAGTATGGCTGGTGGATCAGCTGAATAATTGATATTATAAAAGCTAAGTATTCCCCGAGGTTTGACTTCGCCTTTCAACCTTTCGGGGTCAAAAAAAGAAGTACCGGTTGAACTCTAGAGTCAATGTGATCGACTTACACCCCCCTTCGAAATTGTTGGCCTAGTGTCAAAATTTGAAATCAATATTATAAAAGCCAAAGCGGTAATCTTTTTCTGTTGCTGGTTTCATTGCTTCAGTCACGCTTTAAAAATATGGAAGAGAAATGGCGGCTCTGTTGAAAGGAACTGAAGAGAAGGGAAAGCAAGTACTATAAAGAGAAGTGGATTAATTAGATAAATAGATAGGTTTGTTATTGACGAAGAAAGACATACCGCACAAGAGTGTGTGGGAGAGAGGCGGGGTAGAAATTCCTTTATGCTATTGCGATATAAGAGATCGTTGGGAAATAAAGAGAAGATACGGAATGGTTAAGTTTGATTAAGGAAAAAAGAGAGGGAACTATACACACACACACACACACACACAACACACACACACACACACACACACACATATTTTTTAATAATATATAATAATTAATAATATAAGGAAATTAATATCCAAACTCATCATAAAGATATACCCGTGTGAAAGAAATTATTGTATTAAAAATATATATAAATAAATATAAAAATATAAATATAATGTATAAAATAAATTTGATAGTTTAAAAATTTTGAATTAATTATTTAAGCATCTTATGATCGTTTCGCAGAAGAGTTGTCCCTATAATGAAATCCTATATTGATAAGCATTTATAGACAACCCTTCTGTTCTTCAGAGATATAAAATATGAATATTGTATAATATATCGAATGATAGTTTTTTTAAAAATTTGAAGTAAAATTGTAAAATGGTGTTTGTTTGAAATGTAAAATAAAAATTAAAAATTAAAAATTACTACTTTTGACGAGAGTCTTTAAATCCATATATGTTTCCTTGGTTATTCTACTGCGATAATCCATAATATTCATACTCAAAATCTGTCATATTATCTTATATTCTAGTATAGTTCATATAGTTAGTTTAGAAATGTGAAAATTGTATATACTTTAGTATGAGAGTCTTGAAATCCATATGTCTTCTTGGTAGCCTTACTGCAATTAGTTACATTTCTTTACATTCTGTGACTGATTTTCCTGAATTGACCTTGCCTCTCATTTCGTATGATCGATAGTACCAGTCATATTCTGGAGTCGATTTAATCAGTTATGATTAGATACAGCATGCAGTTTTGTATGTCTTCATAAGAAATCAATACATTTAAAAACAGAAACTCACACATTATTTCTCACCTCTTAAGTGTTTCTTTACACGATTTTTTAAATGATTTTATATTTCAGTCCTATTTGTTATTTCCATTTATTTCCAAGTTATAATAACTTTAAAAAAATGATGGCATAACTTAAATGATATAGTTAATTTATGCTTATAAATAACTAAAAAAATAATTCAGTGAAAATGCAGTAAAATTATCATTTATAAGATAAACATATAGGCGCAGGAGTGGCTGTGTGGTAAGTAGCTTGCTTACCAACCACATGGTACCGGGTTCAGTCCCACTGCGTGGCATCCTGGGCAAGTGTCTTCTGCTATAGCCTCGGGCCGACCAATGCCTTGTGAGTGGAATTGGTAGACGGAAATTGAAAGAAGACCGTCGTATATATGTATATATATATATATATATATATATATGTGTGTGTATACGTTTGTGTGTCTGTGTTTGTCCCCCTAGCATTGCTTGACAACCGATGCTGGTGTGTTTACGTCCCCGTCACTTAGCGGTTCGGCAAAAGAGACCGATAGAATAAGTACTGGGCTTACAAAGAATAAGTTCTGGGGCCGATTTGCTCGACTAAAAGCGGTGCTCCAGCATGGCCGCAGTCAAATGACTGAAACAAGTAAATGAGTAAAAGAGAGTATGATCTATTTCGTAAAGGCCTGGAAAGCCAAGTTGAGTATTTAACTGAGGGGTGAAGATAGATTGTGTTTGTAACTGGAGCTGCTCTCTGGATATGGTCAAGCCACTAAGTTTTAAATGTCTCAGTTTTTCAAGGTGTAAATAAAAGAATGAAAATACCTTGAAGCTCCGAAAAGGCTTTTAAGTACAGGTTCTTTAAGTCAATTTTTTTGGAATGAAGCAATTAATTGAAAGATAAGTTATCCCTGTCGAACTTGGTAGAATATACAATAAGTAAGAGAAAGCTCTATTGCACACGCAGCAATGTTGCATCTGACAAGAATATTCCGATCAAGGAAATAAGAAACAGATGTAGTTCACAAGAAGAAAACCGAGCTCAGAATTTGTCATGTCAGGTAAATTAGAAGGCATGGATTGTAGGCTTAATTCGTCACTCGGTTTAACAGCACCTACTGATCTTTGGGTAACTTAGCAGAGTCAAGTGTCTTGCCAGTGTTCTGGTCAAGTGTCCAGTTTGAGAATCTCTTCCTTCCACCAAAATCAGAGGCAGTGAGAAAAGCTATAAATGTTGCCCTTTCTACTCTGAGTTACGTAAAACAAAGAACATGGGTTTCGCCAAAGTCCTGAAATTCGAAGAACTGGTGAGAGACATAAGAAAGTAAAGTTTCCGATAGATATGGGTCTGCACAGAGCGATACTTGAAGTAACAGGGGGAGAGTGGGAGAAAGAGAGAGAGAGAGAGAGAGAGAGAAAGAGAAAGAGAGAGAGAGAAGTGAAACAGAAGATAGATAGAAAAAGAGTGAAGGAGAGAGTGGGAGATAGAGGGAGAGAAAGGAACAGATAGCTAGAAGGAGAGAGAGAGGAAGAGAGAGTGAGAGAAAGAGAGAGAGAGAAGTGAAACAGACAGATAGATAAAGTGAGTGAACAAGAGAGGAGAGAAAAGAACAGATAGCTAGGAGAGAGAGATATATATAGAGAGAGAGAGGGGGGTGAAACAGACAGATAGATAGAAGAAGAGTGAACGAGAGGGTGGGAGATAGAGGGAGAGAAAGGAACAGATAGCTAGGAGATATATATATATATATAGAGAGAGAGGGGGGTGAAACAGACAGATAGATAGAAGAAGAGTGAACGAGAGGGTGGGAGATAGAGGGAGAGAAAGGAACAGATAGCTAGAAGGAAAGAGAGAGAGAGAGAGAGAGAAAGAAAGAAAGAAAGAAAGAAATAAAGAAAGAAAGAAAGAAAGAAAGAAAGAAAGACTGAAACTGGAGATAATTCGCAGTGCTTTTGAGATGTTAGCTGTGATTGTTATCAGTCGGTAAGTGGGGGGGGTTTCGTTTGGGGAAATAAGACACTATAGTGTCTTCGAAGATCAAAATAAACTCCTGGAAAGAGCGATGCAGAGAGAGAGAGAGAGAGAGAGAGAGAGAGAGGGAGAGGGAGAGAGAGGGAGAGAGAGAGAGAATGGGGATGTAGAGAGACAGGCAGAGACACACAGGAAGAGGGGGAATAGGGGAGATGAAAACAGATTTATATAAATCATGCATGGCGGTGCCCCAGCATGGCCATAGTTGAAACTAGATAAAATGAAAAGAAAAAATGAAAAAATACGAAACATACTCTATACAAACTGTGAGTTACATCCCACTAAATTTTTCGAAGAAATTCAGTTCCCTCTCCTTGTATCAATATTCAATTTACAAGTTGAAAGACATATTCTCGTGGATAATATTTTAGCAAGTTAAATATTTACAGTAGACGAACGACCATTAAAAAAATTAATGTGTTGGTAAACATAAACGTGGAATGTATGTCAAGTGATATGACAACCACTGAAAAGTAGAGTACGTACTAAAACTAGGCGCAGGTGTGGCTGTGTGGTAAGAAGCTTGCCTCCCTACCACATGGTTCTTGGTTCAGTCCCACTACGTGGCATCATAGGGAAGTGTCTTCTACTATTGTGAGTAGATTTGGTAGACGGAAACTGAAGGAAGCCCGTCGTATATATATATATATATATATATATATATATATATATATATATATATATATATATAGATAGATAGATAGATCTATGTGTGCGTGTCTTTATGTGTGTATGCATGTATATACGTGTGTGTGTCGTTATGTCTGTGCTCGTCCTCCACCATAATCCGTGCTGGTGTGTTTACTTCTCCATAACTTAGTGATTCGATAGAAGACTCCGATAGAATAAGCACTAGCCTTAAAAAGTTGTCCTGACACCGCAAATAATTGTTGTTGACAAAGATCCGGAGATATTGTATTCACCTCAATAGACGTCATTGATTGATTGAAATTGCCGAAATGAAAAAAACTAAACAACAAATAGCTTACAAACTATAGAATTTTCTCAAGAAAGCCAAGAGAAAAAGATGTTTTATAAACACATTCTGCCAGTATACGAAGTTTAAAAGTGTTTAGTTACAAAGAAATTATTTTAAAAATCTGCCGGTCAAAGCGAAAAGATCCTGTCATTTTTCATATGTGATGCAGTGATGTTGCAAAATTTGACTTGTGCATATTAATTTCCATTATGTCCTATATATTGTATCAAAATTTCATGCATTTATTTGTAAAGTTAAGGGAGTTATTAAAAACTGAAACCCATCAGCGACTTTTGGGACACCCTGCGTGTGTGTGTGTGTGTGTACATATATTTATAAATATATATATATATATATATATATATATATATATATATATATATATATATATCGAAAACTTTGAGAAAACTGATGTGCCGTGACACTCCTTTTAGCGCCTTATTTAGTGTACCATCGCTGATAGATACAAAGTTTATATAATGAATGGCAGGTTTGTTCTCGGTTTCAATGGCTATTAATGATATACAATATGCAGCTAATCATATTACATTATAAACAGAGTGAAACAAAAGCATAGCAACAACTCTAACATTTAAATAAGAGTGCTAAAATATAAGTTAGCCGTCACGCGTAAAAGTAACTGAAGAAAACCAAGACCAAAAGGTTCATTTTGTTAATCACACATACATTAGATTTGTTAATTATATAGAATAACAGCAAATCCATTTTGGAAAGTTAACAAAAGCAATAATTACAAACACAAATAAAATCAGCTTTTAGATATAGCAAAGGCACTCAGTAACTTCTATGTTCGCTTGTTATACGGCGAAGTCAACAAATCTGTCATTAAAATTTATAAATTTTCGATGGCTGAAAAAGAAAATAACTTGACCTTGCATAGTTATTCTTTGACATTGGATCCTAGGATCTTTTCGGTTTGAACGGCAGTTTTTTCTAGCGGTGTCATAAAAAATTGTCACCCATAATTATGACCCTAGTATCGATCTATTGCATCTCAATTTGTTTTAGGGTTAGGGTTTGGGTGGGGGGAAGGGTATGTTTTTTTCTTCACAAATGTAAATAAACCCAATATGTTTCTTAAACGAGGGACATATTCATACGACACAGAATGTTTTTTTTTACCTCAATAGACATCATTGATTGGTTGAAATTGCAGAAATTGAAGAAAACAACAACAAATATCTTACAAACTATAGAATTTTCTCAATAAAGCCAAGAGAAAAAGATGTTTTATAAACACATTCTACCAGTATACGAAGTTTAAAAGTGTTTAGTTACGTGGAAATTATTTTAAAAAACTGCCGTTCAAACCGAAAAGATCCCTTGCGTTTGGATTGACATAGAATTACGTAACTTTTTACTTAGAACCATTTACTTGCAATGGAATTAGAAACGGAGTGGTACTGATACAATTGTTACTAACAATAAAGATGTATTTAAATCATGTCTCGTGTGTGTGTTTGTGAGTGTGTGTGTGTGTGTGTGTGTGTATGTGTGTGTGCGTGTGTGTGTGTGTGTGCACGTGCGTAATATATGCAAAGTGAAACATATTTCAGAATATACAAAGTAGTAGTCTTGTAAAGTAGAAATATTTATTTAGCAAAAGGCTTTTTAAGCTCATTCGGTTTCACCCAGTCCAGTCATAATGGTCGAACTCACATCACCAGGGGAAACAACTGCTATGCACATGGAGTATGCACGATGACAAGTTCAACATGTACCTGGTATGCATGTATTAGGCGGCGAGCTGGCAGAAATGTTAGCACGCCGGGCGAAATGCGTAGCCGTATTTCGTCTGCCGCACATGTGTTCGTGGTAAGAATTGCTGTTTCTTGGTGTTAATATTGTTAATAACTGTTGTTTCTTGTTAAACTGTTGAATAACTTAACTGTTGGAGTTTTCAATTGAAAACACTTAGTGCTTGTGGTAGCACGCGTTGTTCATTCCCCCTCTGGGGGGAAGAATGTCGTCTAGCATGGAGCCTACCGTTGGAGCAGAAATACTTGTTTCTCCTGTTAAGAGGAGGAAATACATGTCCGGCGAGGAGCCAACTACAGACAAGGAAATAGGGGTTTCCCCCGCTACAAGAAGGAATAGCAGAGAGGATAATATATTTGATATTTTTGGAGATGTGTCTGAGAGCTCGTCAGAACTTTCACCAGAAGAGTTTCCGACTTTGCCAGAGAACAAAGGCATTGTGTCGAAGAGAATAATTGATGTACTTAGCATCCAGATAGAACCAAAAGATGGAAAAAAAAGTTTTGCGTTGGCTGCTGGGGGTGGAACCCGGATACTGTCGACGAATAAAAGCGACTTTATGAAATACAGCCAAATGATGAAAATAACTGACAACGGTGTGAAAATTGAACCTCCGCAAAAGTTATTACAAGAAGAAAAGCAAAATACAATAATTTTCAAAACATATTGTCTACAAAAAAGAAAAATTGAAAGAATGTCAGAAGAGAAAATAGAAAAGTGCTTAAAGCCAATATGGGGCGACGTAGTATATCTGAGAAGAGGAAAAAAATTCGGAACAGTGGAAGTAAGGTTCACCAATAAAGAAATAGCACACAAGAACTCAGTTGAAACGCTGAAAACGAACGACGTGGAGCTCATCCCCTATTATATGGGGATGAGGACGTCGAGAATAAAAATTACAAGGGTCCCGCCAGAGGTCGAACCTATGTGGTTGTTGACGGCAGTCCTAATCAAAGAGGTAGAAAAAATTACTCTCCTCCAGGCTACCGCTACGGAAAACCCACGCTGGGATGGTCAAACAATTAATCTTCTCATTCAAGCGGACCCTAAAATAATTCAAGCAATTCCCGAGACAATTGAGGTAGGGGAGGAGAACCTCGTGGTGTTTGTTGAGAGCCGAAAACCTCGATGTTTTTTATGTTAGGCCACATTCGAAGGAACTGCAAGGAAAATGAAGAAGAGGAGGAAGAGGAGAAAAAAGACAAAGAGGAAGAAGATAAAGAAGAAACAGATGAGAAAAAAACAACAAACAAAAGAAAAATACAACCAGCAACCCAGCCGAGAGCGGCGACTACTACAGAACAACGACCAAAAAAGACTGCCAGAAGAGAAAAAGAAGAAAAAGGCATAATAGCCGTATACACTAAAGATACTGAGCTCATGAGAGACATTCAACTGATAAAGACTGTAAAAAAAATAGATAACCTTTCAGAGGAATTTATCAATTACGACATATATGAAGTCTCAAATAAGACTTATAGAATTCTACAAAATAAATACAGAAAGACTGTATCTTCATTGAGATTAGATTTTAACAAGTCGATATTTCATGGATTACCAGCCCCGATCCCGCGAGAAAAGGAAAAGGTGGAGATTCCCCCTCCACCTGATAATTCTGTGTCGGTGGTGAGACGGGATTTTGACAAATCTATTTCCCAAGACCGTCCACCTCCGACCCTGGATCAAAAAAAGGTGGAGGGTCCCCCTCCACCGGACAATCCTGATTAAACAGGTAAGTCATGGCTATTCACATTGGTTGTTTAAATGTTCATGGCCTGTTGTCAAGCTGGAAGCAAGGACGCTTTCTAAATGACATCAGGTCGAGAAATTTGGATGTAATTGTTGCAACGGAAAACCGGGTGAAGGGGCCAAGAGATCTGCTCCCCCTCCTGAACGGCTACGAGAAATACGTTTCTCCGAGTCGGGCGGGAGGTGGGGGTGGGGTGTTGGTCCTACTAAAAAGAAACCGGGTAGCCGAGAAAAAGTTGGTTTTTTCTGACCCAGAAGGCAGGCTGGTCGTTCTCGACTTGACATTCAGTTGTGGCAAGACAATCAGGCTGGTCGCTATTTACGCACCAAACATTATTGGCCCGCAAACTGAATATTTTCGTGGCCTAGGAAAGTTCTTAGCCACGTCGCATTCACTAGTAGTGTTAGGAGACTCTAATACAATATGTGCAGCACACACAGATTGTATTGGCTCAAACTCGAACATGAACAGAAAATGTAACCCAGGCTTTCGGGATCTGCTAAGTCAATTTCAGCTAGCAGATCCATATAGGTTGGAGCACCCGAACACTCCACAGTGGACGTGGTCAAATAGTGACGGGTCTACCAGAACATATCTAGATAGGATTTTAATTAGAGAAAAAGATAAGTCCATAGTTGAGTGTCCACAGTTTTTTCTAGTCAGCTACAGTGACCACAAGATGGTTACCTGTAAACTGACGGTAGATAAGTTGCATAGACAGGGATCTGACTACTGGAAACTCAATACGTCCCTTTTGGCGATTGAGGAGTACAGAAAGCGGATCAAGATGTTAATACAGAGGGCATTAACAGGTACCATCATTAATAACAAATGGTGGTACGCCCTAAAAAGAGCCATCAAATATGAGTCTATTAGGTTTAGCATAAGTTTAGCTAAGAAGGGACGTAAAATAGGAGATGGTATAGTTAAGGAACTAGAAGAAGCCTGGAGGACTGGTAATACAGACCAAGCGAGGGTGAAAAGACTGGAGTTAAACCAGCATCTTGAAGCCCACCACATGGGAAGTATTACCAGAGCTAAGTTACGTGCAATGGGAAGTGAAGGAATCAAAGCCGCTGGATGGACCCGAGTGGTGGAAGCTCGGCAAGGAAATAGTTCCTCTATTCGGTCTTTGACGAATCAAAATGGTGTCTTGGTAAACGAACCCGAGAAAATGTGTGAGGTCTTTCGGGAGTACTTCGCCCAGCTGTTCGGGGGTGACGGCGGTCCTGGTGGTGGGAGAGCCCTCGAGGACTTTCTTACCGGGCTGCCGTGCCTCTCGGGGTCGGATGCGGAGTCTTGCGAAGGGTCAGTCACACCTGAGGAGGTGATGGAGGCTTTGGCCGATTGTAAAGCGGGTAAGTCACCGGGATTTGATGGTCTTCCGTACGAGCAGTATAAATGTATGCCAGACTTGTTCGGGCAACTACTGACTGACGTGTACGCGAACTGGAAACAGAATGGGTTTATCCCCAGATCTGTGCGCCGGTGAGTAGTGACGTTGGTCAGAAAGGACCCGGACAAGGGGGACGTTCTAGAGAATTTCAGGCCCATCACTCTGTTAAACGCAGAAGTGAAGATTTTGGCCAAGGTTCTAGCAAAAAGGTTGGCGCGTGTCGCGAATGGTATAGTCCGGGAGGCACAGACATGTGCCATCCAGGTAGAACCATTCAGGATACCCTCCATCTTATTCGCTATACCATAGAGAGGGTTGGTAATAAATCTGGCAAAGGTGGGGCATTGGTGCATTTGGACCAGTCTAAAGCTTTTGATAGGGTTGACCATCGATACCTAGCGACTGTACTTGCGCGGTTTGGCTTGGGCCTTGGCTTCCTCAGGTGGTTTATCGCTTTGTACCACAACATTGACTCGATAGTTCGGGTGAACGGTTTCCTTTCGAAGCCGTTCTCCATCAGACGCTCGGTTCGTCAAGGATGTCCGCTTTCACCACTTTTGTATGTGATGGCTCTCGAGCCATTACTGCAAAGGTTGAGTGGCATCCCGAGAGAACCAGGACTAGAGGAGTTTGTTACGGCTTTCGCGGATGATATCACTATCAGTGTAACCACAGTAGCACGCCTACGTGAAGTAGGTAAGACTATTGATGCTTACGAGGAGGTAGCAGGAGCAAAGATTAACCGGGAAAAGTCGGTCGGCTTGCAGTTCGGCACCTGGGTTGGCAAGTCGATGCCTTCAGACAGTGTTGTTAGGCGCTGGACGGAGGGACCGGTTAAGTTGCTGGGAGTCTGGTTTGGACCAGGCCTCCAGATAGAGAAGAACTGGACGGAGATATTGAGCAGGGTGGCTGCAGTAGTCAAGACCTGGTCTTGGCGGTGGCTATCCCTGAAAGGGAGGGCGGAGGTGGCCAATGTGTTTATCGCATCGGTCATTACCTACCGCCTGACCGTCGTGCCCTGTCCGGATTCGTGGTTGATCAGGTTGGAGAGACAGCTCTTTCGCTTTTTATGGAAGGGCAGGTCGCCACTTGTGAAACGCTCTGTCTGCTGTCAAAAGCCTTTAAAGGGAGGTTTAGGGATGCCTTGGTTAATGATGCGCAGACATGCGTTGAGGTTGAGGCACCTCTGGATTCTCCTGGATAGTGAACGGGTGTGGTCTCCGCTAGCCAGACAAATGTTCCCTGAGTTCAAGAGTTTTTGCGAACAGGAAGCCTGGTGTTCTCGTAGACCGAGGTCGAGTGAGTGGCATAAAGAGTGCCGTAAGGCCCTTTTGCTGTTCCGGCGCTCGGGCAACGCCAGCGGTAGGGGTTCCACACGGATTTTATATAGTGGGTTGGTAGAGTCTGAATGCGACGATGGCCTGGGGTCTATTCTAGGTCTCGGATTTATTCAACTGGACAGTTTGTTTCATCGTACATTCGGGTTGAGAACGTTGGGCAACTTCCAAAAGTCCTTAACCTGGCAATGCTACAGAGGTGTCTTGCCCGTTTGGGATAAGCTCGCAAGACATGGTAAACGCCAGTCGCCGACCTGTCCAAGATGCGGTGGGGACAGGGAAACCGTCCCTCACGCTATTGTTCAGTGTCCGGAGATAACTGAAATGTGGGCTTATGCTGAACATCTGTTGTCCGGCGAAGGAAGAGTACGGCTGTCGACTGAGTCAATTATAAAAATTGACCCACCGGGAGTTCTAACGAACGAAGGTAAGAATTGTTTTCTCACGGTTGTAGCAATAGCAAAAGAGGCAGTATGGAAGACTAGGATAAAAGGAATTAAGACAGGCAACTTTATCTCTGGTGACAATTTACGATCCTTTTTTTCTTTTCATTTGAAAAGGAAACTGTGGCTGGAGAAGAGGTGTCTGTCAGAGTGTACGTTCCAAAAGAGATGGAAGTATGTTGCACGAGTGTTGTGCGTGCAAGGAACCGTGTGAATAGACGAGGAAAAAAAAAAAAGGAAAAATAAAAAGGTATCAGCGGTAGATCGGGGCTTGTGGGATCGGAGCGTAACTTGATCATCGCTTCATTTGTATTGTTTTTGTACTGTGTATTCCATACAATGTTTATGTATTGTATTTTATTTTTGAAGTCACATTTATGTAAAATCATATCGATTCACTGATCCCATCAGTTGTACTGTCCATATCTATGTTTGGCCCCCGGTGGGCAATAAAGAAATTCGTATTTCGTCTGCCGTTACGTTCAGAGTTCAAATTCCGCCGAGGTTGACTTTGCCTTTCATCCTTTCGGGGTCGATAGATTAAGTACCAGTTACGCACTGGGGTCGATATAATCGACTTAATCCGTTTGTCTGTCCTTGTTTGTCCCCTCTGTGTTTAGCCCCTTGTGAGTACTAAAGAAATAGGTATTTCGTCTGCCGTTACGTTGTGAGTTCAAATTCCGCCGAGGTCGACTTTGCCTTTCATCCTTTCGGGGTCGATAGATTAAGTACCAGTTACGCATTGGGGACGATATAATCGACTTAATCCGTTTGTCTGTCCTTGTTTCTCCCCTCTGTGTGTAGCCCCTTGTGGGTAGTAAAGAAATAGGTATGCATGTATGTGTCCGCGTATGTATCTGTGGGTCTATGTGTACGTGTTCAAATATATATTCACATACATATTACGGCGATGCTTCGGTATAGGTACACACGTGACTCTTTTTACATTTCTGAAGATAACAGAAACCCTTTTCTTCCACCCCTAACCCTAACCCTAACACAAACCCTAACCATAACCCTAATCCCCCATATATATTTAAAAAAACGCTTTCTTGAAATGTATCCGGTACTTCCGGCACTTATACCGAAGTTTCGCCCATATTACAATATATATGTCTGTGTGTACACACGCACACATACACACACACACACACACACACACACACACACACACACACACACACACACACACACACACACACACACACACACACACATACACACACACACACACACACACATATATATACACACATGCACATACTGTAGGCAGGAGTACCTATTATATTCCAGCGAATAAGGCGGCGAGTGGCAGACACGCCAGCGCGCCGGCCGAAATGCTTAGCGGTATTTCGTCTGCCGTTACGTTCTGAGTTCAAATTCAGCCGAGGTCGACTTTGCCGTTCATCCTTTCGGGGTCGATAAATAAAGTACCAGTTTCGCACTGGGGTCTATGTAATCGACTTAATACCTTTGTCTGTCCTTGTTTGTCCCCTCTATGTTTAGCCCCTTGTGGGCAATAAAGAAATATATATTCCGGCGAATCTAACACTACATCAATAGCTCAATGATCATGATAGTGTTAAAAGCTAACATTTTTCACATTCAATCCTATGTATTTCTCACCAATTTAGAGTGTATCGATGTGTAAAGGATATGTTTGCGTATTTCTTTGATTAGCTTCATATACGCTATTAGGTGTCTGATCGTCAAATAGGCTGGATAATGTTTACCTGCTGACTAGATTTACACGATATATTGAATGACGTCAGATAACCATGGCGACTGTCATGTCCTTAGCTGACGATTGAAAGACTGACTATGCACAGAAAAATCGATGACTATTACTTGCGTGCTTTATATCGATATTGTTGCTAAACCACTCATGGTATCGTGAAAGTAAAAGACAAGCGAAAAATTGCTGTGTTCTTCCAATTTAGTTTGTGTTTTCGATTCAAATATTTATAGCAACAGGGATTTTAGCTTCTGCTAACCTTACTTCTTATAAGTCTTTTCTATCCTTACACTCGTTGTAGAAGATCATTCACATATGGGGCATTCATGACACTTCTAAAATGTACACTTTTATCCTAAAACGTATACACTTAGATATATTTATATTATTAACAACTGAATTATTTAAGTAAAAGATGGGATCTTTTCGGTTTGAACGGCAGTTTTTTAAAATAATTTCCACGTAACTAAACACTTTTAAACTTCGTATACTGGTAGAATGTGTTTATAAAACATCTTTTTCTCTTGGCTTTATTGAGAAAATTCTATAGTTTGTAAGATATTTGTTGTTCTTTTCTTCAATTTCCGCAATTTCAACCAATCAATGACATATATTGGGGTAAAAATCATTCTGTGCCGTATGAATATGTCCCTCGTTTAAGAAACAGATTGGGTTTATTTACATTTGTGAAGAAAAAAAGATACCCTTCCCCCCACCCCTAACCCTAACCCTAAAACAGATTGAGATGCAATAGATCGATACTAGGGTCATAATTATGGGTGACAATTTCATATGATACCGCTAGAAAAAACTGCCTTTCAAACCGAAAAGATCCAAAAGAATTAATACTAAATAGATAACATGTATTTAATTTTGTGTAATGTTTCCTACGTTTTTATCTTGTATGCAAAAATATTTCAGTATTCACTCAGAAAAAAACGGCGAGCTGGCAGAATCGTTAGCACGCCGGACAAAAAGCCTCGCAGCATTTCGTCTGTCTTTACGTTCTGAGTTCAAATCCGCCGAAGTCCATTTTGCCTTTCATTCTTTCGGGGTCGATAAAATAAGTATCAGTTGAGCACTGGGGTCGTTATACTCGTCTTCTTCTGGAATTGCTGGCTTTGTGCCAAAATTTGAAACGAATATTTTCTCAGAAGAGCGCAATGATTGAGTAGTTAACGCTTCTCAATTAGTCTAAGGGGTAGTGTTTTACTTCATAGGTTTATCATTTTGATTTAGTACTTATAAGATCTTAGTCTCAAACTATGATAGTTTCCGGCATACAAGGCGCACTATTTTTTCCAAAATATTTACCATCCCCCCAGTCACCCTTCGTCTTATATACTGAAGGCCAGGCTTTGGGTTGACTTGGGAAAATGAGAATGTTAGTTTTATTGCTGCGGTAGGCCTACCAGTATCTATTTTCAGAACGATTTTCAAATGAATGTTATAAATTAAAAATATAGCTATACACGAGTATAGTAATAAATTACAAATTTATTTGTTCATTACACATTATACACATTATACGCATTATAAGCAAATGTGTATCCTCAGCAGCTGTGTGCTATTGTTTGTTTACAAGCGAGGACAGCAATCAGCATTGCCGAAACATTGCAAAAAAAAAAATCTCTTTAAGTTTTGGCACAATGTACTAATGCTATCTGATCATTAAGATTACTTTTTAATTAACACAGTACATACCAGGAGTAATTTCTTGATTTAAATTACTACTTCATAAACTTAAAAATAATCTATATCTATAAAAGACAGGATGTGTGTGTGTGTGTGTGTGTGTGTGTGTGTGTGTGCGCGCGTGAATGTACTTTATGCACTTCCACAAATTAGCACGCATGTCGCTCCAATTTTAGGAGGACATTGGTCACGGCCATCGCTGTGCTTTTGTCAACTCATTTTCCCCGCGGCACCCCCGGATAGCGGTAAAAATAGCTTTTCAACCATAACTTTTACCAATTTTCACGTCAGTGAAATCCGTAAGATTGCTAGTTAAGTCCCCTGTCTTATAGATTAACTAGCAGTATCGCCCGGCGTTGCTCGGGTTTGTAAGGGAAATAACTATATAAGCATTTTTAGAGAGTTATAGCCAAAAAATAGCAAAAAAATGCATTAAAAATGGGAAAAAAATTAAGGTAAATTTTCTTTTTAAATCGTTGACACATCGTAGATATTTTTAGAGAGTTACTTCCCTTATATAATAGCGAAAAAATGCATTAAAATGGAAAAATATGATGGTAATTTTTTTTTAAATCGTAGACTCATCGTAGACGCGCGCTAATACCCAGAAGGGCTCGATATGAATCACGACTATAAGATACCCGGTTTTGGTTACACTGCACCGCAAAATGTGGGAGTAGTTAGGAATCTAAATCGAAGGGGACAGACACACAACTTCACTTTTATATATAAAGATATAAGCCACGTAGTTATATACACATACTTTGTTATATACACATTCTTAAAAGAAAATGTTATTTTGAACACAACATTTATAAAGAATAAAATATTTTTTGGTTTTTCTTAACCCTTTCGTTACTATATTTCTGACCAAAATACACCCCTTATGTGTTTCAATTAATTTCTAACGTAATCATAAATTTAGCCTGGTTTCATTAAACAACAATAACTTTTTTATTTATCAATATATTAACATGAATTTTGGAAGATAATTTAATGAAATGTTCTCAACCAATTCTATACTATAATTTTTGTCACAAAGTGACTCTAATTGCAGGTAGATACAGGTAAATTCAACAATATATAAAATTATTAAAATTTTGTTCAAACATCGCTATAGAAAATGGGTTATTAGCTAATATTCAATTGGGTATACAACAAAATTTTACGATAGAATTTGTTATTCTGGGTAACTTTCTGATACCCATAATAATATTTATGGCAAAATAGGCCTTAATTTCATTTAAGGTTGTGGGAAATAACAAACTATCCTTTCTTTCGCTTTGTTTACGTTTAGCGTAACAGTTCGTTTCCGCCGTAATGATTTCAAATGGGCTCATTCGAAAAAGTAAAAAGAAATAGTTTAAGGCTTTACTCTTCTGGGAAAGTCTGTGGCTTGGTCCAGTTTCTTCAGAAAAATCACCGAAAGAAACAGTTTTTAAATTTTCACTCCATTCGGGTGCCAATTCATTTTCTTTATCGCTGTCGGAGCTCTGGGATTCACTGTTTTCACTTTAATCGTTGCAAACTTGCAAAGAGAAAGTCGTAGAAATGAGAGTGATAGCGTGAGTGTGTGTGTGTGTGTGCGAGTGCTGTAGCCCACACTAAGAAAAGCATTTGACTTATACACCACAATGTGAGTTTTCTCTAAATTTTGCTTAATTGGGGTTGAAATTTTAAAAACTGGACCTGGCACGACCCGATGCATTCTACTCTTAAAAATGCTAGGAAAATTGTAATTGAAGAAATCCTATATTGTAGATTTCTATAACTGACAAAGGGAGGCAGATAAAATCTGCCTTTTATAATAAGAGATTCACCCTACTACAACGCCTCCGAAAATAAAAAAAAAGATTTGAACTTCCTAAGTAATCTCAGCAAAGGAAAAGAGAGAGAGCTGAAGAGACTGACTATCAGCAGACCCATTAGTAAAATATTATAACTTTTTGGACTGAAACCTGGCAATAAGAGCTTGTGGATATTCTGCTACAAAACATTCATGTGGAGACGCAATGGCCCAGTGGTTAGGGCAGCGGACTCGCGGTCATAGGATCGCGGTTTCGATTCCCAGACCGGGCGTTGTGAGTGTTTATTGAGCGAAAACACCTAAAAGTTCCACGAGGCTCCGGCAGGGGATGGTGGTGATCCCTGCTGTACTCTTTCACCACAACTTTCTCTCACTCTTACTTCCTGTTTCTCTTGTACCTGTATTTCAAATGGCCGGCCTTGTCACTCTCTGTGTCACACTGAATATCCCCGAGAACTACGTTAAGGGTACACGTGTCTGTGGAGTGCTCACCCACTTACACGTTAATTTCACGAGCAGGCTGTTTCGTTGATCGGATCAACCGGAACCCTCGTCGTCGTAACCGACGGAGTGCTTCCATCCACAAAACATTCAATAATATCGAAGCAGTAACTTTCATAAATCAGGGTGTAATCTTTGAAGACTCTTTCTGAACCCAGTCAACGACGGGTATTTCTGCTAGTAATAGATATAATTGTGAAGAATGGTCAAAAGAACTAAAGTTTAAGTAGCTGTTTACCAATAGCGACGTTGTTCTGATAGTTATGACTTTATTCTCGGATTGTCGGTGAATGGCCGTGCATGCGCAGATAATTGAAAATTTATCAAAACCTCATAATGAAGTCAAAAAGGATACATGCCTACACAGTTATAAACTGCATTTCTACTCTTCTCCTCTGGAAGCCATCTGCTCGCGATACCAGAGGGTGCACACTCTCCTACCCTGATGTAATCTCCAGGGATACAGGCATCCAGCAAGAGGACCTCCGTAATGCTATGATGGACCGTGAAGTCTGGCGTAACATAGTAAATTCCATTGTCTCGACCACGATCGAACAATGATGATGATGATGATGATGATGCAGGTAGAAGCATTTGCAAAGGAGCATGGCAACCGAGCTTCTGCAGTGCATTTTGTGCCTTCACCTACAGAGAAAATGGCTCGTGACTGGCGTAAACACGGGGGGGGGGAACTTCAGCGGACAGGAAGATCTAAACACAACCTTCGCAAACCGAAACCTAAATGTGTGGAACTTGAAGATGAGATAAAGACCCTGGTTTTGCAGTGTCAGTTAAACAAATCTTTGCGAAGCCAAAGAGCAGCTGCAAGAGGATTTTTCTGGTACTGCGGGTTGGTGCTGTAGATTCATGAAACGAAACGGATTAGCCATGCGAATAAAAACAAAAATAGCGCAAAAAATACCAGCAGAGTATGAAATCAAAACTATTGACTTTCATCTATTTGTTTTAAATGCCAGAGAAACAAAATTTTGAAGTGGAACAGATTGCAAACATAAATGAGGTTCCCATGAGGTTTGATATACCGACCAATAAGTGTGTTGACGTAAAAGGTACCAAAACTGTGACTAGCAAAACCTTCGGTCATGAGAAATTAAATTTTACATATGTATTGGTTTGTTGTGCTGATGAAACCAATTATCACCTTTACTTATGTTCAAACAGAAAATAATGCCAAAAGAAAATATTCTACCAGGAATTATCATCCACGTTCACTCCAGGAATGGAGAAGTGAAGATACAATAAAACTCTGGTTAGAAAAAGTGTGGTCACCGCGTCCCGATGGGCTTCTCAAAAATCTATCGCTTCTTGTGTTAGATCAGTTCCGGGATCATATGACAAAGGGCACCAAGAGTAGAACAAATAGATTAAACACTAAACTGACTGCAATACCTGGAGATTAACAGGTCGACTACAACCTCTGTATGTATCAATAAACGAACCTTTTAAGGACTAGATGCACGAGAAATGGAACAAATGGCGGATCTTTTCGGTTTGAACAGCAGTTTTTAAAAATAATTTCCACGTAACTAAACACTTTTAAATTTCGTATACTGGTGGAATGTGTTTTTAAAACATCTTTTTCTCTTGGCTTTATTGAGAAAATTCTATAGTTTTTTAAGATATTTGTTGTTTTTTTTCTTCAATTTCTGAAATTTCAACCAATCAGTGACGTCTAATGAGGTAAAAAAAATCATTCTGTGCTGTATGAATATGTCCCTTGTTTAAGAAACAGATTGGGTTTATTTACATTTGTGAAGAAAAAAGATACCCTTCCCCCCACCCCTAACCCTAAAATAGATTGAAATGCAATAGATCGATACTAGGATCATAATTATGGGTGACAATTTCTGCCGTTCAAACCGAAAAGATCCCAAATGGATGATGCTCCCACATAAGCTAACACTAACAAGTCGGGTGAAGAAGCCAACGATAGTTCAGGTTTGCCAGCGGGGAAAAAGTATTTGAGATGCAGTTAAAACGGAAACAGTTTTACGATCTTTTAAGAAATGTGGCATTAGCAATTGCTTCGATGGCGCAGAAGATGGTCTTTAATACGAGGAATCTGACACCTCTGACACAGATAGCATTGATGACTCGAGGAGGAGGGCACGGATAGAGATAACAACAACATTGAATTTGATGAGCGTTATGATGATGGTAAGTAATGGCTTGGTGGTGGGGCTTTGAAAATTAATAAAAAATATTTCAGTATTCTCACTTTTATCATAGAAAAATAATACCGTTTCATAATTTCTCGTGTTTTATAAGTTTTTATAAATAAAAATTGGATCTTTTCGGTTTGAACGGCAGTTTTTTCTAGCGGTGTCATATGAAATTGTTACCCATAATTATGACCCTAGTATCGATCTATTGCATTTCAATCTGTTTTAGGGTTAGGGTTAGGGGTGGGGGAAGGGTATCTTTTTTCTCTCCAGAAATGTAAATAAACCCAATCTGTTTCTTAAACGAGGGACATATGGCACAGAATGTTTTCACATCAATAGACGTCATTGATTGGTTGAAATTGCAGAAACTGAAGAAAAACAACAACAAATATCTTACAAACTATAGAATTTTCTCAATAAAGCCAAGAGAAAAATATGTTTTATAAACACATTCCACCAGTATACGATGTTTAAAAGTGTTTAGTTACGTGGAAATTATTTTAAAAAACTGCCGTTCAAACCGAAAAGATCTTAAAAATGAAATGAAATATTTAATCGTACTATAAATATGATCCTCATTATTCCCTGTTACTTGTATTTACTAGCAATACATAATACATTACGTATCGCAATTCTCACAAATTTGTGGGAAAATAGCATAAAAAATATAGATATTTAAGTAAACATATTTTGATCACTAAGACGGTTTAAACTACGGTAAATATTCAACCGTACTTTTTCGTTACCGAAGTTCTGTTGACGCTACAATTGCCGCCACCATGTTTGTTTACAAGTGATGACGATGATGATGGTGTGAATTGCTTGAATATTAGGGGTGGTAGTTAGTAATGCCAGCAGTGCAGATTGATTATGTTAATGGTGATTCTTGATAGTTTTAGTGTTGCTGCTTGGTAGTAGTTAATGGGGATCTTTTCGGTTTGAACGGCAGTTTTTAACATAATTTCTAGGTAACTAAAAAATTTTAAACTTCGTATACTGGTAGAATGTGTTTATAAAACATCTTTTTCTCTTGGCTTTATTGAGAAAATTCTATAGTTTGTAAGATATTTGTTGTTGTTTTTTTCCTTCAATTTCTGCAATTTCAACCAATCAATAACGTCTATTGAGGTAAAAAACATTCTGTGCCGTATTGAATATGTCCCTCGTTTAAAAAACAGATTGGGTTTATTTACATTTGTGAAGAAAAAAAAGATACCCTTCCCCCACCCCTAACCCTAACCCTAACTAACCATAACTAACCCTAACCCTGAAACAGATTGAAATGCAATAGATCGATACTAGGGTCATAATTGTGGGTGACAATTTCATAGGACACCGCTAGAAAAAACTGCCGTTCAAACCGAAAAGATCCGTTAATGGTATTAACTTTGGACAATACTGGTGATGGTGAAGGTCAGTTGTAATATTTGGGAGTGTTAAAGCAAGTATTGTAACTTATCCTTCCATAATAACTTGCCAAAAGGCGTCAGTCTAAATGTTAATGGTTTCCATACATGAAAATATGTGAGACATTCAGCTAGGGGATCTTGGGTCAACTGCAGTTTTTCCCCCGCAGATTAGGCCTGTCAAAATTGGGGTGCCTTCTTATATGCCCGAAAATATGGTATATTCGAACCAACGACGGATTAATCTGGTAGCAAGTGTAGCATATGCTACGGGCTCTACATTTCCAGTGAACCTACTTTAAATGATTTAATATTGTAATACCGGACTGCTTTCAACTTTTCGACCGACTATTTATCTAAGGCAGGTCCAATACATTTTAACTTAAATGAATGGCAACGGTAAATAGACAGACTTACTTCATTTTAGTTGGATGCTAACAAATGGATTTGCTATCCTATTCCTCTATCTCAACACATGAAATTCAACACACAATAACTGAAAGTAATTACTATTTGCCTCATAAACAGGACTGGTTGAATCAATTAGATTATCATTAATATTGTATAGACTCGGTAATGTTAACCAACCTCATTAAATCGGGATTTCTTTACGGCTGACAACCACATCATATTTACGCAGTTTCTACTGAAACTTTCTGCTCTTAATCGAAACTGTAGCACGAGTTTCGATTAACAGTCACATTTTCAACGTTAGGCCACAAAACTAATTTACGTTCGATTAAAGGTGTATACCAGGAGAAAATATTTAACTTGTGCATCTTACAAGCTTAAGTAGTGGAGGCGCAATGGCCCACTGGTTAGGGCAGCGGACTCGCGGTCATAGGATCGCGGCTTCGATTCCCAGACCGGGCGTTGTGAGTGTTTATTGAGCGAAAACACCTAAAAGTTCCACGAGGCTCCGGCAGGGGATGGTGGTGATCCCTGCTGTACTCTTTCACCACAACTTTCTCTCACTCTTACTTCCTGTTTCTCTTGTACCTGTATTTCAAATGGCCGGCCTTGTCACTCTCTGTGTCACGCTGAATATCCCCGAGAACTACGTTAAGGGTACACGTGTCTGTGGAGTGCTCAGCCACTTACACGTTAATTTCACGAGCAGGCTGTTCCGTTGATTCGGATCAACCGGAACCCTCATCGTCGTAACCGACGGAGTGCTTCCACAAGCTTAAGTAACTATCCGGTCGTGCTGCTTACACGGATTCCCGTGATTCTCTATCGCTATACTCTTTTAATGTTTGAATTAAGTGCTTGAGTCATAATGGATCTTTCATTAACTGATTACACAACCATAGACCCCGCCCTTATGGATGTGTTGCAGTTAATCTCTTGATAGAGCTTGGTGATCCTAACCATTGAATTTCTAGGATCAATCTGCTCAACATCACTGTAAGAAGCATCGTTGGCTCAGTTGAGCTCATCGGCTGTCTCTTCATATTCAACAGTCCCATGACTTTGCCATATCTTTGGCTGAACGACTGCTAGGCCTTGCCGAAGGGCAGCCAGTAACCATGCAGAGCACGGTCGACACTCCGTGAGGTATGTTCAAAATACCTACAAACCTTAAGTAGCAATGATATACGTATAAGTGAATTCGAGCAATGATCGAAGCATTTAAGTATTGTGTTTTTCGTTTGGTTTAAAACGTAATCACGATATTCAGAGAATTGATACACCTATTCAAATTCGCCATATAATTTACCGTCCAAACCGCCGTCTTCCTGAATTAATCTTAATGTCTCAAACACGTCAACTTGCAGGTAAACATAATTTTAGGTAAAACAATAAATAGTGGAACCATGTATTCATTTCTTTATCTCTACTCGCATGTCACCTGATCTATGTACTTTGATCCTTGAAATATACTGTTGAATTCCTAATGATACTATTCAACTCTTTGCTGGAATAGATATCAAATAAATCAAATAACCGGCCTGTATAGCTCCCATCTACATACTTGAAATATTCAATTGGTTTTGTAAAAATTATTCAATAAAGTTCCTTGGATTTTAATTTAGGGCCCCTTTCTAAACATGTGCAAAAGGTGGATCTTTTCGGTTTGAACGGCAGTTTTTTCTAGCGGTGTCATATGAAATTGTCACCCATAATTATGACCCTAGAATCGATCTATTGCATTTCAATCTGTTTTAGGGTTAGGGTTAGTTAGGGTTAGGGGTGGGGGGAAGGGTATCTTTTTTTCTTCACAAATGTAAATAAACCCAATCTATTTCTTAAACGAGGGACATATTCATACGGCACAGAATGTTTTTATTTACCTCAATAGACATCAGTGATTGGTTGAAATTGCAGAAATTGAAGAAAAAAAACAACAAATATCTTAAAAACTACAGAATTTTCTCAATAAAGCCAAGAGAAAAAGATGTTTTATAAACACATTCTACCTGTATACGAAGTTTAACATTTTTTAGTTACCTAGAAATTATGTTAAAAACTGCCGTTCAAACCGAAAAGATACCAAAAGGTTCCTCGACTGATTTAATGCAGCTTTCAGTTGAATACTTGGTGTCTGTAATGTCACCTATGACGACTATCACCTGAAAACGTCACCTCTCTAACAAGCAATTTTTTTAATATGCTTACTCTTACCTCAACTGAACTCCCTAATCCAGTGTTCATTTATGGCTCGTGGAACTCTACCCATACCATGTTTTCTTGATATACAGGCATTGTTCATTTAATGCCATCTTTTTTAACGTCATTATTTCCTTATAACGACGAAATGACGTGAAAAATAATGTAAACCCACTTTCATTCTACACTTTTCAAAACGAATGTTTGTTTCCTTTTACTTCCTTGTGTAACTTATTGCATTTTCAATCCAGTAAAATTAAATAAATACGCAACTAGTAATTCAATTTTTATATTTACTTTACGATCGTCAACAAAGATACAATTTTTATTCACCTTACTATCTTATAAGGTACGTCATATAAAATAAACGATGAGAATCAAAGAAGGAAATTGCATTAAATAGATATAAATCGATGCACTTCTACATCAGAGACTATTTGATCTTTCTTAGATGTGCTGTGCGATTTGCTAGGAAAAGTTTGCTTTTCTGCGCTTTATTAAATAAAAATTGGGATAAAGAAATACATAAAAGCAAAGGAGCAAATGCACGAAGTACAAACAAAGCGGACGGACAACCAGCTACTTCGAAACTTGTCTGATTCAAGGCCAGTTGGTTATTATTACCTCCGTCTTAGCGAAAGCGGAGGTATTGTTTTCAGTCGTGTTTATTTGTCCGTGGACAAGATATCTCAAGAACAGTTGGATGGATTCGGATAAAACTTTCGGATCTTTTCGGTTTGAACGGCAGTTTTTCTAGCGGTGTCATATGAAATTGTCACCCATAATTATGACCCTAGTATCGATCTATTGCATTTCAATCTGTTTTAGGGTTAGGGTTAGGAGAAAGGGTATCTTTTTTTCTTCACAAATGTAAATAAACCCAATCTGTTTCTTAAACGAGGGACATATTCATACGGCACAGAATGCTTTCTCACCTCAATAGACGTCATTGATTGGTTGAAATTGCAGAAATTGAAGAAAAACAACAACAAATATCTTACAAACTATAGAATTTTCTCAATAAAGCCAAGAGAAAAAGATGTTTTATAAACACATTCTACCAGTATACGAAGTTTAAATTTTTTTAGCTATCTAGAAATTATATTAAAAACTGCCGTTCAAACCAAAAAGATCCAAACTTTCATAGACATTTGGCCTCGTGATTGGCACGAACTAATTAGGTTTTGGGATCTGTTTTTTTATTACCCATGCGGGCCAACATAGAGGAGACAACACAACATGATCGGGGTCACATACAAACGGGTCTGTGAGCCTTAATGAAAAAGCAACGTTTGTGAGCAGAGGAAGAAAATACGGCACAGTGGAGGTGAGGTTTGCCACCAAAGAAGAGGCGGCATCACAATCCACCACTATTCTACGTTCAGATAAAGTAGCGCTGCTGCCCACGTGTAGGGGCAGGCGCAGGGTTTTAAGCTTTTACTCATAAGTTTGTTGATGTTTTCGTAACGTGGAATATGCTGAAAGAATGTAACCCTTGTTGATATCATTGAACCTATGCTACTATTGGTTTCACTTTACGTCGTTTCAGTTAAAGCCACACCTCTCAAGAACCTATCAGCGACGTTCAGTGACGACTACCTAATTGCACATTCACCCATAATCTTCAAAACCATATTAATTGCATCAGTTCACATTTTGTTCCATGTTGTTCTGATATGAAAATCTACATAGTTTACAGCTTTTTCTGCGAGACGGACAGTAAAAACTTCACGGACAAGAAGCAATTGCACCTACTTAAAAAAAAAGAATAGTTTTTATAGCAAATTACATTATTTCTCTTTATGCAGCTAACTGCTCAGAAAAATAAATCCTTCCTTTATCTTGAGTCAATATGGCTAATGAATTGAAAGAAATAGTTAAATCTCCCTCAAATCACACCCTACCATCTTAAAAGAAAGTAAGACACATTACAAGATGTCTTGCAGATATTGTGAATGAAATCAAAACAGTGTTAACAGAACGAATTTGATCCTAGGCCTGCTCGATGGGGCGCTGTTCACACAATTTATTCGAATAAAAAGAAACTAAACTGGGTGATTAAATTACGACAATATACCTGTATAATATGAATGATGGACTACGGGGAAATCTTTTTAAGGTACATCGAAATAAACAAAGAAATAGAACGTTGTAACTGCGAAAAAGTAGCCAAGACTTGAGGAAAAGAGAACCGAAAACTTCAATCTTCTGATTCTTCACTGCTCTAAAACATGTTGATACAAAAATGGTGATTTAGTAGTAAAACACTTTATCAAGATAAACGAGTGGATTTCTCTATTCCTTAATTAAAACTTAATTAATTTCTCTATTCCTTAATAAATAGCATATTTTCGTGAATGAAATTTTAAATATTTTGTTTTTAAGTGGAAACGTCGATTACTTAAAGTTAAGTTGTAAAGCCACTGAAATACCTTGTTACTCTAATATAGATTTGTTTTCGAGTACATTGGGAACGAATGTGTAGCAGGACCTAGTAACCAGGCTAGTGCCACGAACGGACCACACATCTCAAACGTCCTTGAGATTTGCACCCTTTTGTCAAGTTATAAGCAGTTTGGCGCCAAGTGTCTGAGCAGACGTTGAGAGCAACCTAGGTGCACATATCTCACCTCTCGCCACAAAGAAGCTAGACCAGAGCAGAACTTTAGCAAGATTCGGCGGACTAACATCTTCTTGTCTCTCGCTCCAAGAATATTAATAGCACAGTTAAAGACATGCTATTTCACTTTTGCCCAAAGCAAACCAGAAATGTTAGCAGATTCGGATAAACTCGCATTACGATTTTCATTCAAAATCATTTCGTTATTGTCTCTAGAGTGAATTAATGACTGCAGAATTTAGGCACTATGAAAGTTAGAATCCTTATATCCTAAGGCTCTCCGTGTATATGTGAAAATTTATGCATATATGTACAGCCTTTCCCGAAATAAATATATTATAAAACGTCCGCGAGTTCCGTTCCTGTTTACAACACACGCATCCCAGTTTAATCTACAATAAACTTACACTAAAATCACAGCGACAATAGTGAACAAACCACCAACTCACATATCGCGACAGATGTATTTAATACAATTTACCCTAAAACTAAAATGGAAAACCATCAACTATATAGAGCTTTCGCAAGGCGGCGAGCTGGCAGACACGTTAGCCTGTCGGGCGAAATGCTTAGTGGTATTTCGTCTGTCGTTACGTTCTGAGTTCAAATTCCGCCGAGGTCGACTTTGCCTTTCATCCTTTTCGGGGTCGATGTAATCGACTTAATCCGTTTGTCTGTATGTGTTTGTTCCCTCTATGTTTAGCCCTTTGTGGGCTATAAAGAAATATATATAGAGCTTTCGCATTGTTTGATGTCGGTAAAATGTATAAATTGTTATTGAAATTACCGAGTTAAACTCATCAAATAATTTGCGTATTAACCTTTCTTTATTACAAAGATTTCCCCATCCTTATAAGTGAACTATTTTGACACAGATAAATCACAGTTAATCTTTAATACTATATGAAATTATAGATTTTATATTGGAAGCTATCAAAATGTCATTTCTAAGTTCTTCAGCTTGAACTCTAGAGGTCTGGTTACGAGAGATATTGAATAATATTTTTCAGGAACTGTTTCTGAGAGGATTTATGAATAAGCTTATCCATTTTCTGATCTACGTTTTTGATGTCATAAGAATTTTATAAGCATTCGAGAGAAAATGAAATAATTCTTTTTTTGGAACATTAACTCCCGAGGCACACAACACAAAGTTATAAATAATAACACACAAATACTGGGTGATGAAAAATATTTTTGGATAGAAAATGCCGGGGCTGTTATTTCTAACTTTGTGTGTTGCGCCTTCCGAGATAATGTTCCAGACAAGATTTCTTTTTTATATTTGTTTCCAATATTTATCTCTATGAAAGAATTAATTCATTAATTAACAATATTTACCGACAAAGATAACATGGAACATATGAAGAATATTAGAGAATATTAATAAGAAAAAATTCAAGTAGGTAATAATGTGTGCGTGTGTGTGGAAGTCTATTATATAGAAGTGAATGTCTGTATGTTCGTGTGACACGGAAACTACTGGACCGATTCTAATGAAATATGGAACACAAAATTCAAGCCTAGGGAGAAGGGTAATGCCGTATGTTTCATATAATTTTAAGGGCATAAAGGGGGCAGAACCACCCTCCCCCGTGAACATTCATATGCTTCGGATTTTGATGAAATTCGAACCATCAGTATTAGAAATAAATAAAAGAATATACGTAAAATGTCCATTTCTTTATATGATTCTAAGACACACCCCGGGGGGGGGGGGGCTTAGGCCCCAAATTTTAGTCATTTTTCATGGACCAATATTACTGAACGGATCCTTATATTTGAAACTTAGATTCAATGCATAAGCGCGGGTATAATGTAGTATGTTTGGTTTGAATGTGAGATGGGTTAAAGGGGGAAGAACCCCCCAGGAAAATTAATAAATTTTTGATGATGATGAAATTTCAACAATAGGTAATTCACACAAGTCAAGAAGTATTCCCAAAGTTTCGCTTCTCGTGAGGATTCTAAGACCCCCTCATGGGGGCCTTAACTTCCAAATTTTAGTCATTTTTTATGATCCAAAACTAGGTCAAAAGTACTGAATGGATCTTTATGAAATTTGGAAATTATATTCTATGCATAAGGGCAGATGTAATACAATATATGTTTGAAAGTGTGGGGCCATAAATGAAGCCATAACCCCCATGAAAATTCATATATTTTTGCTGTTGATGAAATTTTAACGATAGATATTTGACATAAATGAATATTCCTTCTTAGGAGGTTAGTAAGACCCTTTAATGGGAGTTTAATCACCACAATTTAGTTATTTTTCCTAAGGCAATACGAATACAATTGTAGTCTTGGAAGTTGTTGAGTCACACGAGAATACAAGATGAGCGTTATTTGTAATTCAATGGTACAACAGTGTAAGAGTTTGCTTTGACATTTACTTAGATTGTGATTTCTGCAATGTGGTGCATAAATTGTCAAGTAAAGGAGAGGCATCTTTGCCTCCACTGGTTCAGTTGCAAAGTGTTATTTTGAGTAAAGTTATTTGGTTACAGACCTACTTTGAGTGTTTTTAATATCACTGGGTCAGAGATAGTCCCCAGATGGTAACTTTGATTTCAAGCCCTTTCCAAATAAGTGATTGGTCATTCAAAGAGATTTATAGATTGCAAATTTATTCTGTTCAGTTACCTATCGGCATAGTGATCATTGGCAAACTCCAGAGGCGACACTTTCATTTCCCCTCAGCCCTCGTGTCACACAATTGTTAATGTTTATTTGAGTTGGGACACGCCCTTCCAATTGCTATAGATACGTAATGCATCTTACGGCTGTGCCGATCACCTGTAATGGCGAAGAATCCTACATTGGGGAGTGGTAACGACTAGGGTAGGGTAGCCGATTGCTTATTGTGACCATTCGTCTTTTGGTTTCCTCTACCTTTGCTCTCTTTTTTCAAACCCAATGAATATTCATATATTTCCGATTTCAAAGAAATTTCAACAATAAATATCAGACACAAGTTAAAAGAGATTCCGAACAATTCAAAATCTCTGGTTGACTTTAAGACCCCCTAATAAGGCCTTAACTCCCACATTTTAGAGCTCTATGTGCTCCATTTTTCAGGAATAAACTCCTTTGAATGGGTTTTATATATATATATATATATATATATATATATATATATATATATATATAGCAATAATAAATCTCTGAGCGAAGTATAAGCAGTGGCAGCACAACACCATGAAGCATATTTGCCACCTAAATGTGGCTAACCCTTAAGGGTTGATGTTACTGTAGCATGTTGCCCTAGGAAGACATCTCCTCCAGCTGGCTATTGACACACTTTCTGTGCCCTGTCAGTATTTGCAAATACTGGAGATGTCTTCCTAGGGCAACATGCTACAGTAACATCAACCCTTAAGGGTTAGCCACATTTAGGTGGCAAATATAACTTCACGATACACACACACACACACACACATGTATATATACACATACATATATATAGGCGCAGGCGTGGCTGTGTGGTAAACAGCTTGCTTCCCAACCAGGGGTTCAGTCCCGCTGCGTTGCACCTTAGACAGGTATCTCCTACTATAACTTCGGACCGACAAAAGCCTTGTAAGTGGATTTGGTTGACGAAACTGAAAGAAGCTCGTCGTATATACACACACATATACATGCATATATGGGCACAGGACGTTAAAAAAAACGTGAACAAAATGAAAAACGAGAATATAAAAAACAAAAGCATGGAAATATATATATAAGGAAAATAAGACAAGGTAGAAAATGCTAAAATAATTTTATCATGAATAATATTTTAGTACCGGCTCCAGTCTTTTTTCAAATTAGAGTAAAGCATAAAAAACAGACTGTGGAAAAATTAAATGAAATGGGTTTTTTTTTCCAAATATTTCCAAACATCTCCACACATAACCCCCTTAAGAATGAAGCCTTCGACACCATCCTCCAGAACATAACATTCCCCTACTAAAAAGGGACCACAGAATGAATTTAATCCTCCAAACGCACACCATCATAAAGAGCAAAAGACAACCCAAATCTATGAAAAGTCTCCTAACACAAGCCCAAGTACACTCGACAACAACACTGAAGCCGTCAGTAAAAAAATGCGTAAGACCTAACTGGTATATGCGTCAACCTAATTAAGGGATCGGAGTTCTCTTTCAAACAGGGTCAACATTTTACAGCGAAAAACAACTTCACGTGTGCCACGGAAAACCTAATATATGTATCAACTTGCTCAAAGTATCGAGAGCAATACATAGGCCAAACCAAAAGCAGTCTACACCAAAGAATGGCTCTACATAGATCCCAGATGAAAATTCGGGAATACAGAAAAATAGCTTTCAGCGAACATATCGACATTTGCTACACTAACAACCCAGTTCCAGAATTTTTCCCCTCTATAAATTCAAGAACGATGCAACTTGTAGTTAGCGCATTAGCAGTCATATTTTATCAGAAATGACACTACTACATGGGCCTTAGAATAATACCCACGCAAATACTAAAAACGATATATTCAGAACAGTTACTATCGATGAATTTATTCAGAACGATTCCAATTACTGCTATTACAACGGGTCACTTTTAGTTCACTTGGTCAATTTTAAGAGGATTCCAACATCTTACTACTGTCATACCACTCCCGTATTTTCTTATTCTTTCTCTTTTCTTATTTTATTGTGTGTGCGTGTCTTTGTGTCTGTGTTTATGTCTCCGTATATTAGCGGTTCGCCAAAAGAGACCGATAGAGTTAGTACTAGGCTTACAAAGAATAAGTCCTGGAGACGATTTTTTTCGACTAAAACCCCTTTAAGGTGGTGCTCCAGCATCGGTCTTTTGCCGAACTGCTAAGTTACGGGGATGTAACCACACCAACACCGGTTATTGAGCAGTGGGGGGACAAACGGACACATGCAAACATATACACTTTCCACCTCATTTGTCACCTCCCTCGACCGAATCGAACCCAACCACTCACCTGTTTATTATTCTCTTATACATATATCACTCTTATACATACATCACTCAAATATAGACACACACACACACACACACACACACACACACTGTGACCATCATTGCGCTCTATTATCTCCCTAAAACACTTTTTCTATCTCTTTTCACTTTCGGTCCCTTGTAACTGCACACGTGCTGTTGGTGTTCTTTTTACTTCTTCAGACGTTTCCGCTTTCCTTTCCGTCCGACGAGGAGCTATGCTCGAAACGTCAAAAACTCTCTCTTCTCACCGAGCGTCAAACTAATACATTCCATGTGCACATCCTCTTGTTGATTGTATTGTTATTTTTAATGTTCGCTTATTTAATTTGACTAGGCGGCCTTCTTTCAGTGTCCGTCTACCAAATCTACTCACAAGGCTTTGGTTGACCCAAGGCTATAGTAGAAGACACTTGCCAGAGGTTCTACGTAGAGGGACTGAACCCGGAACCATGTGGTTGGGAAGCAAGCTTCTTACTACGCAGCTACGCCTGCTCCTATCTTTAGAAATAGAACTTGTGTCTTCAGAATTCAAATCCTTACTAATACACTTGGGACAAATTCAGTAGACTATAGTCTGGCTATAGAAGTGGTTTTGGTCATTAAAAAACTTGTTAGTATTCTTCCGCAGAGACTTTGATTATAAATGATGGGAAAATAGAGTATGAGTTAGTTCAGTGTTAATTGGTTTTTTTTAACCAAGATGAGAATCTGTTTCTTTTAATGGCAAATTCACCACTAGAGGCAAACTACGTATCTCATAATGTTTTCTGAACAATCTGACATGAAAAGTTACTTTGTTTTTTCCCATATGATTAAACATAGATTAAATTGAATTATTAGTCAGGAATATAACTCAGGTGAATCCATACAACAAAAACAATGAAACAGTGTGTGTGTGTGTGTGTGAGTGTTTGTAGCTTAATTTCTTTTTATTGTTTAGTTTCATTTTCTTGAATAAATGCCGACAGACTAAGTTTCTAAAAAACTAGAATAAACTAGATTATTTATGATTTTTTTTTTTTAGGAAACGACTTACAGAGATTCTATTGAATTGTCCAAATAACGGCAAATAAACAAATAGATTATGTACAGAATGCGCTGGAGTGGCTGTGTGGCAAGTAGCTTCCTTGCCAGCCACATGGTACCAGGTTCAGTCCTACTGCATGGTACCTTGGGCAAGTGTCTTCTACTATAGCCTTGAGCCAACCAAAGCCTTGTGAGTGGATTTGTAAACTGAAAGAAGCCTGCCGTATATATATATATAATGTGTGCGTGTGTATATGTTTGTGTGTCTGTGTCCCCCAACATCACTTGACAATCGATGCTGGTGTGTTTACGTCTCTTTAATCTAGCGGTTCGGCAAAAGAGACCGATAGAATAAGTACTAGGCTTACAAAGAATAAGTTCTGCGGTTGATCTGCTTGATTAAAGGTGGTGCTCCAGCATGGCCGCAGTCAAATGACTGAAACAAGTAAAAGAATATGCAGGTTCTGTATGTGATGATAACGAAGAAAAACTGAGAAAGCATAAAACCTTGAAACCAGAAATTACAATAGACATAGCATATGTCTGAGATTTTAATGCGCAAATTATTTTGTTGCTGATGTCGAGAATGTTTTGGGCAAAACAATGTACCTAGATGTTTGAAACATACACTTTCGTTATTTAAAATGTATAATTGAATCACGTGGGCTAGGGTTGATTAGATATTTTGGACAGAGAGAATATTTTATGTTTTGTATAACCAACATTAACATTCATGAACAGCAAGAAAGCAAATGATTTACATTTGGAAACCTCAAAGGTTGCCATGGAGTTAAACTAATACCAGTTATTGGGGAAATGGTTTTAGAATTAACTTTAAATCTTTCAACAAATTCTTGACTGAAGAGTCAGATACATTAAACAAGATTGGAGATTCAAAATTTTTGTATTTTAAAGCTAAGGGAAGTAACTCTGAGTGAGTCGTTGCGATAGAATTGAAGTTTCACCGCTAACTGACTCAATGGAGAGGAGTTCCAACTAAATGAAATCTCCAAGCAGTTTCAAGGCACAAGTGTCCGATATCCAAGTGGCTAAAAAATTGTCAGCAGCAGGGCATCCAGGGGTCATGACCAGGATGCGGCCTGCCTCTCTCCTTAAGGGATAAGGAGTTCAGGGCCGAAACACTCGCTTGAGGAGAGGTTTCTCCTTTGAAGGTCTACTACTACTCATCTCTCTTGTGAGTTTCTTAGATATATCGAAGTTTAAGCTGCAGATCGATAGATTTCATATTTTATATCGATGATATCAACAGAATTCTTTGTCAATAGAATCCGAATTTTATACAGTGTCGAAAAATATACTCTCTCCTTTCATATACTTTGACTACAATTCATGTCTTGATTTATCTCTATATATATAAACGGCAGAATGTCTGCGCGTGTGTCCTTTATACAAAGCCACAATTTTTCAGTTAGAGGGCTTCCACTTTTTATGGTCATTCAAAACCGTCCAAAGGTGGTCGTACACATCTTTACATTTCCCCAGTCACCCCGCAAAGCCATTAAAAATCAATAGAAGTGACTTTTTTTTTGTGAATTTTCTATCCGAAACCCAATCAAAATGCCCGAAACTTGATACGCCAATTGAATGCCAGCGTTGCCGGGTCATAGTGCTAGTTTGATTTAATTTGGCCTTCTTTTATATGCTAAAAGAGTTAGTTACTTATTCGTTAAGTACCATTCCAATATAATTTGATACAAGATTTACATTATTATGACAATTGGCGCTCAATACAAACTTTTAACAATGACTGACTTGTTATGCTCGTTTTTTTATGGACATGTCGCAAAGATGGCCGCACGTAAATGATGCAACATCTCGCGAACAAATTAGTTGTAGCTTTTATTTTACAACAGAAATAATTCTCATGCTGGTCGTGAATTAGAAATTGCAACAACGAAATCAACACACTGGGAAGAATAATTTTGTTAATAAGCTGCCAAGACAGGAGAAAACGTACCACGCTGTGTTCATAACAGCGAACCGTAGTTGCTTTCTACAAGGTTGACTAAATAGCCATCAGAGCGACGTTTTAAAAGCAGCAAATGAATGAATCGTTCCGGTCTCTGCACGGATATGTCTGACAAAAGTGCAGACATTACACCAGGTTCGCGAAGCTGGTGCTAAAATCATGTCTGTTTATGACCCTTGTACAGGGGCATTTCAGAAGGATCTCGAATGATCGATCACGTGATGTCTGTCTGCTGATTGGTCCATAACTCAGCCGCTCATGTGAACAAGCCTCTGCTGCTATGCTGTGCTTTTAACTTGACAATTTTTTGATTCGGTTTCGAATCTTGCTACAGACATTTCAAATTTAATATCTGAAATAGATGTGTAGCTCAGTTCAGGTTCATGACCGAACGACTAGATGAGCTCCACAAATCCATAGCAATAGATAAGACTAAAAATGATAATCATATTAACGTTGCTTACACCTCGAGTCAGCCCTGATTGACCAGACCTAGAATGAAAGGCGATCCAACCGTGACTGTTCTGTTTATACACACACACACGAATACAATTCTTCGTTTTTAAAGACGATCGGAAGTGATTTGAACAAGAGTTGGTGGTTGTTCTTTCTAGCAAGTCAAGCAACCACGTTATGACTCTCATATGCTCGTATTAATATTTATTTCTTTCAAAAGCCGCAATTACACTCAATTTAATTGCTGCTTTGTATTCAGCCATCAAAGCAGATCTTCTTTCGAACAGCATTCTGCATAATGCTATCATCTTTTGCTTTATAGGAAACTAATAAATTGATGATAATTTGGAATAATGCAAATGATCTGAATTACATTATTTTCACATTTTTAAGCGGCGTCTCTCACTGTGTCTCTCTCTTCCTCCTCTCCTTCTCCCCAACCTCTCTCTGCAACACGTCAACTCAGATTAATAGCAAAAGTCAAATAGCCATATCAGTTTGTAGTATTTTTCTTATGTTTTAAGTCACGTTATCAGTTGATATATTGACGTATAACAAGTTTGGAAATGAGATTTTTAGATTTCTTTCGCATTGTATCATCAGTTCGCAAATTAATAAGGTCAGCATTAGCATCATAATGTCATAGCCAGATCATTGTTATTCTAAACTGTATACAAATTATATTTGCATGTCTTTTAGTATCGTCTCTAACATAGGCACAAAGCTACAAATTTATATATAGAGAGAGCTTAATCGATTATATCGACCAGATCTTTATCGACCCTGGAAAATTGACCTCAGGAGGTTTTGAACCCATAACGTAAAGGGGCAGAACAAATACCAAAGTCTCTTTCTGCGTTAATGACAGAATGGTTTGAGCGGAAAATTTTTGTTTGTTTGAGTCATCACATATATTTTCTATGTTAGTTTCATCGTATTGTGGTGGTTGTTTGTAGTGATGTTGTAATCTAGAGAGGGGTTTGCATGGATTGATATGTCAAGGATCAGCCCTTCTGGAATTTTTAAGGGTGGGTTGCTTCCCCTGGGATTTTGTCCAGCTTCTAAATTCTGGGGATTTGACAATGTTAGTACGAACAGTAAAAGTTGTTGGTGAGTGTAATTCCTAAAACATTTAGGGCTAGGCCCTGGTTGTTTTAGACCTATATTAGTGGTTTTGTTTGGCCCAAAGGCTTTTAAGTTCTTATATTTCCCTGGTACATTCTAAGTACCGGTTGAGAGGAAAGAGTCTAAGTGGTGTATTCCCATTTTGTGTTTGTCTTTTTTTTTCTATGATTTTTGAAACATGACAAAATTGTTTTCCCTGATAGTAGATTAGTTTAGTTTATTTTAATTGAGGTGAGATGTAATGCAGCTAATTACTTGATGTAGTACTGCGAGGTTTGTGGTTGATGTTAGAGATAAATGCGATAAATATGCTGCTCTTAAACGCGGTTCGGTAGGATGGATAATAGACTTCAGGTCACCAAATGTAACAGGTATAGGTTACTGATAGATGTAACGGATGCAGTGGTTATTAGTATTGATAGCAGGTTAGTTAAAACTCCACGGAACAGTGTGATATGCAGCACCAAATCGATGAACAGAAGGAAAAAGGAAATTCTTACAGATTCTATTTATCCGTTACAGTTCGTCGTTAGGAAGAGTACATAAAGTTGTAGCAGTCGCTGTTTTACAAGTGGTAAGAGAATATTAATAACGACAAGGCTAGCATACTTTTGGTAATATCTATATCAGATGTAAATGCTAGAAAGAGGTAGACATGTTCATTCGCCGAAGTACCAGACAAAAGAGAGCGGCATGTTCCTCTGGTAAGGTGTCGGATGAGAGAGAGAGAGGGAGAGAGAGAGAGAGAGAGACAGAGACAGAGACAGACAGACAGACAGACAGAGACAGACAGAGAGACAGAGAGAGAGAGAGATGGGGAGAGAGTGTGTGTGTGAGAGAGAGAGAGGTATGTTCCTCTGGTAAGGTGTCGGATGAGAGAGAGAGAGAGAGAGAAAGAGAGAGAGACAGAGAGACAGAGAGAGAGACGGGGAGAGAGAGAGAGAGGTATGTTCCTCTGGTAAGGTGTCGGATGAGAGAGAGAGAGAGACGGGAGAGAGAGAGAGACGGGGAGAGAGAGAGAGAGAGAGAGAAGAGAGAGAGAGAGAGAGAGAGAGAGAGAGAGAGAGAGAGAGAGAGAGAGAGGTATGTTAACTCTGCCAAATGCTGCATAGAAAGAGAAAGAATTCTGAAGATAAATGCGTTTATCTATCTTGAACTGAATTTTGCCCAAGATGTTCAGTTAAAGAAAAGGCTGATCTACGATGACAGTCAACTCTCATAAATTTCCAAATATGGAATATAGGCGCAGGAGTGGCTGTGTGGTAAGTAGCTTGCTTACCAACCACATGGTTCTGGGTTCAGTCCCACTGCGTGGCACTTTGGGCAAGTGTCTTCTACTATAGCCTTGGGCCGACCAAAGCCTTGTGAGTGGATTTGGTAGACAGAAACTGAAAAGAAGCCTGTCATATATATGTATATATATGCGTGTGTGTGTTTGTGTGTCTGTGTTTTTCCTCCCAACATCGCTTGACAACCGATGCTGGTGTGTTCATGTCCCCGTAACTTAGCGGTTCGGCAAAAGAGACCGATAGAATAAGTACTAGACTTACAAAGAATAGATCCTGGGGTCGATTTGCTCGACTAAAGGCGGTGCCCCAGCATGGCCACAGTCAAATGACTGAAACAAGTAAAAGAGTAAAAGAGAGTAAAAGAGTATGATACCAAAGACAATGGAAAAAAGCTTACAGAAAAATCTAGACTACGGTTTCGGTTCCTGGCTAAGAATCTAAAGAAACGAACCGTTTCAAATGTTAGCCAGTTTTCTGTTTATATTCTTTTGCTATTTATATACGTATTTAGTCGATCGATACCGAGTTATACTTCGGTTGTTGCATGACGTTGATAGCATGTTTGTTTGAATTTCTCTCTGAAGACACTGGCTATTTCTGGTGCTTAATTGGGGTTATATTTTCTATGTTACCTTGTGGGACAAGTTTTCAGATATGTTTGTAATTGTTATGTTGAATGCATATACGACATTGTTTATGATGGTGAATTCTGAAAACCTAGATTCTGTGGCTTTGTTGAACTCGTCCAGTTGTGTCGTATAGAGGATCAATAATCGCAGGGGATGGTGTCTGAAGGTTTAGAGTGTATTTTCGGTAAGAGAGATTCTCGTTGACAGTGAGAAACCCAGCAATTGGAGCGATTTTGAAGATTCTCGTCGTGATTAGAGTATAGTTAGTGATGTAAAGTGTTTTCTCGTTATATATTTCTTTATTGCCCACAAGGGGCTAAACATAGAGAGGACAAACAAAGGGATTAAGTCGATTACATCGACCCCAGTGCGAAACAGGTACTTTTATTTATCGACCCCGAAAGGATGAAAGGCAAAGTCGACCTCGGCGGAATTTGAACTCAGAACGTAACGGCAGGCGAAATACGGCTACGCATTTCGCCCGGTGTGCTAACGATTCTACCATCTCGCCGCCCTGGTCAGTCATTTATAGACTAGAATTTCCGGACGCTTCAGTGTGAACATTGACTAATAGCGACGGATCTTCGAGGTCATACATAGACAGAATTATTTGGCGTCTAGAATAAGACTTAGCCAGTTGTCCACAATTTCACTACGTTTGCTGCGGTGATCACAAATGTGACCTGTAGACTTGCCTTAGATATAGTACGTAGACAGTGGGCCGGATATTGTAAATTTAACAAGTTACTAGTGGACTGTGAAGATTACGGGAGTCGGATTAAGCAATTAGTAATGAGGGTATTAACCGGTACCATTATTAATAACAAATGACATTACTGATGTTGAGGATAACAACATTGCTTTCACTAAATCTATCCAAGGCAAGTGGGATCTTTTCGATTTGAACGGCAGTTTTTTCTAGTGGTGTCATATGAAATTGTCACCCATAATTATGACCCTAGTATCGATCTATTGCATTTCAATCTATTTTAGGGTGAGGGTTAGAGTTAGGGTTAGGGGTGGGGGAAGGGTATCTTTTTTTCTTCACAAATGTAAATAAACCCAATCTGTTTCTTAAACGAGGGACATATTCATACGGCACGGAATGTTTTCACCTCAATAGACGTCATTGATTGGTTGAAATTGCAGAAATTGAAGAAAAAAAACAACAAATATCTTACAAACCATAGAATTTTCTCAATAAAGCCAAGAGAAAAAGATGTTTTATAAACACATTCTACCAGTATACGAAGTTTAAATAAAAATCTGCCGTTCAGACCGAAAAGATCCGGCAAGTGTCTATTAGTGGGTTCTAGAGGAGAGCAGTTCACTAGTAGATCTGGCTTCACAGAAACTGTACTCGTGGTCACTAAAGAGAGAGAGAGAGTGAGAGGGAGTGAGAGAGAGAGAGAGAGAGAGAGGAGGGGAAGTCAAAGTGTTGTTGGAGGATGTTAACTGTTTCCACTACTTTAAAGATTTCAGTGCAATGGGGCATTAATTGATAGGATCAGAGAGATTGCCTTTCTTGGATATGAGACACACGAGCCTTAGATAACTAATATCTGAGGAAGAATTGGTTGCAAATCCTTACAGATCAATCGATCGAAAGGCACTTCCTCTAACATTTGAAAAAGCAGGATTAGTATATGTAGTGAATACAACCGACTATATGTAGTGAATATGAGTTAGTATAGAGGGTCGACAAGGATGACTGTGTGATGAATACGTAGTATTCATAAACAATTAGTTTCAGTGGATATGAGTGAATAATACGGAGCACGTTTACGTGATTAATAGAAGCAAAGAGAATATTCGGATTTTTTCAGTTTGAACGGCAGTTTTTTCTAGCGGTGTCATGTGAAATTGTCACCCATAATTATGACCCTAGTATCGATCTATTGCATTTCAATGTTTTAGGGTTAGGGTTAGTTAGGGTTAAGGTTAGGGTTAGGGTTAGGGTTAGGGTTAGGGGTGGGGGAAAGGTATCTTTTTTCTTCAGAAATGTAAATAAACCCAATCTATTTCTTAAACGAGGGTCATATTCATACGGCACAGAATGTTTTTTTACCTCAATAGACATCATTGATTGGTTGAAACTGCAGAAATTGAAGAAAAACAACAACAAATATCTTAGAAACTATAGAATTTTCTCAATAAAGCCAAGAGAAAAAGAGGTTTCATAAACACATTCTACTAGTATACGAAGTTTAAAAGTGTTTAGTTACGTGGAAATCATTTTAAAAAACTGCCGTTCAAACCGAAAAGATCCGAATATTCTCACTTCTCTGTTAAAATATGATTTCGATTTGCTATATTTTAGAACTCAGATACCTAATCTCGATGTCATCACATATATACACATATTCTCGTCCCCAGAACGACCATGTTTATCTCAGTTGGCCATTGTTGTTTGTAAACTATACTGTCACATGACCTGGGCCTGGGGTCCCCTTCGGTCATGACACTGACCATGGGCTTGCACCTAGAAAGTTACCCTCCTAGTCACAAGTCTGGGCAAGGTGGTTTATGGAAGACCAGCAGTCGCGCATGCATACCAGCCTCCCCTCTCCACGCCACCAGTGTTATCCAAGGGAAAGGCAAAGGGGCCGATACAGCTTGGTACCTGTGAGGTCGCAACTCTTTTCTACAGCTGAGTGAACTGGAGCAACGTGAAATAAAGTGTCTTGCTCAAGAACACAACACGCAGTCCGGTCCGGGATTCGAGATCACAACCTCACGATCGTAAGCTCGATGCTCTAACCACTGAGCCATGCGTCTTCATATGACCAGTGCTAGTATAACGACATGGTTTCGGTGTACTGATATCGATATTTGTACAGATTATTTATACTAAGATCTGCTTAGTTTACTGTTCGTTCATGATTTATTGTCGGTTATGAGCAATTATTCTAGAATAATTCCATTCTCTTGTCACGTAATTTCATACATCTTCTGCTGTTATTATTTCAGCCACAATAATTTCAATGGAACGCTGAGCTGTCACTAATGAAATGAATATAGAAAAATACACTTCTTTATACGAGAACTTCAGTATGAGGTTTACTTAATAAGCGTTTTGTCACGTAATCAAGAACATTCATAATTTTCGATGTGATTTTAACAATTGTTACAGATTCACTATAAGCTGCCCATATTTCATTGACTTTTTACGTGATATTCTAATCAAATAAACATTTGATCTCGACAACAATGCATATTTTTGTTTTCTCTCTCACAGAATACTAACTGGTCTATTGAATTTGAATATATCAATTTTAATGAAAGCCTCCTGAACTTTTAAATGTAATTTCGTTCCAATATCCCCGTGAGTTAGAGGTATGCATTTAGAAGTATGGTTGTATGGTTAACTACGTTTTATACTTTATCTAATGAATACTTCTCATTTTTAATTATCTGAAATCTTTCTATAAAGAAGAGGCTGATTTCTAACAAAGACACACAGTTCCATCCCGAAATACAACAAAATTTGTTTTTGTTGTATTTCGGGATGGTCATTTTATTTATTATTTCATATTTTTGCCAAATAAACACACGCACTATATATATATATATATATATATATATTCTTCACTCGTTTATTTCTGTCATTTTATTATCTTAACGCCTGTCCATTGTCTGGAAACCTTTCGTCACGCATTTGTGACCTCTTCAGCGACACTTTTCGTTTCCGTGTGTGTTCTTACTCCACTTACTCCATTCTGTTCTTCTAAGATGTGTATCGTTATGTGCGCATGCATTTGTGTCCTTGTGTGTGTGTGCGCGCGTGCGTGTGTTTGTGTGTGTGGTGTGTGTGTGTATATGTTAGTTTTTAGCAGCAGTGTAGCCCTCCCCTCAGCTACAACCTCTCACCCCATTGTGCTGCTGCTATCCTAAGACCCGAGAAAAAGAAAAACGGGTACGAATTCATATTTTGAACTTGAGAAAAGTCCTGCATATTTTTATTGTAATGTGCGTATTAAGTTGGTTTATTTCTTTTTCTGAAAACCCAGCTTATCTCACAAAAAGTGTGCCGATCAATATTAGTATGCGAATTTATAATATAATCTGGACAAAGAAGCTGGAAGTTTCAAAACAGTTGGCTAAGCGAGGAGGCCAACAGAAGAAAGAGTGAGAGAAAGTTGCGGCGAAAGAGTAGAGCAGGGATCGCCACCATCCCCTGCCGGAGCCTCGTGGATCTATAGGTGTTTTCGCTCAATAAACACTCACATCGCCCGGTCTGGGAATCGAAACAGATTCCTAACCACTGGGCCACTGCGTCTCCACGTATGAATAATATATTAAGGTAAATTTAATGTCATTCTTAACTGACGTTGAGACAGATGTGGAGTGATTCACATGCAAGCAACGTATAAGTTTTACAGTTGCCACTTGTTATTTTAGTCAGAAATGTTACCCAATCAGTGACTTTATTCAAGGAGAAACAAATGGTTTGTTGAATAGTTTTTTCTTTTTAATGTTTACAATATTAACCGGTAAAAATTATTTTTGTTCACTTCGCGCATTCACTCGACACCAGACACGTCTATTTGTCTGCTGATATCCTGTCTGGCAACAACCTTGCATAAACTGTTTATTATCTCATGTCATTCTCTTCTTAGTAGCAGCGCCTGAATATTTTCTACCTGTTTAAACATTTTCCGACTGGTGGCCATTTATTTGCTTGCACGCATTTAACTCCACGATACAAATTATTCCAGTGATACGAAAATATGAAAATATCTTTATGCACTTTCCATAACATTTCTACTGCATAAATTATCTATTTGATTTATCGATTCATATTTTAACATTGCCTTGGCTGTTATAAAGTAAGATCTGAAATTTTCCTTACCTGAATTCTGACCTAATTTAGTTGGCAATTAACAAACCTCGTGCAAAGGGCCTCCCCCTATTGGGAGTTTTAATTATTACTTATATTTCGTTGTTATCCTGCTTTTGTACACGGACCTTTTCAAACGGACAAAACCCTTTGTAACTTTCGTCCTGTGTTTTGTTCCTTTATGTTTTAATTGATTTTTGTTAACCCTTGTGGCCAATAAACGAACGAATTATTATCATTATTATTATTATTATTATTATTATTGAGTGAGAAAGCAATGCATGCCATCAAAGTGACACTGGAGCACAAGTATACGAAGCCCACTATACCCATCATGACTACCCGTTTGATAAGTGTACACCAGGTACATGCAACACAACCATATGTATCTCAACCATATGTACGCGACATGATGACCTTATATCAAGATAAACAGCGCATGACCTTGCAGGTGGGGCCTAGTTAGAACTTTCTTCAGATTGGGTAGCCCATCCCGCTCAAAAGGTTCCTGAGTTGTTTAAGGATGATGAACAAAACACCCAGAGGTGAATTATTGAAGCCCCAAAGAATTCCTCTCAACACATGGTTATAATGCTCCCCCACTACTCCTGCCCGTGATCAGAGATGTACATATTGTCAGCCACTGAGGGACATGCTCAACTGGTTAAGGTTATTATATATTATTATCTAAGGGTATACACAAATATATCACATTTGAAATCAATGTCTTTGATGCCGAGTCACCACTAGTTTCTTGAACAATCCTTTCTGTTCCTAATAGAATCAATGCAACTCTCGTACTTGCTCTGATCTCATTAAGAAACCTGCCAAGTCTATTGGTAAAGCAAAAATAGGAATCCTATAGCTGCCAGGACTGCGTTTGCAGAAACCTTTCTCAGGATGATAATATCTGGTCATCTTGCTTAAATCTCATGGTCAGTCTGCACAGTAAAGTCCCATAAGACTTTAAATTAATCATTTTCCTATTTCTTTACTACCCACAAGGGGCTAAACACAGAGAGGACAAACAAGGACAGACAAACGGATTAAGTCGATTATATCGACCCCAGTGCGTAACTGGTACTTAATTTATCGACCCCGAAAGGATGAAAGGCAAAATCGACCTCGGCGGAATTTGAACTCAGAACGTAACGGTAGACGAATTACTGCAAAACATTTCGCCCGGCGTGCTAACGTTTCTGCCAGCTCATTTTCCGTCACACTCTACGGTTGGAGTTGGTTCCTACCGTTTTCCGTTTACTTCAAAACCCCTTTAACGTATTCTGCCCTAATGTAATGCTTTGGCCGCACAAACGTGTCTGCGTTTGTTTTTTTCTTAGCTAAAGGACTAAAAATACTTGTGTGCTCATGTTACTCCTCTTTCTCGTTACACATTCTGCACTTAACATTTTCCACGGATCTATTTTTGCTTTAATGACATTCGTACATAATGACTGGTTTTGAACAACCATAATGAGTCATTCCGCATTTTTTTTTCCGTATTATTACTGAGTTCTGCATTCTTCAACCGTAACTAAGATTCGTCTACTGCAATATCCTGCGTTTGTCTGTGATGCTGACAGTGAAGCTTCTTTCCTCAGATGCTTTTCTAGCTCTTTTCTTTTTTTTTTTCTTATATTCCTCCGCGGTATCCACAACTTTTTTTCTCCTCTCTTCTGACAGTTTTTCTGCGTTCTTTTCCACATACTCTCTTCTAAATCATGTCCTGCATCTCCGCGCAATTGTCTATCGATAACAGTCTTCTCTCCTCTCCCTCCCGCCTTCTGTAGTAGGGATCTTTTCGGTTTGAACGGCAGTTTTTAACATAATTTCTAGGTAACTAAAAAATTTTAAACTTCGTATACTGGTAGAATGTGTTTATAAAACATCTTTTTCTCTTGGCTTTATTGAGAAAATTCTATAGTTTGTAAGATATTTGTTGTTGTTTTTTCTTCAATTTCTGTAATTTCAACCAATCAATGACATCTATTGAGGTAAAAAAAACATTCTATGCCGTATGAATATGTCCCTCGTTTAAGAAACAGATTGGGTTTATTTACATTTGTGAAGAAAAAAAGATACCCTTTCTCCTAACCCTAACCCTAAAACAGATTGAAATGCAATAGATCGATACTAGGGTCATAATTATGGGTGACAATTTCATATGACATCGCTAGAAAAAAACTGTCGTTCAAACCGAAAAGATCCTGTGATAGATATAATCCATCAACACTGTCTCTAGGACGTAATGACATGTACATGGTCAGTGTCTTATTATATTTAACACACTCACTTTACTACCTGATGTGTCATTAACATACCAGGTGTTCACTTCCTGTAAACTAAGGTGGTATGTTCTTTTCAAGCCTCGGGATCTTTACAGAGACTCCTTACACTGCCGAATAATGCTGTTTTCTGGCCTTACACTGTTTTCATTTCTATGCTTATCTTTTCCGAACACTTTTCAATTTCTTTGTTCATTGAACCCAGGACACCAACAATTATCAACACAATATACGCATTTTCCATTGATCTTAACTTCTCTCCGAATTGCTTAATTTTTCGTCAGTTTTTATATTTGTTTTTCTCCCTTGTCTTCCAGCACAATATTGAGTTTCCATTGTTCGATTTCATCATTACACTGGATCATAGTGTCCCAAAATATCTTTGCTTTGTCAGTTTCCATCACATCCTTTGCTTCATGTTATTACCATTTCCTCGCCTTTCCCAATCCAAACTTGTCCCCAGTGAATCCTTCTGATCCCATTGTCATACAGTCTCTTGTATTTACTCCGGTCCATTTTGTTGCATTCACTTAAAATGTGTCATACTGTATCCCCATTTTCACTACACACTCTTCATTTGCCACATTCAGCGGAATGGTAAATTCTGTACTTGATGTAGTTTGTTCTCAAAGCTTGCTTCTGTGTTATGCTATAAAGATCTGTGTTACAGGTTTCAGTTCGCTTTTTTTGTAAACACATCAGCCTTTTATCTGGTTCATTGTTCCATGTTGTTTGTTGTTTGATCCCTTTCGATCCATGCCTGGCTCATAAGGGCCGGCTTCCCGGTTTCTTTGACGTATAGGTTCCCTACCTGGACGGGACGCCGGTCCGTCGCAAGTGAGCTGCAAGATGCAGGAGGAAAGAGTGAGAGAAAGCCATTACCTTCTGCCGGAGCTGCGTGGAACTTAGCCGTTTCGCTCATAAACACACACAACGTCCGGTCTGAGATTCGAACCCGCGATCCCCCCGACCGCGAGTCCGCTGCTCTAACCACTAGGCCATGTGCCTCCACCATTGTTCTTTGATATCTCTCTCAAAAACTGATTGTGCATATTATCTTCCAGCCGTTTTTCCTCTTCGTTTCTGTATTTATTTTGTATTCCCCCTTATTCTGGTTACTTTCTGTTGTGATAAACCTGTCTTTAAGATGGTGAGCAGGCAGAGTCGGTAGCGCATCGGACAATTAGCTTATTGCCTTTTTCTTCAGCTTTTTGCGTTCTGGGTTCAAATCCCGTCCAAGTTTAACTTTGCCTTTCATCCTTTCGGAGAACGATAAAATAAAGTACTAGTCAATACATATAATTCGCATTAATTATTTATTAAATTCATGTATCTCTAACTTCTTAACCTCACCTCCTTCATCGTACCTTCGGAACAGCTGTCACGATTAAAATTAATTACTTTTTTTTTCGATGTTTTTTCCTTCTTCTTATAACATTCTGAAACATTTATAATTCGTATTAAAAATACGAAAAAAGCTTCAAAAATTTCCTTCCCCCTTCATCGTTCCTTTCTGGAGTTTTTCAGTATTAATGTTTGTCGAATAGATGATATAAGGTTGTCCCAAAAGTTCGTAGAAAGTCTTGGAAAATAATGGTCTTTATTTTGAGGAATAATTTTTGTTATTTTTGTTAGTACTTGGCGAGTAAAAATTCAATTTTCGCAAGTGTTTACGAACTTTTGGGACAACCTAATATTACCATTTTCAGAAAAAAAAAATTTCTTCAAAGTTTCATTTTTTTCTCACAACCATGGGAGCGCTAGGCGCACCTCACGACCATAGGTCAGAGAGATGGTTATGACTTGCAAACAGTTTTGAGTAGGAATCGGAAAGAGATGTATGAACACTGAAGAAAGGTGCACCTGTGAGGCATCATCTAAGGTATATGTTTAACAAGTTATTTGACGGTCTGCATGCCACGCCGATGTCATGCAGCTTTGCTGCAATTTTCTTGTTTCATATCTTTCGTAATCTTACCCTACCAACCACGTTTGTTCGTTTATTAAGTGTCTGTCTCTTTCTGTCTCTGTCTCTTTCTCTTTTTTTTTTTTTAAACTTGGATCTTTTAAAATTCTTTCCAAGACTTACACAAGTGTATGTTTGAAAAACAAAACTGAAATTTTGAAAGAAGTTCATAAGTAATTATAACGTCTAGAATAAAATTGATTTAAAGAATATTCATCTTATTAATCGGATTGTAATATTTTTTATGTATTAGTTATACTTTATTGATGTACGCAATTTCATTTAATAATAAATTTATTTTTACAAAGGATAACAATCAAAATTTTAAAAATTCCAAAAATTAAAGGACGATGTGTGTACAGATTTATTCGTAACATTTTTGAATAACTGATTGTAAAACCTTTGTTATCAGTAACCATATTTAATCTCTCTGTATCACGAAAAACTAACTTAACACAAATATTTTTATCAATTTTTGCCCATTGTCATATAAAATCGTCTCTCAAGCGTTCAGTTTTTTAGGGCATCTTTTCCGAATTTGAGATTTGAAATGGTACCAAAGATTTGCAAATGGATTCAAGTCTGGTGATTGAGATGACAACTTTAAAACGTGGATGTCATTTTTGTGGAGGCCAGGCAGTCGCTACTTTCGATGTATGTTTCAGATTATTAACCTGTTGAAAGATCAAATCGTCGCCAACCTCCAACTCTTCTGCTGACACTCAAAGATTCTCGTTTAATATTTTGACGTAATCTTCTTTTTACATCCGGCCTTTGATGACAACTAGTCGTCCTGGGCCGACTGCCGAAAAACACCCGCAAAACATTAAATTTCCACCGCCATGCTTCACGGTCGAAAAGCCTGGACAGATATCCGCCAAACTGTGGCATTCTTGCTGAGGCTCAAAAGTTCAATTGGACCTCCGACCAAAATTGAGCAGGTTTATTTAACATGCTTTTTGTATAGTTTAGCCGAGCCTTAACGTGGCGGGTCCTGAGCAGAGAAGGCGGAGGATGAGGGTATCATTCGGCACCTAATGCCCACAGTGCCCTCCATGCGGTTGATGATGAAGCATTTGCTCCCAGCTGCCCAATCTGCTCGCTGACCCTTTTTGCAGTTGTCCACGGTTCACGCTCCATTCGTCTTGCCAAACCTCTTTGCATGAGTTCTACTTACAACTTTCGTTTTCTTCAGTTCCTTTCTCTATTTACCATACAGCCATAGATTCGATATTTCTTAATAACTGATTGAATAGTTGATACATTGACAGAAAATCGTTTAGAAATCTTCCAGTATCCGTCGCCAAACATGAAAAATTTTACATTTTTTTTTCTTAGGTCAACACTAATCTCTTTTTGCTTCGGCATTTTTTATATAATAATCGTTGACGTGTGGGCACTAATATTAAGGTTTTAATAACAATTATTATATATAATAGTCAAAACTATTGAAAATGTTGCAAGACGCAACGAAAATTTTAGGAAAATAAAAATAAGAAAAAAGTGGAAATTTTACCGGTGAGTGTGTTACATTATAAGGCACAAAAAGAAAATGACCCCCCCCAGACACAACAGAATAGTTTATTTGTTATTTTAAATTCATTTTTAAACAAAAAAGTTATTAAGCAAATTTAATGGATAATTTTACACATGCGTCGTTCTATCATTTTGGAGATTTTCATCATTTTGATTGTCATCCGTTGTAAAAGTAAATTAATAATTAAATGAAATTGTATATATTAAAGTATAAATAATATATAAAAGATATCACAAACCGATTATTGATATGATGAATATTTTAAAAATTCAATTATATTCTACACGTTATGAATACATATAAACACCACTGTATCTATCAAAAACATGATTTCGCTTGTTTGAAATGTACAAAAGAATATTTTTGATTGTAGAAAAATAGAATGAGACAAACCTTCACATGTTTTTACCTCTTTCTATCATAACAGTTTGTCACTACGCCTTCTCTAACTATCTCTATATATTTCTGCTTCTATTTGTTTGTTTGTTTTTTTCTACATTTTATAGCGGCGGTGGGGAGGGTGGAATCTTTATTGTCTGACTAGCCTCTCACTTCTCTCAGGCTGCCCACCAACGCCGCACATGCAGACGTCTTCCGATTGCGCGAAAAGGCTTTGAGGCAAACACCAGTCGCAAACTAATTGGCAAAAGCATCGCATCTTCTACAGATGTCCAGCAGGGTGAGCATCTTGGTCCGTTCCTTTTTGCGTTGCCCGATCAGTCAGCTTACCCTTCAATGCCTGGTGCCTGGACGACAGGACCCTGGATGACTCGACTGAGTCTGTAGTTGGGAACTGTCAGCAGGTTATACCAGCCCTAAAGCTTCTTGGGCTTGAGATCAACCCATCCAAGTCGGAGATGATAAATGGGATTTATGGTGAGGCTGAATTCTAGGACGCAGTACTCAGCATCCAGCCCATCTTGGCGGGCGCTCGGATGGCACCAAGGGATGCTGTCTGTATCCTTGACTTCCCAATTCTCCCGAAAGCCATAACAGAATTCCTGGAGAACAAGCTTGCGGGCTTGTCTAAGATGACCGTGTGATTGCGTCTCATTGACGTGCGTCTGACGCTCTTCCTCTTGAGGAATTGCTTTGCCCTGCCTAAGCTCCTTTTTTGGCTGTGCAGTGAGCCATGTCACCCTCTCACAGATCGCCCCAGCTGTACTTAACTGATCTGAAATGTCAGTTTTATCAGCGCCGGCTGGCAACAGGCTAAATTCGGTGACCTTGGCTACCGTTCTGCATTGAACCTGGCTCTGTCAGTATATGTTTCCTCAATATCCTCCAGTGGCAACCTCATTGGCGAGGTATTTCGCGGGATGGCTAAACCCGATATGGCCCAGGTACTAGAGACAGCTCTAGCTAACTGGACTGTTGAGGGCCTTGCCATCCTCCAGAATACAAATGTTCAACGTAACTGGAACGACATCAGATGCAACTCTGCCTTCAGGCAGATTGAGACATCCTTAGACCAGTACGGCCTTTGATGTGGGACAATTGTAGAGAGTCTGACTTGTGGCTGTTAAATTAGAAAGATGGCTATTTTATTGGAATCAGTGTGAGTCGCTATTTTTAGGAAAATAAAAGGTTGTTCATTAGGATAACAGCAAAAATTAGATGTATATGATTTTGTCCATTCATTTTCTTTATTTCCTAACTACCAACAAAGATATTATCATGGCTAGAACAAGGTTAATGTCTAGTCAGTAGAAGGAAAATGAAATGTGATCGTTAAGTAACAAATTATACATGGTTATTGTCAAAATGTAAATCAGATGTAGAGACAGATTGGTGCTGAGCAAATATGTCAAGTAAGCGAAAATAGTTTTTACTTAGTAGTATAACAAGAAAGTTTCTTTTTATATTCCACGGACAGAACAAATTTGTGGTTAACTTGACCTGCTTTCAGATTTAGCTGAATTGATCTCTAAAAGACCAGAAGAATTTATCATTTCTGCCCATGGAGAGATAAATTCATTATAATTATTTATTTGGCTTTAGCTAATATGTTGGTCTGATTTGCATAATTAATTGATACTTGCTAGGCCACTAATTAGTTTATTGCTATTGTATTAAACAGAAGGTTGGATAATTATAAACATATATTAAGGTAAAATTAATATCTTCCTAACCAACACTGTGAGAGTTTGACAAGTGAAAATAGGGTAAACATTTGCGTTGATAAATATAAACAATCAGATCAAATGGTTTGCTTAATTAAAGCTTGGCTGGTTGCTAATTCATTTAATCGTTATTGAATTAAACAGCATGTATGAATAATTATATGTGTCCGAACTGCGTTCAAGAAATTTCCGACCGTATTTTTCCCACCAAAACTAATGCTGCTCGGGCAAAATCCTTTGAGTAGGAAGTAATGCCACCCTTCCTGTGCATGCATGACAATTTTCGTGCTGGTAGGCCACATCAGTTCCCGTGTGCTATGCCTAGAGTACAGATGTATTGTGCATGCTCGTTGGATTTTCGTTTTCATGCAAGATGACCAAATGCATCGAGCAGAGAGACAATAAACCCATGTCTCATCATCAATGATGATGGTCTTCATGAAGTCTGTATTGCGGTTTGCACAGTCCAGCATATCCTGAGCGATTATTATATGGAGTTGGTTCTAGTGGAGGCACATGGCCTAGTGGTTAGAGCAGCCGACTCGCGGTCGAGGGATCGCGGGTTCGAATCTCAGACCGGGCGATGTGTGTGTTTATGAGCGAAACACCTAAGCTCCACGTGGCTCCGGCAGAAGGTAATGGCGAAACTTCTGCTGACTGTTTCGCCACAACTTTCTCTCGCTCTTTCCTCCTGCATCTTCCCGTCCAGGTGGGGAACCTCTACGCCAAGAAACCGGGAAACCGGCCCATTTGAGCCAGGAATGGCCCGAGAAGGAAGGAGTTGGTTCTGCTGCTCTGCCAGCACCTTTCATTGACACTCTTTCCATGCACAAATCCTTCATTAAAATGAAAAACGCAGATCCTGTGCTTATTCCCACTTCGTTGTGAATAATTGCCTGGATTGTTACACGACAGTCTCCCATGACTATTCACCAAACCTTCTCAATTGGCTCCTTGTTTCCACTTGTAAATGGTGTGCCTCACTCTCCACCGAGGCGCAGCCATCGCCAAAAGCCTGCTAAATTTTTTGGGTGGTTTGAGCTTGAGAATTATCAAGCTTTTGGCAAAACTTGATGCAATATCACTGCTCGATGTGTTCGGTGAAGACGAAAATCAGACGAGCACGCACTACATGGGTGTACTCTAGGCATAACAGCCAGGAACTGCGTGGCCTACAGGCGTGAAAACTTTCACGCATGCGTAGGATGGGTGGTGTACCTCCCACCCAAAGGATTTTGCCACGTGACATTAGTTTTGTGGGAAAAATAAAGTCGGATACTTTTTTAACCTGTCAGCCAACATAGCACGACCTTTACGATTACTTTCACGGACAGAAAAGCGCCAATTCATGTATTTAGAGCATTACACTAATACTCTTTTACTTGTTTCAGTCATTTGACTGTGGCCATGCTGGAGCACTGCCTTTAGTCGACCAAATCGACCCCAGAACTTATTCTTAGTAAGCCTAGTACTTATTCTATCGGTCTCTTTTGCCGAACCGCTAAGTTACGGGGGCGTAAACACACCACCATCGGGGACAAACACACACACAAACATATATATATATATACATATATACGACGGGCTTCTTTCAGTTTCCGTCTACCAAATCCACTCACAAGGCTTTGGTTAGCCCGAGGCTATAGTAGAAGACACTTGCCCAAGGTATTTCGTCTGTCTTTACGTTCTGAGTTCAAATTCTGCCGAGGTCAACTTTGCCTTTCATCCTTTCGGGGTCGATAAATTAAGTAGCAGTTACGCACTGGGATCGATATAATCGACTTAATCCGTTTGTCTGTCCTTGTTTGTCCCCTCTGTGTTTAGCCCCTTGTGGGTAGTAAAGAAATAGATATATAAGAAGCATAATTTCAGTTGCTCCAATTATACAAGTTATTCTATATTGATGTAATCATCCATTTGAAAACTATTTTATTGTTTGTATTAAGAAGTGAGGAAGATAAAAAGGAGAGAATGTGTGTTGGGGGAGAAGAGTAGGTGTACTTCTTTCAAAATATTTTGAAGTGTTTACTTCTACTAACCGGATGATTAGTGGTGTACACTCATGCACACACAAACACACACACACACACACACACACACATGTCTATCATCTTCATCATCGTATTTGTTGCAATGTCCACTTTTCTATGCTTCAATGAAGACATTTTTTTTAGATTCCTACAACTTGATGCTCTTCCTGTTGTTAACCCTCACTTGTTTCCAAATGAAGTATATTTCTCCATGATTGGACATGTTTACGTGGAAGATTGGAAATAAAGGACAATATTTGTATGATGGTAACAGTCATTTACAAGCTATCTCAAGATGAAGAAGCACAAACATACACACTCACACATTATATAACCTTCTCCAATATACATAACCTTCACCTGATATATGTCTTACATTATTTATTGACTGTGTTACCTACAAGTACCATTTTTAATTATCTAAATGAAAAAAATCATCTTCGTCTAATATTCCTTTTATATTTCTGTCTTCTGTCTGTCAGCAATTTACAATGAGCAGGTGATGACAAAACATCACTGCCAAAAATATGAGTTTTACATCTTGTATGATAAATTCGCTTGACCAAAATATAACCAACTATTTCATTTTTAATGCCAGTCATGTTACAGAATGCGCTGGTTTCTTTTTTTTTTTTATCTGTGGAGCCAGCTCCAGTGATACATCCAACAAAATGTGTTTTGTCATTTTCCAAGGACACCTTGGTGCCTAATAAAACGGTTTTACATCCAGACCTAGCATTCTAAGGGATTTAGTTTTAATCATGTTCCTCAGTATGTGTGTATACATATATATTTTACCAGTGTGTTTGTGTGCATATATATATATATATATTTATCAAAAGAAAAACAGGATGCAAAGGATTTAGCGGTACATATGTTTCTGGTTTTATTGGACAGTTTATATCAATGCATAATTGATGTAACATGTATGTCAATAGCCTTCTTCAGCCGCATACAATTACCACACCAAAGACATGTATTACATTATAGCAGGTTTGAGAAATTTGGGAAAAATACGGGTTTTATAATATAACAAAAACAAACAAAGGTAAAAAACGATTCCTTCAAAGGGGTGTAAAACATCTAATTCACTGGTATGGCAGTGTGTTCTAATATAGCATCAGGCTGACCAAAGCCTTGTGAGTGGAATTAGAAGATGGAAGCTGAAAGAAGCCCATCGTGTATACATGTATGCATATATATATATATATATATATATATATATACATATACATATATATGTGTGTGGAGGCACATGGCCTCATGGTTAGAGCAGGTTGAGGGATTGCAGGTTCAAATCTCAGACCAGGCGATGTATGTGTTATCACTCTTTCCTCCTGCATCTTGCAGCTCACCTGCAACGGACCAGGGTTCTATCCAGTGGGAAACCTATACGCCAAGGAAATTGGGAAACCGGCTCTTATGAGCCAGGCATGGCTCAAGAAGGAACAAACATATATATGTGTGTGTATGTGTTTGTGTCTGTGTTTGCCCCTCCTCCAGTATTCCTTGCTTGGCAACCGGTGCTGGTGTGTTTACATCCCTGTAACTTAGCACTTTGGCAAAAGAGACTGCTGGAATAAGTACTAGGCTAAAAAAGAATAAGTCCTGGGGTCAGTTTGCTGGACTAAAGACAGTGCACCAGCATGGCCGCAGTCAGATGACTGAAACAAGTAAAAGGGGACTGTCTTGGGCCCGCTCCTCTTTATAATTTACATAAATAACTTTTCCAGCATCATAAATCACTGCAAAGTGAAAATATTTGCTGATGGCGCTAAGCTCCAGTAAATCATCAATGAAGAAGAAGACCAACTCAATTCCAGTCTGATCCATATGCTGTGAGTCAATGGGCAGACGAAAACAAAATGCAACTGAAGGAGGGAAAATTTGAGCTGATGCATTTTGGAAGAAAGTCTATACTAAAACAACTATACTCTCTTCCTTCAGGGGAACCGCTCATAGCATCTAATGTATTTATATAAGTATATATATATATATATATGTCTCTTCTACTCTTTTACTTGTTTCAGTAAGCTTTTTCAACTGAAATACTGTGAACAGAGCTAGAGTGGTTGATGCATATATGTATATATATATATATATAAATCAAAATAAGCAACAATGATATCCAGAGGTAATGCGGTACGACCATTTCATACAACTCCATTTAATTGAACAATGCAATCATTACATCAATTTAAAATGCAGAGCAATCCTCAGCTGCATAAAAACATAGAATTTAATTAAATTTGAAGGACACATTAGCATAATTTTACCCCAAATCTCCAAGAGGATAAGGAGATAGACAAAGAACATGTTTTACCAATAACATCACAAATATATACACACACATATACACATAAGCATACATATATATATATATATATATATATATATATCATCATCATCATCATCATCGTTTAACGTCCGCTTTCCATGCTAGCATGGGTTGGATGCTTCAACTGGGGTCTGGCAAGCTCGAAGGCTGCACCAGGCCAGTCAGATCTGGCAGTGTTTCTACAGCTGGATGCCCTTCCTAACGCCAACCACTCCGAGAGTGTAGTGGGTGATTTTATGTGCCACCGACACAGGTGCCAGACGAGGCTGGCAGATGGCCACGCTCGGATGGTGTTTTTATGTGCCACCGACACAGGTGCCAGACAAGGCTGGCGCACGGCCACGCTCGGATGGTGTTTGTTACGTGCCCTCAGCACGGAGGCCAGTCGATGCAGTACTGGCTACGGTCACGTTCGGATGGTTTTCTTATGTGCCACCGGCACTGGTACCACAAGGATACAAATTCCATTGATGTTCATCTATTTTGATTTGGTTTAATTTGATTTGATTTGATTGATTTGATTTTCACTTGCCTCAACAGATCTTCACAAGTGTCACAAGAAGGAAGGTATGCACAGGTGGACTGACTACGTCCTAGGTAGGGTCCACGGGTTATGGCTTCACTGGTCTTGCCGGGTTATATATATATAACACTAAATAAATAATATTAAGCTGTTATTTTTAAAATATAGTGCTTAGGTGTAGGAGTGGCTGTGTGGTAAGTAGTTTGCTTATGAACCACATGGTTCTGGGTTCAGTCCCACTGCGTGGCACCATGGGTAAGTGTCTTCTACTATAGTCTTGGGCTGATCAAAGCCTTGTGAGTGGATTTGGTAGACAGAAACTGAAAGAAGCCCGTCATATATATATATGTATGTATGTATGTGTGTGTACATGTTTGCGTGTCTGTGTTTGTCCCCCCAACATCGCTTGACAACCGATGGTGGTGTGTTTATGTCCTGGTAACTTAGCAGTTCGGCAAAAGAGCCCGATAGAATAAGTACTAGGCTTACAAAGAATAAGTCCTGGGGTTCGATTTGCTCGACTAAAGGTGGTGCCCCAGCATGGCCACAGTCACATGACTGAAACAATTAAAAGAGTAAAGAAAGTTCAATAACCCATTGAATTGTTGTGGTCCCTACATGTTGTAATACTGGGACCAATACAAATGAGTGGTTTCCTTTTCTGTCCTTTATGTTTAAGGGAAAATCTGAAGTGGACTCCGAGATGTAAAGATGTATACAATCAATCATTTAACGTTTTTATTAATACTTTTGTTATTGTCCAAATCAAATGTGACATTAATCAAACTATTCAACTTTTCTGTTCGGGCATTCAACTAGTAATGGACTAATACATACTTCTGGTTGAATGCCTTCATTATATGTAGACATATGTTGCCATGAATGTGTGCTTATTGAAGTGTTTTTAATGATAAAGTTAGAGCTTTATAAATAAATGAGTCTGACACTACTTTATTTGAAAAGTCTTGAACTATTTAATTCAAATATTAGATTTGATTTGTAAAAGGGTAAATAAGTTTCAGATTTTGCCATGTTTAATTGTTTATTACTGAGGTCAGAACTGGGGTATCCTTTTTCACTTTTTAGCTCCAGAGAAATTATCAAGTGCATAAAACTGCAGAGATTCATCTAGTCTGAGAAAGATAATGCATCTTTAATTTTATGAATTCCTGGGGATGTGATTGATGCTAAATTATTATTTGGTCTTAAAGCTTCAACTGTTCTCTTCATATGGTGTTTTAGTGATTTCATTAGGAAGTAGTTTCAAATTTGAATTTGGGTGAAAATCTCACTCCTCATTCCAGGCAAAGGGATATCTTATTTGTCATCTAAAGAATTTAGTAACTATATAGTTGTATGCTGACATGCTGTCTATGTATAAAACGATTCATTTCTTTACAGTGTGTATTTTAACTTCACTTATTTGTTTATACATTTTCATACGAATTGTGGTAAACATAGACATGGAAAAGGAAAAAGTTTTATCAAAGGCCAGTCTTCAAGAAAAGCCAGTTAATTCACTCAATGCAGCTAATGCCATTAGGAAAAATTTAAACATTACAAATTCACTGTTGTCCCACTCTTAAACATATAAAGGCTTCATTTATTCTCACAACAAAAACAATAACTCATAGTAGAGCAGTGATGGTGGACTAAAAAAAGTTGGTTAAATTAATTTTTGTTCAATGAAGATAGACTTTAACCTTAATATTTCCATTGTGGACTCTCATGTCATAATGACTTTAAATTTGTAAATATTTATGTTAGTAAATGCTGTTTTCTTTTAACTATAATTATAACATAGTATATACTTTCTTGTCAGTGTTAGTTGTTATATTAAAATTGTCTTTGAGTGCACTACTACTTAATGTTGGTACTATATATATTGCTAGGAGACGCAATGGCCCAGTGGTTAGGACAGCGGACTCGCGGTCGTAGGATCACGGTTTCGATTCCCAGACCGGGCATTGTGAGTGTTTATTGAGCGAAAACACTTAAAATCCACGAGGCTCTGGCAGGGGGGTGGGTGAATCCTGCTGTACTCTTTCACCACAATTTTCTCTCACTCTTTCTTCCTGTTTCTGTGGTACCTGTATTTCAAAAGGGCCAGCCTTGTCACACTCTGTGTCATGCTGAATCTCCTCGAGAACTACGTTAAGGGTACGCATGTCTGTGGAGTGCTCAGCCACTTGCACGTTAATAAATGAGCTGTGACGTCACTGGTGCCAAGCTGTATTGGCCCCTTTGCCTTTGCCTTTCCCTTGGATAACATTGGTGGCGTGGAGAGAGGAGGCTGGTATGTGTGGGCGACTGCTGGTCTTCCATAAACAACCTTGCCCAGACTTGTGCCTCAGAGGGTAACTTTCTAGGTGCAATTCCACGGTCAGTCATGACCGAAGGAGGTCACAATATATTGCTAACAGAATCCTTTCCATAAAATATTGAACTTTGCTCAAATGTGTTTGACTGTGTCATTCCTTCATCTCTTATTGCTGTTGAAAGATGACTAAATGCTTTCTATAATAAAAATAATTTCTATCAAAGCTTTAAATTCGGATAAGGTGGGGTTATAAACAATTTTGTCCATCCAGTACCTGGCTGGTGATTTTTTAAATTGATCCCTGAAAGATGATATCCATGGTCTTGTCTCATATGTATTATAGCCTTATTCTTATCAACCATGTATAATGAAATTCAACTCCTGTCCATAAAAAATTGTGAGCATTGGAGTCATGATGACAATGCTTTCAGAGGGAGAGAGAGAAATGGAGTAAGAGATGTGCTCTTGATGTAATTGAAGATCTATTGATGGTTTCAGTTGTACAGACAACTATAGAGATAGTGGAGGACTAGCAAAAAGATAGTTCTGCCAGACTAACTAGAACATGTTTATTACTGATTTTCCAGTGAAGGAATACTTCTATATAGGTGCACAACATTATCTTTAACAAAGCAAATTGAAATTTACAGCACAGCTCAGACAACTTAAAACTTCATTAATTATAGACAGTTGAAATGACCATTGTAATGTTAGCTAATTATTGTAAGTTCCGTTCTCCGTGACCTAACTGGTTTACTTTTTTTTTTTTTTTAAATTTCTGTATTAGAAGATCACAGAAACTGAGATTTACTTCATTTTATATTCTTAGGCTTTTGTTTTATGATATTCGGTCGTTAAATGTTGAATTTATAGCCCGTGTGTCAGAGATTTAATTTTGGATCTAAGTGTTACTTGAAATATTCTTAGTGGGAAATAGGAATCAGCCCCACTGGCCATAATTACAGTAATCTGAAATAAAAAAAAAATTTAATTATGGAGTGTAACGATGTTCAGAAGCACACAAATAGTTCCTTATGTAAGTATTATTTGTATGCATTTCTGTGTAATGTTTTTCTTTTTTCCTGCAGTTAACAGTAAGCAACATAGCATGAAAACACACTAGAAGCACTGATATTTCGATAGGGCTGAGGCTACATTAAACATGCTAACATATATACAGTTACAAGGTCACTGTGTCAAAGTACATTCTGTTTTTCATACTATTAAAGCTCTGCATTACATTACGTTAAATTGTCATTGAAATAAAATCTCTGCTTGAAATTTAGTTTTAATTCCTTTTGTTATTTAATATAAAGGTTAGAGAGTGAAAATATACATTTCAAATTATTTGTAGAGTTTGGTTGAGATTTTTATATATTATATGATACTTGAGATAGATTTTTGATAGGAACATAGCTGTGAGACAATTTCAATTACTGGTTAGCTTCATTGAGGTTCAGAATACTTTCAAAACACACACGCACTCACACACACACAGATACATTACATCAAATCATGTATTCAAGAACTTTACATCTCCGATTCCTTATGTTGTAACTAGTAGTCTTTATTTAGCGTAACGTATATTCCAGTTTGAATTTCACAATTGGATTGGTTTCTTGTTACCTAGTGATCTTTATCGTTTCTCATTCGAGTCTCAGGAGAGACAGCTTGTGAAGAGGAAGGAAAAAAAAAAGCAGTGATAGAAAGAGAAATTAGTTCTACTGTTTACTGCTTACATGGGCCATTGAAAGTTGAAAGTACATACAATGGACAGTGTAACTGTGGTGATACGATATTTGCAGTTAGTGCTTTAAACTGTATACTAGTGACACTTTATTCTTATCCCCACGTATTTACTAACAAACAAGAAGCTTATTTTTGTAAGAGAGTCTGCAGAGGCCAAATCCAGAGATTAGGGCTGCTGGGAGATGAGAGTAACTTTGTGTTTTACTAAAAAGTCACAGATAATGAGTGAAGCAAGTGTTGAGGTGTGGCATCCAATATATATATATATATATATATATATATATAATATATATATATATAATAATAATAATAATAATAATAATATTAGGGAGTATAACTCCAAACTTACAGGGAAAAATTCAATTTAGTATTAAATCAAATTTCACAGTATAAATATATAAAATATGAATTAGAGATAAAACCATTGTGATGCAACTCAAACAGTGATAAACATAAACCAATACATAAATAACAAATAATATATATAATTAATATAATATATAATATATTTACTTATTATACTTATTATATTATATTTATCATTCATTTTATACTTTTTGTATTAATATATACATATATATATATATATATATATATATATATAAATTCAGGGTGAATACTTGATAAGTGTAAGCACCTGTATATGTCAGCTAGTAGCAGAGGTGAGAGGGTATATGTATCAAATGAAATAAAACAGAACACAAAGGATGTCACGGCTTCCTTTATTTTTCGGTTAATTTCCTTTAGGTTTTCAGTAGATGTGATCTTATATTTTTTATGTAGTTCCTTCATGGTTAGTAATTTGTAATTATTGTAGTCTAATTTATACCAATTGCCGGTTTTATCAACAGGTACAATTATACCGCGACATCCTTTGTGTTCTGTTTTATTTCATTTGATATATATGTGTATATATATATATATATATTATATTATATTAATTATATATGTATTATTTGTTATTTATGTATAGGTTTATGTCTATCACTGTTTGAGTTGCATCATAGTGGTTTTATCTCTAATTCATATTTTATATATATATATATATATATATATATATATATGTAAAATAACAATGGTAACTTGTGGTTTTATTAATGCATCACAGTAGGTAACAAATTTCCATATTCTATAAATAAGGATATTACTTAAGATTGTTCTTAATATTTATGAATCTGAAATTTTTTCTCAACTCCGTTTCAATGTGGGTGCTTCTTCAGGTGTCACATATTTTGTAACCTAATGAACATGAGGGGTACAGAAACATATGTTGTGGTGCTTTAATAAAGCCTATGAATTTTCGTCTGCAATTTATCATTGTTATTATAGTTATCCTAAGCTGAAAGGAATTCCACATGTGTAACCATATCATCAAATTACCCTTGGAGATAGAATTAACAGAAGGTAGCTGGCAAAGAGAAACATAGGTACTTTTTATGAATGCATTCTGAGGTTTTTGCCCAACTGAAACTAAACAGATATATATATATATATCTGTTTAGTTTCAATATATATTTACGAAGTCTAGGCAGGTATCTTCAGTTAGCAGGCCTTGCTACTCTAGACTGATGACGGGCAAGACCCAGAAACATGCATGTCGCTAGATGCAGGCTTAGCTGTTGGGGGTGCTTGTCTCCCCTTCGTAAATATATAAGGACACAGGAAATGTGTCAAGGCCAACAGGAAGCATCGATGCTTCCTAGGGCTAAATAGCGGTAGTGTAATTCCCTTACATGACTGTCACGTTAAGTTGACAGTATACAACCACTATCGCTCCACCACCGCTCATGTCTCTTTGAGACATTTAGAAATACAATATTTCTAATATATATATATATATATCACAAACAACAAAAAATAAATCAACAGAGCATTAACATTTGCTATTACAAAGATGTAGGAAATGCTGGTTGTTATTTGAATGTAATAAAAATGCTTGCTAATATCTAAATTTTATTGTTTATATATGTTTCATGTAGAAAGTTTTAAGATAACATAATTGAAAACCACTGGAGTTACTTGTTTACTTGACAGAAAATAGAAAATATAACAGAAATGTTTAAGTGTTTTGTGAATGAAACCACAGATTTATCTGAAGAAATGATGTGTGAATCTACAGCAATCATGATTTCCCCCAACACCACAAAACTATAACACTCACAACCACATAACTCTCACTGCGCCACAACATCCCAACACCACAAAATCCACAACACAAACCACACCATTACATAAACCATACCACAATAGTAAGTAACCAGACTAAAACACCCACTGCAACATCACAACACTACAACATCCACCACAACTACAACAATAATAGTAAAAATGTTAAAAATATGGTATGACATTGCTAACAGGATGTAAACCTATATGAAGGAGGGGAGATCCTCCTTGAAATAAACAAACAAAAATATTTACTTTCAGTCCACAAGTGAGACATGTGATTATATTTCCCACTGGCAAAACACATGTTGTTTACCACTAGCCTTAAATCATCACATAGGATGGAGGGAAATTAATACTTATGTATAAACATAGTTCACCTTTAAAATGAAATAATAAGTTTACATGTGTTTTCTTATAGTTTTGTTTATCTGAAATATATTCCATAACCCGTAGTTTCTTTTTTAGCCATTGAGATTGCTTAATTTCTACAATCCTGAGAATATAACAAAATGTCAGTTTTTCATCAAAACATTGCTAATAAAATAATTGACATAACTTTTTCTGAATATATTTACAAATGACAATAAAGTGGGCAAATACTCATCATATATATTGATTCAGGGATAATTGTCTTTAATATAGTTCAAATGTACTGCTTTAAAATATGACATTTATACTAATAGAGTTCTCTAAACAGCTTTGCAAAGGATTCATTGTTCTGTAGTTTGCTGTTCACTTTGGGAATTTAATACCATTTGTGAGAAACACTGTCTTATTGTATTAGTTGTTGTTGCTGTTAGCATTAGGTCAACTCATATTCAGGTAGACCTATAATCAAAAATATTCCAGTTGTGAAAATCTAGTCTTTTTGGTGGTATGCTTTGAACTATATAATTCAATTTGACTTTTCCTTAAAATGCTGATACCTCAAAAGCATATTGTATTGGTGACCACAAAGGAATTAGAGGCGTTGTACTTTGTAATGAAATATTCACTGGAAACATTAGAAAATATGAAATACTACAGCTCAATGACCCTAGTTCTAGACTTATAAAATGACTTATTAAAATGTGTTGGATTTACACATATGAAGTAACTTTGCTTGGAGTGGGGTGGGCGAAAGAGGAGACTGTCTGCTTCAGGCAGTGCTTTTATTGAGACTGCATTTTGGGGTCAGCTGTATAAACCTATATAAGCTTGTATAAGCCACACTAGGATGGAAGGCTCAAGGGCTACCCTGGGCAGCACACTCACTAGCATGCCATTGCACATGCTTCTATACAGTAGTTAGTTACTCCACATTACTCTGTAAGGAGCACTGGGCCATCACCATTTCAGGCCATTGGATGGGATCTTGGGCTACCTCATTGGTTTCAGACCAAGAGAGAGAGAGCAATTGCTTTCACTTCATCCTCTATGCATCCTTTCCACATCTTCTTAGGTCGTCCAACCTTCCGCTTTCCTTCTGGCTGCCAGTCTGACACTTGCCTTGCAATGCTTGTTTGGAGGTCTCCTTAGAGTATTAATTAATCCATCCCTATTTCCTTTTTAGAATTTCTTTTATTTCTGTAGAATTCTATCAGTTTATTTTGAGCAGTTTTATGTTACCTTCAGTACTTCAATTGAGGAACTATGCTTGAGTCTAGAGAGGAACCACAAAATATCAAAACTAGTCTATTAATGTCAGCCAAATCAATTTGTTGAGAATATTTGGATGTATAACCCCAATATTATTATTCTACGGAAACAGAGAATATATTTCATACATAAATTCATTATATTTATGTATCTATTTTCACATATTGGAAATTTCTATCAAGGTGAGTTTTAAAATGCCTCACACACAGGGGAAATTGTTCATACTCATTTGTTATATCAGTTTCTAACATAAGTACAATGCCACACATTTTTGGGATAGGAAATAGTTGATTCTATTGACTTTGTCTTACTAGATTATACAAATTTTATTCTATCCCTGCAAAATTTAAAGTATTAAAGGCCAAGCCAACTCTGGGATTTGAACTCAGAATATAAAGTGATATGACTAAATACGACAATCTACTGAGAAAAAAAATTGTAATATTAATGTTGATTTCCACTCTGTTATGTTTGTCAAAGCTGTTTAACCCTTTCGTTACCAACCCGCCTGAAACCGGCTCTGGCTCTCAGTACAAATGTCTTGTTTTCAAAAGTTCTGAATTAAAATCTTCCACCAAACCTTAGTCACAGTTTATGTTCCTAACACTAGCTTAATGATAACTAAGTTATTTTACTAAATCCTTTGTTATATTTAAAGTAATTGAAAGAAACACAGAGCATCTCAAAATAAGTACAGTAATGAAAGGGTTAATGACCAAAGTCACTTCTAAAAATATGAAAGATGTGAAAAGCATCACTTCCTTGTATCTCACAAAGAATTGCCATGATTGATATTTCTGCTACTCCTATTGTATCAGCTAAAAATATACCCAAAACTTATAAAAGCAGCAGTATTGAAAATACTGCTACTTTATAAGGTTTAGTAACCAAAGACATCAATAACATGTAAGATCATCAGTAAAAACTTCAAAATCTGAAATCTTGTAACTGGTAAGCTTTTGTAAAGCTGGTTGAATCAAAACAAAACTTCAATCAATGGGGATTATCAATATAAAAGATCTTGTCTTGTTTCAAACTATCCACAACCCTGACCACCTCATAAAGCCGGTAACATAAAAGAACATAACAGATGTTGATGAGTTGATGAAGGAGGTATCAGCATCTTTTGAAGCCACATTAAAAGTTCACCCAAGTGACAGAATTCCCTGCCAAATATTCTTTGAAATAGTACAAAATAGAAATCTTCAGCATCCTTCAAAATCCATCAATGAAAGATATAACAGAACAATCATATCTGAGAGATCTTATGTTGAATTTAAATAGTTTTCATTTCCCTTCTGAGTTCTTATCTTTCATCACTCTTCTTTGGAGTACCCCTCCTCCTCCTAACCACCATTAACACCACCAACAACAACAACAACAGGAGGTGCAATGGCCCAATGGTTAGGGCAGCGGACTTGTGGTCGGAGGATCGCGGTTTCGATTCCCAGACTGGGTGTTGTGTGTGTTTATTGAGTGAAAGCACCTAAAACTCCATGAGGCTCTGGCAGGGGATGGTGGTGATCCCTGTTGTACTCTTTCGCCCCAACTTTCTCTCACTCTCTCTTCCTGTTTCTTGTCCCCGACTTCCTACGCAACTGCTGAGCCTGGATGCACATTCATCCATCCGTCGATGCTCTCGGTGTCGAGGATTGACCTGCTTTCTCTTCTGCGGGTCTTACGAATAGCAAAGGACCACGTTTCGGACTTCTCCCATCTTGCGAGCTCTGGGACGAAGACCGTTCGCTCAACAGCAACAACAACAGCAACGACAACACCACTGATGCATCTCAAGTAGATATTTTTCATCATAAAAATAAATTTCATCATCATCATTTAACATCTGTTTTCCATGCTGGCAGGGGTTATAGATATATAAGCAAAAGATTACATGTAAGAAGGTTGTCATGAAGATTACAGCTAAAATCCCAGTGGAAGATGATCCTACCAAAACTTCCTACTGATACATTGCATTTATACTATTAATCTTATGATTTCTCCATTTGCCGTCACCTATAAATAAATCTTTACCAAAGTCAGGTTTATTGGATTTTTATTGAAATTTGATAAATAAAATCAAACAAATTTAATTTCTCATGCGTCATGCCAATAACAATGCAAAGTTAGTTTTTATTTTTTCATGACTTACAGTTAAATCTCTAAAATTTGTTGGTAAATCTTAATCTTGTGAAAATTTGGTCTAAAAGTAGTGAATTTATGCCTGGTACTTCAGTCATCATATACATCAAGAAATTTCTTAGAATTTTAATGAGGTAGCATGAGTTTGATATAGTGATGTGAGACAGGATTTAAATCAATCATAGTAAGATCAGTTAGCACAGAATTCTATGTCGATCACCTACTTCATGGAAGTGTCTCTCATAGAAGCCTAAATAGTTCTGAGTTCAAATTCCGCCGAGGTCAACTTTTGCCTTTCATCCTTTCGGGGTCGATAAATAAAGTACCAGTTACGCACTGAGGTTGATGTTATCGACTTAATCTCTTTGTCTGTCCTTATTTGTCCCCTCTATGTTTAGCCCCTTCTGGGTAATAAAGAAATATATATATTCCGATCGTGGCCATTGCCAGCCTCGCCTGGCCTCTGTGCCGGTGGCATGTAAAAAGCACCATCCGATCATGGCCGTTTGCCAGCCTCGTCTGGCACGTAAAAAGCACCCACTACACTCATGGAGTGGTTGGCGTTAGGAAGGGCATCCAGCCGTAGAAACATTGCCAGATCAGACTGGGCCTGGTGCAGCCTTCTGGCTTCCCAGACCCCAGTTGAACCGTCCAACCCATGCCAGCATGGAAAGTGGACGCTAAACAAATAATGATGATGTGGGTTTCTTGTAGTTTTGGTGGTGAAAATGTCTGCATTTCACTAACTATGGAAACTAATTCTTGCTGCTCAGAGAAGTAAGGTATATATGACCCTTTGGTGACTACAGTTTAGAGGATTGATCATTATCTTCGTTAGATGTATGCCACAGAACAACAGTGATCAATAAGTCAAATATATACACGCACATACATATACATTTGTGTGTGTGTGTGTGAGTACATATATTTGCTATGTGAACGTATGTACGCCAAACCATACATGTGTGTATGCTTACATCTTTGCGGATGTTTGAATGAGCAAGTGTGCATGCACCATACAACCCATGTGAAGGAGTTTATACATCCATATCCATTAATAATTATATTGAATACTTTTTCCTCTGCATTGTGTGTTCGTTTCTTTTTTGCATCTGTTACTTTTTATTATTGGTCTTCTATACAAATGAAGCTATATTCTTTAGTTTGCTGCTTTTTTTTACATGAACTGAGAACATACCTAGCAGAACTCGTTATTTTAATGAGTTATATCTATTTATCACTCGAAGAGACACATCTACATCATCAGATGCCCCTGAACCAGTTGTTAAGTATCTCACCCATGAAAGTCCAATGCTATATAGGTCAAAACAGTTGTAGTGATTAATAGAAATTCTCGTATCTTCCATTTGTCTCTCTCATTAACCAAATATATATATACAAGCACACATATTGAAAAGGTTAAAAGGCTTGCCAGGAGTAAATTTGTACTAAAAACAAAAAGAAAATGCTTTAAGAACTTTATCATGAATAAAATAGAGAAAATATCCCCATTTATCAACATATGCTACTGGTTTCAATTGTTTGAAGTCGTTTTAGTCATGCTGTAAGGGAAAGGAAAATAAACTGAAATAAATTAATCTTTCATCATATCACTTTTAGAAGTTCAAATGTTTTTCTTACAAAATTCTTGTAGTGCCCATCTGCTTCTGATGGTTGCTTGGTTGTAATTCTTTTATTTTTTTACTTGTTTGAGTCATTTGACTGTGGCCACGCTGGAGCACTGCCTTTTGTCGAAGAAATCGACCCCAGGACTTATTCTTTGTAAGCCTAGTACTTATTCTATCAGTCTCTTTTGCTAAACCACTAGGTTTTGGGAATGTAAATACACCAACGTTGGTTGTCAAGTGATGGTGGGGGGAACAAACACAAACACACACCCACACACACACACACATATATAATATGTGTTTCTTTGTTGTAGTTTAATTTTAAAGTCAGTGTTTAATCCTGTCTATATTTAGATTGAATGAATGTGGTTATGAAGCTTTCACTTTTATATTATACTATGGAAGACTGTAGGGAATATTTTTTTGTGTGACTTGAAGGTTTGGTTGCTGTTTAGTTACATATTTAGGAGTTGGTTATAGATTTACTTATTGAATTTATCTACCGATACTGTTGTACATAGGGTAAATGTGTTTGAAAGTTGTGGTTCCTTTGGTATGTTTGTTCCCAAACAACACTTATTTTAGTGCTGTTGACACCACCGGATTGAATGGTACAGCCCAGGTGTCGAAACCATAATGATATCCATGGGGCAGCTGATGATGGAGGTATGTTGGATTGTTGGTATGGCTGTTTTTGTATATGTGGAATAGAATTATAACACATCCTTTTCATATATATATATATATATATCAAAAGAATGTGTTATAATACTATTGGTAAAAACGGTATGATAACAAAAGAAAGAAAGAAACCTCAATATTATGTAAATAGAGGAATTTATCTGTAAAATAATATGTGACAATTATTCGGTAGTCAAGATAAAACTGGCCAGATAACCGAAGTGATGGTGGTGTGGATTTTCCCCTTGGCACCCCAAACTCAGAGTTTTATCTTAGCTATTGAATAATTGTCACATATTATTTTACACACACACACACACACACACCACACACACACACACACACACACACACACACACACACACACACACACACACACACACACACACACACATATATATATATATTTATATAATTATTATTATCATCATCAATTTTAGCATCCATTAAAAAAATGTGAGTGATATGAAACAGGTCTGGTCAAGGGGAATATTGCCATACAGCACTTACTGCATGCTTGGAGTGGTTGGCATTAGGAAGGGCATCCAGCCACAGACACCTTGCTAAAATCAGACTGGAACCTGGTACATCCCCTTGGCTTACCAATTTTCAATTAAACCATCCAACCCATGGAAAGCAGACATTGAATGATAATGATGCACACATATATATATATGATGGACTTTCCCATCAAAGACAACATTTGAACATTCAGCTTTTTGCTGAACGACCTGTACAAATGATTTGTTTATACGAGATCAAATGCAGGTGCTGCACATAAGCTCACTCCCTTCATCAAATTGACATTGTCTGAACAGGTGCAATTTGTGCCGTGTGTCAGGTGTTGAAGTGATTGCAAACGAATGTGAGATGAAGTGTTTTGCTTAAGAACACAATGCACCACTAGGTCTAGGAATTAAAATCATGATCACTAGACCATGCATGCAACACCCTGACCACTAACCCATACATTCTCTCTCTCTCTCTCTCTCTCTCTCTCTCTCTCACATATATATATATAAAATATGAATTAGAGATAAAACCACTATTGGGCAACTCAAACAGTGATAGACATAAACCAATACATAAATAACAAATAATATAAATATAATTAATATAATATATATATATAAAATATAAAATTTAAAATTTAAATTAATTTTTTTTTTTTAACCAAAAAGTATAAACAGAATGATAAATATAATGTAATATGTCTATCACTGTTTGAGTTGCATAATAGTGGTTTTATCTCTAATTCATATTTTATATATTTATACTGTGAAATTTGATTTAATCCTAAATCTAATTTTTCCCTGTAAGTTTGGAGCCATACTCCCTAATATTATTATTATATATATATATATATATATATACACACATTCAGGTGTGGTCGTGTAGTTATGAAGCTTGTGTTCCAGCAGTGTCCATGCAGTGAAAATGTACCCAACACCAAATGGTTCTAAAGTGAATTCTTAATAATACAAGCATATAAATTTTGTTTGAGAAAATTTGTGGGAGTATGCATGTGTGTGGAGTTGTATGTATGTATGTATGTTGAGTTGTATGTATGTGTGTGGAATTGTATGTATGTGCATGTGTGAGTATGTATGTGTATGTATATATATATGTTGTGGTGAGTTTCTGTTATTTTTTAAACTAAAGTTATTTTCATCTTTCGAAAGTAGTGAAGTAAATAACACTCAATTGTCAGCATTGATTAAATCATCACAAATTAGTGACTGTTTCCATGCTACAAATCATTATCTTCATCGCCAGCATCATCATAACTCCAACACTATTATCACCACTGCCACACATAACACCAGCCCCCTGCCCAACTGTTCACCTACCAAATCATCTTCATCACACAGTGAATCAGAAGTCTCAAACATCATAAACATAGCTTAGAATTTCAACTGATTTGTAAGTAAATTATTAGTGTTGAAAGGACAAAGGAAAAATAAAATTAGCAATAGGTGAAAATATCATTTTCAAGTTATACATGTACTGTTATTTCCAGGGTATATTTAGATTGTTATATCAGATGTTGAAAGTCAGAAACGTGATTTATATGCTTAGGGATTTTTATTAGTCCAATTACATTTCTTTAATAAAGTGGTATGTTGTAAATGTAAAAACTGGAATGTACAACAAACACCTAAATACTATGGGGTGGTTATAGTAGGGATGAGATGGAGAACTATAATACTTTTCACAGGAAAACATGATAATCAAAGCATTTTTGGCATCTGTTGAACAGACTATTATAGTTGTGAAACAGTTTAGTTTGGTAAAAGTGAAGTTTTACAAAAAAATATGCTTAATGTTAATTTAAGAAACATTATTCGGGAACATACCACAGGAGCATTTATCTCCAGGATTAATTCTTTTAGTCAGAATACACTAGAAATTTCTTTACTTTGCACCTGCATGTATGTGGTAGGTATGGAGAATCCGAAATGGTGTAGGTTTACAAGAATTTCAATGAATATTCTATTATTAGTCAATAATTAGAAAATCAGAGGCAGAAAGAGATTCAAAATGATGTTTGGCTGCTTTATGTTTGTTAGTTTTGTTCATTGTGGAGTAAAAAAAATTTTTTAAACTAAACTGTAACCAAAACTAGTCTAAAAAGGAATTCTGGCAAAAGATCTAAATATTTTAAATATGTCACTTCTTGCTACACTGCCAAGTAATTAGACTTTAGTTTTCTGGATTTTGCTATTTAAAAAAGAATTCTATTTGTGTCTGCTGCAATCTTGTGGCAGTCAATTACTGTTGCAAAATCTTGAAAAACTGAGTTTTATGGAAGAAGTTATACTCACCTCCTAATCTCTTTTCTCTAATCTCTTTTCTTCTTTCTTTCTTTCTTTCTTTCTTTCTTTCTTTCTTTCTTTCTTCCTTTCTTTTTTCTTTCTTACCTGCCTGCCTACCCACCCATTCATCTCTCTCTCTATATATATATGTATATATATATGTATATATATATGTATATATATATATGTATATATTCACATATAATTATCCATCTATCTATTCATTCTTCCAACTGTCTGCCTGTTTCCATAATATCTATCTTGATATATATGTTTCCATATATGTTCCATATATGTTTCCATACATATCTATCTTGTACAACATCACACTTTGTTCACAATGTCCATGACACACAGTGTATTGGACATCTAATCTAAACCTGGTGGAATTCATTCCACTTCTGAGCTAACCACAACTAATTTCTTGAAGGGACATATACATACACACACGTGCATGCACATACATACATACATACACACATACACACATGCATACATGCATACATGCATACATACATACATACATACATACATACATACATACATACATACATACATACATACAAAACTCTCCAAGTTTTCTGCCTATGCCGAGACCACGCAGTTTGTGACAGATCATACCATGGTCGACCTTATCAAAGGCTTTTGCAAAGTCGAGATATATTACATCCACATTTGAGCCATTTAGTAGCTGTTTCAACACCCAGTCATAGTGTTGCAGGAGCTGTGTTAGGCAGCTTCTACCTGGTCGAAATCCATGCTGGGTGTCAGACAGCAAGTCATTTTCTTCAAGGAACATGATTAGTTTCTTATGGACTATTCGTTCCATGACTTTGCTGATGTGTGAGGTCAGAGAGATAGGCCTATATATATATATATATATATTATATTAAATTAGAGATAAAACCACTATTAGGCAAATCATATAATGAAAAACTTAAGCCAATACATAAGATTAATTAATTCACATTATTTAAATATATATCAAAATTATTAAAAAAGATAATTAAAATAACACTACGATCATTTCATGGCTGTTCAATTCTTAAAATGTTCAAGTTACAGTCATTCTTCAGGTGGTTTAAATATTTAACTTGGCGAGGTTTAATCAATGATTAAACCTTGCCAAGTTAAATATTTAAACCACCTGAAGAATGACTGTAACTTGAACATTTTAAGAATTGAACAGCCATGAAATGATCGTAGTGTTATTTTAATTATCTTTTTTAATAATTTTGATATATATTTAAATAATGTGAATTAATTAATCTTATGTATTGGCTTAAGTTTTTCATTATATGATTTGCCCAATAGTAGTTTTATCTCTAATTTAATATAATATATATATATATATATATATAGGCCTATCTCTCTGACCTCACACATCAGCAAAGTCATGGAACGAATAGTCCATAAGAAACTAATCATGTTCCTTGAAGAAAATGACTTGCTGTCTGACACCCAGCATGGATTTCGACCAGGTAGAAGCTGCCTAACACAGCTCCTGCAACACTATGACTGGGTGTTGAAACAGCTACTAAATGGCTCAAATGTGGATGTAATATATCTCGACTTTGCAAAAGCCTTTGATAAGGTCGACCATGGTATGATCTGTCACAAACTGCGTGGTCTCGGCATAGGCAGAAAACTTGGAGAGTGGCTGCACAACTTTCTAAAAGACAGAAAACAGGCAGTTGTGAGCAATGAAGCCACCTCCAAGGAAACACAAATAGCAAGCGGTGTCCTACAGAGCACTGTCTTGGGGCCACTGATGTTCATAGTGGCCCTTTCAGACATGCCTTCAGTTGCTATGATGACCACCCTTGCTAGCTATGCAGATGACACAAAAGTCTCCCATGCAATACAAAACCCTGAAAATATTGGCCCACAAAGGTAAACGACATGCAGACTGGATACACTGGCCCAGGAAGAATTGCAATCCCTGAGTCAAAATCAGTGCGTGACCTGGGCATTGACATGAGCAATGATGCATCTTTCCAAGTGCATATTGCTAATCTGGTGATAAAATGCAGACGGCTAGCTGGATGGATTCTCCGAACTTTCAGAACAAGAGAGAAGGAGACACTGATGGTCCTATGGAAAACATTCGTCCTCAGCCGCTTGGACTACTGCTCCCAACTGTGGTCACCACACAATATAAAACTAACAGCAGAACTCGAAGCAATTCAGAGAAGCTACACAAAGAAAATTGTCTCAATGCAAAATATCAGCTACTGGGAAAGACTGAATGTATTAAACCTCTTCTCCCTAGAGCGGAGGCGGGAGAGATATGCGGTGATATACATCTGAAAAATCCTGGAGGGTCTTGTCCCAAACTTTGGCATTCAAAGTTACCCCAACCACAGAATGGGGCGCCACTGCATGGTGCCAAAGATTCCAACATCACCATCAAAATACAGGTCCAGATACTGCAACAGCTTGGGTTTCAGAGGACCACAGCTCTTTAACATCCTCCCTAAATGCCTGAGAGACTTACATGGTGTGGATGTGGGTTTCTTTAAAACTAAACTGGATCTCTTCTTGTCGGGAGTCCCAGATGAACCTACCTCACGACAGGAGACACAGATGTGGGCAGCAGCATCGAACTCCCTTGTTGATCAAGTGCCACGTATCAAAGGTGGATTTACAAATTAGTGTAGCTCATTCAGCGGTGGTGCCCCAGCATGGCCGCGGCCTTTGGGCTAAAACATTTTTAAGGATTTAAGGATTTTATATGTACAGAGCTGGGCGTAAGTTCGTTAATTCGTTAATTAATGAAGTTAATATTTTTGTTATCGATTTAACTTTTAGTTAAATTTGAAAATCATTATTGCACTAATTAACTTCCATTACACTTAGATTCCGTTAACTCAAGTCTGTAACCCCAAAATTTCATAAAAACTGGCAAACATTTAAAAGTTTCTATTGTTTTCAGATTATCTTAGCATATTTAATATTGTACGCATCATTCTTTCAACCCCTTTATAATGCCACTTATTATTATAAATAACTTGTAGGACCTAGTTTGGCCCTGCCTGGATTTGAAACCAAGTCCACCAGCTTGTTGCTTGCAAAGACAGCGGGGAAAATTTCTAATGTCCTGTCAAGAGGGAACAGGGATTGATATGTTACCACTTGATCTGTGACCTTGGTGAGATGGATGTTAGAGAAAATATTGACTTCCATAAAGTGGGAAAAATAAATAGAAGGAAAAACAGTTGGTAAATATTTTAGTGTGAATACAAATACCTGTTACATGATTGCAGGGTATGCTAGAAATAGCAGCCAAATCTTACCTTTTCTGGAAAAAGGAGCTGCTTATGCGTGATTTCAATGTCACATTCGCTGAAAGCATGCAAAAATCCTGGAAAAGAAAAAAAGACCTGCAAAACAAAACTCCCTTGGTGGGAAACTTTGAGGTCTCCATCACCCATCCCACTTTTCTTTTCCGGAAAAAAGTGGCTTGTGGCAGGTTTGGAGATCAGATACGTTGAATACACCTGAAAAAAATGTGGAAAAAAATTATTCCACATTGAGGTATGTAATATTTACGGAAAGAAAATCTTGTACTGATTAAAACTGTAATTAATTAATTCAAATTCATGTACCTCATCTTGAAAAGTGGCACAATTTTTGTTGGTTGCCACCTGGGAAAATTTAAGTAACAAATCAAACAGGTAAGAAGCATTAAGAATTACAATTTTAATGTTTATCCATAAGGTTATTGCTGTTACACCTATTAATTAATTTTACCTGCCCATAAAAGTAAAATTTACTCAGCAAGATCACCTAAAATTACATAACTATACACCAGTGGTATATAAAGCACCCACTAACAAAATTTCAAATCTGTATGTAAAAAATTTACAAAGTCAGAAGCAAATATTGTGGACCTAAAAAATTCAAAATAATGTGAACAAACACTAAAGATGTTTTTAGTGTTTTTTCTTACACATACATAACACAGTCTCGTTCAGTTGGGACTACATGTGTGTTACTTTGACATCATCATTCCATAAAATTTGCTTATGGGGAGAAAAATAGTGAAAAATATCAATAGATATATGTGTGAGTGAGAAAGAAACGAGGAGGGAGGGTTAAGGATGTGCTAGAAACAACAGCTAGATCTCCCTTAAATCATAGTTTCCTCTGAAATTATTAACAACTTTTTAAAAAGCGAAAATGTTTCTCATGGGTTTTAAGTGCATAGTGAAACAGAAATGGCTAAAATCGTTTCAGACAGGGGTGGTGAGGGGGTGGCGGGATTAAAAAAAAATTTTCAAAATTCTTTTCTTTTTTTTTTCGTGAAAAGATGCCACCCATCATTCTGGTGAAAAACATTGGAAAAAAATCCCCGTCAAAATGGAGAAATTCCAACTTATGTGGGCCATCTGTTCTGAAACTTCGTTTTCTAGAAACTCCTCCCCCATCCGTCCTTTTCCCAAACTTTTGCCAACAAATTTCTTTGTAATCTATATTTTTTGAAAGGTATTTGTATAAAATTTGATTAAAAAATACCTATTTTCCAGAAAGTTATGAGGGGAGAATGTTCGGTTTTGTGAATTTTCCGAAACTCCTCTCTCCAACCCTTCAGAAAATATTTTCCAACAAATCTTTACAAACACTCAATCTACAGGATATAGGCGATTATTTGGTGAAAGTTTCAATAAAAAGTATAAATTTTTCTGGAAATTATGAAGAAACTAAGTTTGTGGGGTATTAAATTGTAGTTATGCCTTTCTTCAATAAAAGTTAACATTAACTTCCATTACATTTTCAAAGAATTAAGGGATTAACGATTAACAAAGTTAACTTTTTGGTTAACAGATTGACAATTGACAGAGTTAACTTTACGATTAATGCTGCCCACCTCAGTATATATATATATATATATATATATATATATACGGTATAAGCAATTAAGATTCAAGTGAGTTCTGTTGAATTCACATGAATATGGTACTTAACTTGGATGCACCAGAAATCTATATGGTGTTAACCATATGACAAAGTGGGGTGATTATAAATAGGAAAAAAGCAACAAGAATGGATCAATATATCGGTACAATTGTTTTGTACGAAGACATCTTTAATAAGGCTACAAAAATTGCAGTAAATATAGGTGACTCGTACTCATCAGCTGAAAAAACATCTGAGATTCCCAAACATCAAAGGGGGTGATGTTACACTCGTGAAACATCATGGAAAGTTCTATAAAAATGAGAAAACTAAGAGGTTTTGAAAAAAATTTTTTAAAAACCTGATATATGACTGTGTAATACTAATAGAACTTTTAGAAACCAATTTGTTATCTAAATCTCATTTTTATAGAACTTTCCATGATGTTTCACGAGTGTAACATCACCCCCTTTGATGTTTGGGAATCTCAGATGTTTTTTCGGCTGATGAGTACGAGTCACCTATATTTACTGCAATTTTTGTAGCCTTATTAAAGATGTCTTCGTACGAAACAATTGTACCGATATATTGATCCATTCTTGTTGCTTTTTTCCTATTTATATATATATATATATATATATATATATATAAAGTTAATCCAAACATGAAAACACAAAGAGAAAACACAACAATGCGAGGACGTGGAACAAATATAGTATTATTGGACGATAAGGAAAGAAGGAGGGTTTAATGTTTCGAGCGGAGCTCTTCGTCAGAAACATAGGGAAAGGAAAGATCCAAAGAAGGGAAGACGGAAGAAAAACAAATCGCCAATGGTGCACACGCGGTACATACACACACACACACACACACACACATTCTTCTGCACTTCCGATCTCTTTCTTGCTTTCTGCTTTCAACACATCTTTCCCTCACTCTCTGTCTCTACTGCACCATTCTCTCTTACTCTCTTTCACTCCCTACATTTCTAATTTATTTATCTATAATTCTTTTATCCTTTAATCCTTCTTTCCCAAATGCAACTTAATTGAAATTTACCATTAAACCACAGAGTCAGATTCTGAAATTAAACATTTTATTTCAGTCTTGTAAACCTTATTATACTGTGTAGTTGCTCAGCCTGTTAAAAATAGCAGTCAAACCTGCTACATTAAAAAATGTAATCCAAGATAACTTTAAACAGACAAGATGGACACAATTGGATTGCTTTTAACTGCTTGATAACTGATGCTGGTATATTTATGTCCTATGACTTAGCTGTTTAAC
>NC_043011.1:12738189-12790689 GCF_006345805.1 Octopus sinensis | reverse complement strand
GTCGTGGGTGGCAGTCACAAACAATTGTCATGGAAACTGAAATGCATGTGCATTTCGTGAAGGTATGGGTATAAAAGTCAACTTGAAATGCGTTCCTGGCATTCTTAACTTGGACGCATCAAGTATGACCCGATTGTCAGCAGCGCAGAGAGAACACGCTATTGGCTGATTGCAAGCAGAGCAGCATGCCCTGGTTGTTGCAAAAGCTTACAATGTTGATGTCAGCACCATCTATCGCCTGCAACAGCACTGCACTGCAGAACGTGCCTGCAGAGGGCGCCCATGGGTGACCACGCCCAGGCAGCTCCACTTCATCCATCGGCAACACTTCCATGATCACTTCAGACCAGCCAACACGACAGCTTGTGGGACCATTCAGAACCATGCCATGGCTGCCTCTCAGCCCGGATTTGAACCCAATTGAACACCTGTGGGATGAAATCCAGAGATGGCTGAACCAGGTGGTCTCAAGGAACTGGAGGCAGCTTTCCTCAGGGTGTGGGCACAGGTGCCAATAGCTTTTGTGAACCACCTCATGCAATCCATTTACCGATGGTGTATGGCCATTTGGAACACCCAGAGAGGGTATACACGATGTAAACACAGTAGCACTGGTTGTCAAGTGGTGATGGGGAGGACAAACACACACACATACACATATGATGAGCTTATTTCCTTTTCTGTCTACCAAATCCACTGACAAGGTTTTGGTCAGCCCGAGGCTATAGTAGGAGACACTTGCCCAAGGTGCCACATAGTGGGACTGAACCCAGAACCATGTGGTTGGGAAGCAAGCTTCTTACCACACAGCCCCACCAATTTTATACAAATATTTTTTATGAACTTTGAGAGAATGTGAAATGATTCTTTTTAATGATATAAATAATAGTGTGTAAATATTGCATTAAAACCATTTTGGATAAAGTTGACTAATACCAATACCAAAACCAGAACAACCAATATTGCCAAAAACTACCAACCTACCAACATTTGAATTATGGACTGACAACAAGAGCAGTATCAGCATGGTGAAAATAACTGTAGCTACATATGTTGTAGTACATCTACACACTAACATGTGTGTGTGTACGTGTGTGCATGCATGCATGTGTGTGTGTGAGATTTTATGGCTCAAATTGGAGACAGAAAGGGTGAAGTGCCCATGAAGCTGGTAAACCTTCAACTAACTGTAACCAAACTTCTTCCACTTCATCTCATTTCCATATTTACATCCATCGGAATAAGACAACAATATTTTACTCTCACCATACATATTTGTTGTGGATTATTGTTGATCACTACCGCTGTCAGATTTACCTAAAATTCAAGATGTTTGGGTAGAAACCAGCAAGAGGAACTGAAGGCAGCAGTGCATAAAAGAACAGTAAAAGGATTATATTGGATATTAACTTTGATGTAAAAAGATTTGATGTTGGAGAATAAACTCTGCCACATTGCCAAAACATTAAAGTTTGCGATATCTAAATGGAAATAATTAATACATGACAATATGGAGAAAATAAAGTACTGAAGAAGTTATTCCATTAACTACTTGGATCTTATATTTTCATAGATCAAGAAGGCGGCGAGCTGGCATAAATGTTCGCACACCGGGTGAAATGCGTAGCCGTATTTCGTCTGTCGTTACGTTCCGAGTTCAAATTCCGCCGAGGTCGACTTTGCCTTTAATCTTTTCAGGGTCGATAAATTAAGTACCATTTACGCACTGGGGTCGATGTAATCAACTAAATCCCTTTGTCTGTTCTTGTTTGTCCCCTCTGTGTTTAGCCCCTTGTGGGTAGTAAAGAAATATATATTTTCATAGATCTAATATAATACTTAAAATGGGATGGCTCTGGAGTGTATGAATTGAAGATGGAATTTGACATACTGTGCCAGTACCGCCTGACTGGCCCCCGTGCCGGTGGCACGTAAAAAGCACCCACTACACTCTCGGAGTGGTTGGCATTAGGAAGGGCATCCAGTTGTAGAAATTCTGCCAGATTAAGACTGGAGCCTGGTGCAGCCATCTGCTTTGCCAGCCCTCAGTCAAAATCGTCCAACCTATGCTAGCATGGAAAGCGGACGTTAAACGATGATGATGATGATGATGTGATGATAAGCATGATGGAAATTTTTAAAAAAGTCAAAAAGTTTGTATGATGAAGTACTGAAAAAAGGTGAAATTTCTAATGGAAAATCTGTGACTAAAAAAAAAAAAAGACTGGTTCGAAAGGTGTGAGAAGTGTTTTAATTTGTACAGCATAAAAATGACAGGTGAAGCTGCCAGCACTGATACAAAGAATGATGCTAATTATCCTTAACAGCTGAAAAAGTTTTGCTGAAGGAGACTGAACATCAGAGCAGGTATACAGGTTAATGAAAATGCACTTATCTGGAAGGTTATGCCTGCTTTAAGCTAAGTTCATTTTTCACCATGAGAAGAAAAATCAACATCAAGACTTAAATTTTCCAAAAATCTCTGATGATTCTTCTATGAAGTTAAAACCCCTTCTTGTGTTTCATTCCAAAAAACCATGGGCTTTGAAGAGTTATAGAAAATTAAGGATTTAGCATTTAAATCAGAAGACATAGATAACTAAGAGCTTTTTCAAAGAGTGGGTCACATACACTTCTGTCCTGCTGTAGAAAGGTACAGGGCCAGACACAGTATTTCTAACAAAGCACTGCACTCTTTAGACAATGTCACTCAATGAATTTAAATAAGCTTCTTGCGTACTTTATTTTCTCTATATTGTCATGCATTATTCCCATTTCGACGGGCACTTTAGAAGAAGGCCTGCCAATTTTTTTCCTGATAAGAATGTTAGTCGGGAAATTACTGTAGGAGTCTGTAATAAGTTCAGTTGAAACACTGAGCTGCACAAAGAGATGCTGCATCATAAACATGAAGTGCCATAAACTTCAAGGAATTTTGAATTAAAATCTTCACCCCTCAATTAGATGTCGATTAAACTGAACTACTAAATAGAAGACAGTGTTTCTCATCCACACACTAACTCATTACAAAACCACTTTCTCTCACAGAGTAGTCAACATCTTTTGCAGGTGAAACCTACTTTATTACAATATTACAATTCATATTTAATCTCTAATGCAGTTTTCTTTTCAAGTGTTTTCATATTTATTGTACTCTGCATCTTTAGAAGTTGCTATTTTCTGGCATCAAAGAGGTATCACTTCCATTAGTGGGTTTTCTTTTGTGTGTGTGTGAGGGTTCTTTATTTTCCTTCTTGTTTCGAAAACAAATCTGTTGAAATACTTTATAACTTTATAACTTGAAAGTCAATGAGAAAATAATTTTATGCTATGAAATTTTGTGTTATGACAACTTTTTCAAGAATGCATTAATCCCATAACATGGTGGATTCTTATATGTACAGATGCAGGTCTCTCTCTCACTCTCTCTCTCTCTCTCTCTCTCTCATAATATATATATTATTATTATTTGAGGAAATATAAATCCAAACTTACAGGGAGAAAATTCAATTTAGAAATACTAAATCAAATTTCTCACAATGTAATATATATATAAAAAATTAGAAAAAACCCACCTTTTATCAATTCAAAATGAACAATTAAATTACACCATCCAGAAAATTACATATATTAGAAATATAAAAAAATTTCTAATTTATGTAATTTTCTGGATGATGTAATTTAATTGTTCATTTTGAATTGATAAAAGGTGCTTTTTTTCTAATTATATATATATATATATATATATATATATACAAAATTTAAAGGACTGACCACTAAAAGTGGATGGTCAACATGCTAGATATAGACGTCAAAATCGCTATTTTCCACAAAGAATGTGTTCTCCAATAAAAACTCAGCACCAACCAAAGTGTTAAAAATAAGCAAGACAAATGAAAATATACGAAATCAAAAACGATTACCTGTGTACTGATCAGTTTCAATTGTTAATATCCACGCATATGGATACATGGAAATCTGCAATCTCGTCAGCATAGTCTGTCGTATAGAAATACAATTTGCAGGACTAGATACAAAAACGTTTGACCAGAGTCTCGCATGCATAGAGTCCAACAAATTATATTTATGTGTATCCTTCAAATGCCTTCACTTTGGCGCACTGAGATCGGAAATCTACCCTGCAGTTAATAAACTGCAGCAGTCAATTTACCGGCTAGAGAACATTTTTTATTATTTAAAATTTAATAAGGGTAGAAATTGATATTACTCAATTAAAACCAGTGGCCTAGCATATTAAAAAAATCCGAAGATTAAAATATTTTTACATACAAAATTTAAAGGACTGACCACTAAAAGTGGACGGTCAACATGCTAGATATAGACGTCAAAATCGCTATTTTCCACGAAGAATGTGTTCTCAAATAAAAACTCAGCACCAACCAAAGTGTTAAAAATAATAGATTTCCGATCTCAGCGCGCCAAAGTGAAGGCATTTGAAGGATACACATAAATATAATTTGTTGGACTCTATATATATGTGTATATATTTATACCATTATATATATATATATGTGTATACATGTGTGTATATATATATATGTATATATTAATGTATAAATGTATAAATGTGTATATTTATTTATATATGTGCATATATATGTGTGTGTGTATATGTATATATGTGTGTGCGTTCATATATATGTGTACATGTACATATATATGTGTGTAGAAAGAAGACTGTTGTATATATGTGTATATATGTGTGTGTGTATATATATATGTGTGTGTGTGTGTGTGTGTTCATACCCCCACCATTGCTTGACAACTAATGTTGCTGTGTTGACGTTCCCCTAACCTAGCAGTGTTCAGCAAAAGACAGTGATAGAATAAGTACGAGGCTTACAAACGATAAATCCTGTGGTCGAAATTTTCGACCAAAGGCAGTGGATAGTTTTGAGGCAACTCAACTTTAGGTTTTGCTTCCAAGTTGGGAATCTGTCTCTAATTAAACTATAAGAAGTAGGTCTTTGATACACAAGAGTTCCCAAGGATAGCCTGTTTTTAATTTCTCTGTTATGACCTGGAGGATTATAATAAACAGAAGTAGACTCAGAACTGAGCCCTGGTGTACAACAACCTGCATGACAAAATTTCTCCTTGAATTTGTTAACTTTCAGCTTGCGGATAGAACTGGTAAGACTTTAAAAGTCATTCATCTATCCTTAGTGAATGTACATGTATGCATTCATAGACAAACACACACACACACACACAGACTCTCTCTCTTTCTCTTTGTTTCATACAAACATTTAAAAAAATTACTTGCACTATGACCCAGCAACGCCGGGTCATAGTGCTAGTGCATGCATATACAGCTGCGTGCGTGCGCACATACACGCAAGTACTGTCCAAATCTCTGACCAATCACATACAGCTAGCTGGCATTCAATTGGCATATCAAGTTTTGGGCATTTTGATTGGGTTTTGGATAGAAAATTCACAAAAAAGTCACTTCTATTGATTTTTTTTAATGTCTTTGCGGAGTGACTGGGCACTATTTGTTCATTGTATTGGACAAACATTTTCATTTCATTTTTCATTTCATCTAGTTTCAGCTCACGAGCTGTGGCCATGCTGGGGCACCGCCATTAACATGTTAACTTTTAACACCTGTTTTCATTTCTACCAGTCTTCTTTTGGCTCCTAAAATCCATTTCCATAATTCTGCTTCACTTGTCACTTTTGGTCCTTGGACGGTTTTGAATGACCATAGAAAGTGTGAGCCCTCTAACTGAAAAATTGTGGATTTGTATAAAGGACACACACAGAGACATTTTGCCGTTTATATATATATAGAGATAATCCAAGTTTATTTTATATTTTTGTATTTAATTCTTTTTCAATTTTTCTCGCTCTTTCTCTTTATTGCTCTGTCATATGACCTTCATCTTTTTACCATCAAATTTTCTGTATCAATGTGTCTCTGAGAAGAGAAAATGTTCACCTTATTTGTTCCACTGTTTCAAAAGACTTAAATGACTGTCATTGCAGTCTGCTTTCCAGACAAGTACCTTTGGATATCATAGTGGTGCACTTGATACATGCACAGATAAAAGGTGAAAACATCTGCCACTAAATTGAAAGATTTTCTGGTGCATTTAAAATTCATATTGTATATTAAATGTGAGTATACATAATACACATCTAACAAGAATACCTGAACTCGTAAACTGGAAACCACATCACAATCTAAACACACCCCCGCAAGCAGACAATTTTACGAAACCAGAAATACCTGTTAAAGGAAATGAAATTAAAAAGCTGTAATCTAAAAATATACTGAAACTTGCTGTTGAAGATGTTTTATTTATATAGCCTATATGTATTGAAAGACTTTATATAACCAATACGCTTTAAAACATCGCAGTATAGCCATTTCCTGACATCAAGATACATGGAATAAATTTTGTAGAGTTTTATGATAAAACAACAGATTCTTTCATTTACACAACATGAAAATGCTCTTGGCTTTTTCTGTTTTCTGTTTTTATTCAGTTTTTCTTTTTTTTCTAATTCCAAATTAAGTTGTTTCCCTTCAATTATGAAATGAGGACTGTGTTTTGGTCTGAATAGTCTTTGGGCCAAATTCAAATCAACATTTATGGTAGTTTATAAAAAAAAAAACTATAATAAGAACCTTTAGCTGCAGTTTAGGAAAGATGTTGCAGATTAAAATTTGCATTGCTTTAAAAATTGGAAACAAAAAACTTTCTAACCCACAATAAGAGAAGTATTAACTTGTAGTCTGGGTATCGTTAAAGAAAATTTTTTTACAAAATATGAAATACAATAGTTTGATTTCAACAAAAGAAATATTTTGGATCTTTTGAAAAATCAAGTGTTGTAGGTGTTACACTGTTTTCATCTAGGAGGCATACAACATATCCTGCATGTGTATGCATATACACACATACATGCACACACACACACGCACACACACACACACACACACACACACACACACACACACACACACACACACACACACACACACACACACACACACATATATATATATCCCATCTCTTTAGTAAATTCTAGTAATGCTTATACTTCAACTGTTATATGGAGAGATAATGTTTACAATAGCGTTGATAAAGATTTAAATTAATTCCACATTTGTGTTATTGATACAATGACTTTATCTCAGAGACTGAAAACATTAAGACTTTAATAGTATTGAAAGATTAAAGTTAAGAAAATTCTGCAGCACACGAACAGGGAGTTGACACATTTGTTTGGACACCTGAGTTGCAGTGCTTATAAACACTTAGGCATAAACACACTTTTTAAAGTAAAACGATGCAGACATGTGCATAATATTCCTGTTGTGATTGCACTTTCTGAGTGTTTATGTTACAATTTGAGTAGTTACATTTATATATTTGTTTTGCAAGATTTTTGATGTGAAATTGTGTGTTGAAACAGATATTGTTGTATTTAGGAATGGTCATTTTGCCAGTTTAGCCAATAAAAACACACGCACTATATATTTGGTGTTATTTTGCTTCAGTGTTATTTTTTACATTAATCTTAATCTTATTTCGGCCAGAGTTCTTTCGTCACACTCCTGTGACCGCATCAGTGGTCCTTTGCTTTCTTCTTTCTTATTTGTGTGTCTCTCCTTACTAACGGTCAGCCATTTTGTATTCTGTATTTCTACTGTGCCGGTGGCATGTAAAAAGCACCATCTGACTGTGGCCGTTTGCCAGCCTCGTCTGGCCTCCGTGCCGGTGGCACGTAAAAAGCACCCACTACACTCATGGAGTGGTTGGTGTTAGGAAGGGCATCCAGCCGTAGAAACATTGCCAGATCAGACTGGGCCTGGTGCAGCCTTCTGGTTTCCCAGACCCCAGTTGAACCGTCCAACCCATGCCAGCATGGAAAGTTGATGCTAAACGATGATGATGATGATTGTATGTGTCTTCATTTGCGCATGCGTATACCTGACCACTGATGCGGTCACAGGAGTGTGACGAAAGAACTCTGGCCGAAATAAGATTAAGATTAATGTAAAAAATAAATAACGCTGAAGCAAAGTAACACCAAATATATAGTGCGTGTGTTTTTATTGGCTAAACTGGCAAAATGACCATTCCGAAATACAACAATTTAAGTAGTATTTTATGAGAATTTTATTAAAATTCAGCATCGATATTTTTTGGACGGTGCCACTCGGCTTCAGTAGTCCTTACTTTTCAGTCATTTGCACTATTTGTTCATTGTATTGGACAAACATTTTCATTTCATTTTTCGTTTCATCTAGTTTCAGCTCACGAGCTGTGGCCATGCTGGGGCACCGCCTTTAACATGTTAACTTTTAACATCTGTTTTCGTTTCTGTCAGTTTTCTTTTGGTTCCTAAAATCCATTTCCATAATTCTGCCTCATTTGTCACTTTTGGTCCATCATACTCAAGCTGTGTCAACATTTCCCATATATTTTCAATTAAGTTCAAGCCTGGACTTCTCACCAGGTATTCCAATAGACTTATTTTCATGTCTTACATCTATTCTTTGACTGTTTTTGATACATGGATGCTGCAATTATTCTGTTGGTGGATAAAATTAATTCTTATTTCTTCTTCTCTAATACAGGGTAAGGCTGTCATTTGCATCAGCTGGACATAATTTACGCTGTTCTGCTTTCCTTTCAGCTGCTCTAACCAAAAATATCAACTTCGAAACATCATGTCCAAACCATTATTCTACCTCTACCCAACTTCCTTCTGTTCAGTATCACTGTTCACCTTTCCTTGACCAAAAGCACCAGCCACTGGGTCAATTGAACTTAAATCACTTCTTATCAGTAAAAATTACTTCTGTGAAATCAACACAAGTAGTTAACCATAATTTTGCACTGTCTAACCTTGCCTTCTTCTTTTTTTTTTTGCTTAAATGAATTTTCCTTTTGGCCTTTCCATTCTTGTATCCAATTTCTCTCTGTGTTCTTTGAACTGTTCAAATATAATAAGTAATAATAATGAAATTATTGTGTATAGTGCTCAGGTGCACTACAACTTGTCAAAGGTGCATGTACAGTCCATAGAATTATGTACAAAAGTGAACAGTGTACGGGTCATTATATACATGTGTGCATGCATATGGAGGTGGAGATATCAGGTGTAGTGTTGGTGAATTTCAGGAAACATGGAGATTTTAAAGGATGCAATGTCTCAATGAAACAAATTTAGATCACAAAAGTATTTTGTAAGAACTATTTTAGTTAGAATAGTTAACAGTTTTAAGATTTATTTACCGACTGAATGCATCAAGTAACAAAATGACAGCAAATATTTTAATACTGATGCAGCTTAAGTCTTTACAACCGATTCTATTATAGCAATCATAGTTAAAATGGTTGCTCAGTTGTTAAGTTATTTTTATCTCACATTTCTCTTTCACCTTCCATACAATTACCTTTTCTCCAACTTCAGTACAAGGGACATAGTCATCTTCATTTGCCTTTATGTTCTCTTCCCCTGTAACTTTTTCCTTCCTCTTTTTTCCTTCTGGTTATAGTCATCCTTTTACAGTCATTCTTTAACAGATATTCTGCTGTAGATATTGAAATTTGCAAATCAGCATCTATTTTTCTCGGCCTTAGGCCATCTTCTCTCTCTTAAAACTAAAGAAACTATTTTATTTCAATGCATTTTCATATAGAAAAATAACTTTTTTCAAGTAAAGAAAGGTTTATTGAAGGATAGTACATGTTGGACTACTGCATACTGCCTTTGCATTAAAAGATTTGCATTAAGATGTTTGAAGGGATTGTCCAAATGCTAAAGTAAGCATTCTCTTATATCCAAAACATAATTTTTTTTTTCTTTTAATTTGTTTATCATTTGAATGAGGCCATGCTGGAACACTGCCTTTAGTCAAACAAATCGACCCAAGGACTTATTCTTTGTAAGCCTAGTACTTATTCTATTGGTCTTTCATGCCGAACTGCTAAGTGACGGGGACGTAAACACACCAGCATCGGTTGTCAAGCAATGTTGGGGGGACAAACACAGACACACACACACACATATATATATATACGATGGGCTTCTTTCAGTTTCCGTCTACCAAATCCACTCACAAGGCTTTGGTCAGCCTGAGGCTATAGTAGAAGACACTTTCCCAAGGTGCCACGCAATGGGACTGAACCCAGAACCATGTGGTTGGTAAGCAAGCTACTTACCACACAGCCACTCCTGTCACATAATTTATATCAAAACATGCATAAAGTGCTCGCAGTAGATTAAACACTGAAACAAGCAACTTACTTTCAGTCAATTCAAAGTTCACAAGCATGTGCTTAACTACTGTTAAGTAGCTCCATGAAATAAACTTCTTAGAAGTAAAATTTCTCAAGTGTCTGAAAAAATTGCTGAACCCCCCCCCCCCATCATAGTTTATAACTACAAACAAACTGGCAGTCAAGGTAATATTGTGATTAGCCAAAGATTGAATATTATTAATTTGTTCCATATAAAATATGAAGTTTACCACTGAACAGGAATAAATAGGATATAGAACTGGTGTCCAACTATGATGAGATTGTGGTGAGTCTCTTTCTCTTGAAACTATGAGTGAAGGACTGAATAAAGCAGAAATGTGAGTTGTTTATACAAGAAGTTTTTGTCTTACTCTTTTATTTACTCTTTTACTCTTTTACTTGTTTCAGTCATTTGACTGCGGCCATGCTGGAGCACCGCCTTTAGTTGAACAAATCGACCCCGGGACTTATTCTTTGTAAGCCCAGTACTTATTCTATCGGTCTCTTTTGCCGAACCGCTAAGTGACGGGGACATAAACACACCAGCATCGGTTGTCAAGCAATGTTGGTGGGGGACAAACACACACACACACACACACACACATACACACATATATATATATATATATATTATATATATATATATATATAATATATATATATATATACGACAGGCTTCTTTCAGTTTCTGTCTACCAAATCCACTCACAAGGCTTTGGTCGCCCCGAGGCTATAGCAGAAGACACTTGCCCAAGATGCCACGCAGTGGGACTGAACCTGGAACCATGTGGTTGGTAAGCAAGCTACTTACCACACAACCACTCTTGCGTGTGGAAATGATAAATATGATTCTTTGAAGAGATTTCAGTAACAAACAGAGGTGTTAAATTCAGATTGAAGTAAATATAGTTGCTATGGTTTCTTTGGTAAAGGTGTGAAATTTCAAGTTATGTAAATGTGATTTCATAATAGCAAAAGGGAATTCTTTCTTTATCTTGTTGCTATGCAAAAAGAAATCATTATTTTTGAATAAGGAATGAATCAAGATGTATGTATATGTGAGTGTGTATATATGTATATATTAGTAAGGATGTATGTTTGTCCTTTAAATTATGTGACAATGTAGGATAATTCTCCATCAAGTCAAAAACCAGCAACGTGTGCTGTATGGCATCAGCTGAGATAGCTCACATGGAGTGTACATGTCTGACTTGTATCTTCTCTATAGAATCCTTTATGCACAGCTACATCATGGTCAGCACTCTGGCTGAAGAACTGAAAAACTAGTTCAGAGACCAACTGATGACCATTTTGGTGAAGAGCGTCATCACCCCTTCTTCAAGAATAGAAGGCATTGCTATTTGTTGCTCAGTTTTATGGTCTCTTTGATAGTGGAAGGATTGAAAATGTGTAGAAGAAATGCTTTCAGCATCATGAAGAGAATCAAAAATAGGTCTTGATACACAGAATTACATTTGACCTCTCTCGGTTAATGATGAGGGTTCCAGTTGAGCTGATCAACGATTGTGAAATTGATGTGCATTCCACAGACATGTACCCTTAACAGAGTTGTCAGAGAGATTCAGCAGGACACAGAATATCACAAGGCCAGCCCTTTGAAATACAGGTACAACTCATTTAATGCCAGCTGAGTGGACTGGAGCAGCATAAAATAAAGTGTCTTGCTCAAGGACACAATGCAATACTAGGAATCAAACTCAACCTTACGATTATAAGCTGAATACCCTAACCACCAAGCCATGTGTTTTCACTCTCAAACATTTACATGTCCCATCAGCAACTGAAGCTGTATGTCAAGCATTGTCTTGCAAACACATCAAAGGATCTACAAATGAATAAGAAAGTCATCAGATTTGATCAAGGACCAGAAGCAAGCAGATGTGGATGGGTTGGGTGTATTCTTCGGTTCTTTTATGTTTTTACTTGTCTTATTCAGGATTGGACTATGACCATAATGGGGAACCACCTAGTTTCAAATTTTGGCACACAGCCAGAAAGTTTAGAGGAGGGAGTAAGTCGATAACACAGATCTCGGTATTCTACTGGTACCTTTTTTATCGACTCCAAAAGGATGAAAGGCAAGGTTGACTTTGACAGATTTCGAACTCAGAGCATAAAGAGAAGCGAAATACTGCTATGCATTTTGCCTGGCATGCTAACAATTCTGCCAGCTCACCGCCTTTATAATAATAATAATAATAATAATAATAAATGAATGATTAATTAAAAATTACATTAAATGTAAGTTTTTAATTACTAAACAGTTGTTATAAACTGAGATTAATGTAAATTTTATTGATTTTAGATTGTACAGATACCTTTTAACCCTTTCCGTACTAACTTCACTGAGACTGCTCTTGATAATGCAAACTTCCTGTTTAAAAGGAATGAAATCCAAAATCTTTCCATCAAGAATTCATGTTGATTCATAATCCAAGGAGCAGACAAAAGTTATTTTACTAAATTCGTTATCATTTTAGACATTAATTGAAACAAAGGCAGTCAAGACAAATATAATGAAATGGTTGATCATCATCATTTGGTGTGAGGGATCTTTTAGGTTTGAATGGCAGTTTTTTCTAGCGGTGTCATATGAAATTGTCACCCATAATTATGACCCTAGTATCAATCTATTGCATTTCAATCTGGTTTAGGGTTAGGGTTAGTTAGGGTTAAGGTTAGGGTTAGGGGTGGGGGAAGGGTATTTTTTTTCTTCACAAATGTAAATAAACCCAATCTGTTTCTTAAACGAGGGACATATTCATACGGCACAGAATGTTTTTTTACCTCAATAGACGTCAGTGATTGGTTGAAATTGCAGAAATTTAAGAAAAAAAAAACAACAAATATCTTACAAACCATAGAATTTTCTCAATAAAGCCAAGAGGAAAAGATGTTTTATAAACACATTCTACCAGTATACGAAGTTAAACATTTTTTAGTTACCTAGAAATTATGTTAAAAACTGCCGTTCAAACCGAAAAGATCCAGTATGAGTTTGACAGGACCCAGTTGGTCTTAGGATGGCATTGTGCTCCAGTGTCTGCTTTGGCATAAGTTTCTATGGCTGAATGTCCTTCCTAATACTACTTTACAGTGTGCAGTGGGTGCTTTTCTCATGTGCCTAGCACCAATCAGGTTGCCATGCAGCATGCAGCATACAAAATCCGACAGGAGGAGCTTTATGCTAGAAGATGAGGGTTATGTATAAGACAAGGGGATGGGGCAGAGCAGGTTCTTGTACCCATGTAGCTCCTCTACAGAAGAGCTGTAACTACTAACATTTAGGAGAGAGAGTGGGAAATGAATCATCATCATCATCATCATCATCATTTAACGTCCGTTTTCCATGCTAGCATGGGTTGGACAGTTCGACCGGGGATCTGGGAAGCCAGAAGGCTGCATCAGGCTCCAGTCTGATCTGGCAGTGTTTCTACAGTTGGATGTCCTTCCTAACGCCAACCACTCCGTGAGTGTAGTGGGTGCTTTTTACATGCCACCGGCACAGGTGCCAGGCGAGCTGGCAACGGCCACGATCGGATTGGTGCTTTTTACGTGCCACTGGCACAGAAGCCAGTCAAGGTGGCGCTGGCATTGGCCACGTTCGGATGGTGCTTTTTATGTGCCACCGGCACAGAAGCCAGTCAAGGTGGCGCTGGCATCGGCTACGTTCAGATGGTGCTTTTTACGTGCCACCAGCACAGGGATCACAACTACAATTTCTGTTGATTTTTGATGTTGATGTACTTGACTCAATAGGTCTCATCAAGCACAGGGTCGAAACGGTGTTTCTTTACTTGCCACCTGCACAGGAGTCAAAGAAATACCGTTTCGATGAATCAGTAGTTGGAAAGAGATAGTGTGGGTAGGCTACAGGAACGGGTGGAGGAGTCGGGTGTAGTGCATGATGGGAGATAACTCAATGGTCCAGTGTAGGGGATGAAGAATGAGGGTGGAGGGTGGATATCAATGTAATGAACAGGTGTAGAGAACCATTAGTGTATGAAGGATAGTTAACAAGAGAAAATGGTTCTGGATAGCAAGAAAGAAAATAAGGTAATAGGAGGAAGAGGGAGATGTGGTAGGAGAGATGTGGGTAGGGGTCAATAGGTAGAGAAGATAGGCAAGGGGTTCACTTTTGCAACACAGTGTTTCCAAAAGTCAGTTTCGTCTTCTCACGACTTTATCAACAGATATCCTGGCCCTTTGTCATTTCTTCAGCGGGGATCAGAGTCCCAAAATTGGCTTTTTCATCCTTTCAATCTATGTCTTCTTGGATCTTCCTCATCTGCAAATTCCAGCCATGTTAAATGGTCAACACTTCCTTATACAGTAGTCCTCATCCACACGCAACATCATCATTATCATCGTTTAACGTCCGTTTTCCGTGCTAGCATGGGTTGGACGGTTCGACCGGGGTCTGGGAAGCCACAAGGCTGTACCAGGCTCCAGTCAGATCTAGCAGAGTTTCTACAGCTGGATGTCCTTCCTAACGCCAACCACTTTGTGAGTGTAGTGGGTGCTTTTTACGTGTCACCGGCACAGAAGCCAGTCAAGGCGGTGCTGGCATTGGCCTCGTTCGGATGGTGCTTTTTACGTGCCACCGGCACAGAAGCCAGTCAAGGTGGAGCTGGCATCGGCCTCGTTCGGGTGGTGCTTTTTGCGTGCCACTGGCACAGGTATCACAACTACTATTTCCATTTGATATTTATTTCGATATTCATGTACTTGACACTCAATAGGTCTCCTCAAGCACTGCAGGTTGTTCTGCAATCCAAGGTACTTTGAATGGGCTGGGGCTATGCGGAACTGGTGCAGGAAGCAGCCTGGGTCTTTGCAGTCACAGCATATCTCCAGAGATCTTGGTCCTTCATCATTGCCTCTGTGAGGCCCAACGCTCGGAAGTCGTGCTTGACTACCTCATCCCATGTCTTCCTGGGTCTACCGCTCCCCCTGATACCTTCAACTGTTTGGGAGCGGCACTTACAATTTTCTTTCTTGCTCACTACATCAAATTTCTCCAATGCTGAATTTGTTTCTCAGCACATTTATATATACCTGCTTGCATTTGCACATCCAGGAGCATGCTTGCTTCATTTTTTGTCAGTCTTCTAATGTTCTCTGATTTTAGTGACCATGTCTCACAACCATGCAACTTTGCAGTTCTATCTCAAGTATTATACAATCTGCCTTTCACTCTGTGGGGAAAGACCTTTGTTGCCAGCTGCTGTAATAGCTACCAAAACTTTTCCTAACCTCTTCTTACTTTGACTACTATACTTTCAGAACAATCACCTCCCTTGCTGACTACATCTCCAAGGTAGAAAAAGCTATCAATTATTTCTAGTAAGCAATCCAGGTATTCAAAGGAGTCTGTTTCTGGTTTGTTTGTAGAGTGTACCCCTCCAGTACATCTATCAATTATGAAGTTTGTGTTCTCTGTTAGTCTACCTTTGATTTTGCTACATTGCTTGTGTATCAGTTGCTTGTTCCTCCTCGAGCTTCGCCTGGCTCATAAGGGCCGATCTTCCGGTTTCCTTGGCATATAGATTCCCTACCTGGACGGGACGCCAGTCCGTCGCAGGTGAGCTGCAAGATGAAAGAGGAAAAAGAGAGAGAAAGTTGTGGCAAAAGAGTCAGCAGAAGTTCGCCATTACCTTCTGCCTGAGCCGCGTGGAGCTTAGGTGTTTTGCTCATAAACACACACATCGCCCAGTCTGAGATTCAAACCTGTGATCCCTTGACTGCAAGTCTGCTGCTCTAACCACTAGGCCATGTGCCTCCACCAAAATTTAATTAAGTTCCCATGCTAGGAATCGAACCCGGGCCACCTGGGTGAGAGCCAGGTATCCCAACCACTAGACCAAATGGGAAATACTTTGTGTATTTGTAACTTACACTGAATACAGCATTTGGATTTTATACCTACACCTTTTTATGCATATTGAGCAAAGCCATTTCCTGCCTTCCTCCATACTTACTAAGACCTTCATTTTTATTAAGTTTACCTTAAGAGCTTTCAATTCTAGGCTTAGCTTCTATACCTAAAGTTTCCTCTCTGATTCCCCAGAGTCAGAGTTCCCCTGGACATCCATCTCAAACTTCTCTGTGGTGGCCTGCAGAACTATGATGAGTAGAAGAGATTGAGGACTGAGCTTTAACAGGCTCTAACACTCATGCTATATTCCTTACTGAGCTCATTGTTGACTGTCACTGTACTTCCAGTCTTTGTACATAGCTTGTACAGTTCTCAAACTATTTGTCAAGGCGGCGAGCTGGCAGAAACATTAGCATGCCGGGCGAAATGCGTAGCCGTATTTCGTCTGCCGTTACGTTCTGAGTTCAAATTCCGCCGAGGTCGATTTTGCCTTTCATCCTTTCAGGGTCGATAAATTAAGTACCAGTTACGCATTGGGGTTGATGTAATCGACAATCCGTTTGTCTGTCCTTGTTTGTCCCCTCTATGTTTAGCCCCTTGTGGGTAGTAAAGAAATATATTTGTCAATGCCTAATTTTCTTAGTTTAGTTACTGTAAGTAATACCCTGTCAAATGATTTCTCCAAGTTAGCAAAGGCCAGAAATTATGTTTACTCTTAATTAAGTATTCCTGCTGTTGCCTCACAAGAAAAATTGCATTTGTGACATCGCTTCCAGGTACAAAACCAAACTGTATCTCACCTAGGTCTATCCTATCATGAGCCAATTGTCTAATGACTCTTTCTGTGACCTTTAATACCTGATCCAGTAAATTTGATTCTCCAACAACTACTTCTCTCTAATGTATCTCGTTTGCCTTTGTAGTTGTTTATGATGCTGCTGCTATGCCAGTCATTGGGTTTAACTCCTTGATTAAATATCCAAGTGGTGATCCCGAATATCCTTCCTCACTGGATATTTTGAACATGTATGTGAGCATATGTAATGTGTGTGTGTATATGTGTGTGTGTATATGTGTGTGCATAAATAGTATACATACATATATATAGGCGCAGGAGTGGCTGTGTGGTAAGTAGCTTGCTTACCAACCACATGGTTCCGGGTTCAGTCCCACTGCGTGGCACATTGGGCAAGTGTCTTCTACTATAGCCTCGAGCCGACCAAAGCCTTGTGAGTGGATTTGGTAGATGGAAACTGAAAGAAGCCTGTCGTATATATGTATATATATATGTGTGTGTTTGTGTGTCTGTGTTTGTCCTCCCAACATCGCTTGACAACCGATGCTGGTGTGTTCATGTCCCCGTAACTTAGCGGTTCGGCAAAAAGAGACCAATAGAATAAGCACTAGGCTTACAAAGAATAAGTCCTGGGGTCGATTTGCTCGACTGAAGGCGGCAGTCAAATGACAAACAAGTAAAAGAGTAAAAGAAAAGATATATATATATATATACACACACACACACACACAATACTTATCATCATCATCATCATCATTTAATGTCCACTTTCCCATGCCTGTATGGGTCAGATGGAATTTGTTGATGCAGGTTTTTCTATGATCAGATACCCTTCCAGTTACCATCCCTTGTCTGTTTTGAAGCAAGGTAATATTTTTTCCGAAATTAGACATATTTTCACAGAAGACTAGAAACAACCGATCTAGCTTCTATGCTAAGGAGGCTCATTTACAGCTATCATGTGATGTCCAGGCAAGAGAGCATACAAATATACATAATGTAAAAAGAGAGGGAGAGATAGATAGAGAGAGAGAGAGAACTGGGTCCTTTCAGTTTCTATTTACCAAATCCACTCACAAGGCTTTATTAGCCAGGAGCTATAAGAAAAGATACTTGCCTAAGGTGCTACTTAGTTGGGAAGCAAGCTTCTGTACACAGTCCCGCCTGCACTTGCTCTGTGTGTGTGTGTGTGTGTGTGTGTGCGCGCTCGCGTGTACAAGTGAAAGCTGGAAATATTTTGGTGTTGATCAGTAAATTTTAAAATTACACAAATCTTTTCTTTTTCTTAAACAAAAATTGTCAAAATACAGTCCACAAGACGGGAACAATACATGTAAAATGTTTGCATACGTTCGATTCTCTCCTGAAGCAGTCAAAAAGGCGAGTATTAACTCGGAAGATAAGAAAAGAAACAAAACATCTTTAATATGGATACATTGGACGATGTATTAAGGGAAATAACTCTAAATATTATCCAAGACTTTTCCCCCTTCCAACAACAGATTTGTGTCGTTAGCATATTAATTAAGATAAGTGTAAGTGGAAATAAAGAATTGGGAGAACGACAAAATCCATTTCTATCAAACAGCAACACACATAAAAACAATTCCTTTATAATTACGTCCTTAAAGTCTCCTAAGTCGAGTCTCCAAAGTATTAGATATCCGATTAAATCCATTATTGGTGATATTGACTGTATTTTGTTTATTTCCAGCAAAAATATTTCCAGAAAAGATAGCAAGCAAGCAAGCAGCTGTAGTTTTGAGCGTATCTATTTACTTCCCTTCCTTAGAGATCTCTCCATTTTAATAAAAGAATAGAAAGAAAGAAACAAAATGCCTTTCTTTAAACATATTTAGCTGCTATTTTAAATTGAAGTAAATTCAAATTTGGGCAATTAGGCCAGCAATTTTTAATGGGAGGGTAAGTTGATTACATTGACCATCAGTTGCTACTTTATTTTCTCAGCCTCAAAAGAATGGAAGGCAAAGGTGTATTTGAACTCTAATGTAAAAGAGCCAGAAGAACTACCACTTACCATTTTGACCGACTCCCTAATCCTAAATCCTTGAGCTCAGCTGCCTTCAATTTAAGTGAAATATAAAATCAGCAACAACCCTGTATCACATTGTAAGGAATTCATTAACACTTATGAGAAAAATATTGGTAAAATCTTTCTCTCAGGTCCCTTGGCAAATTATATTTCATATTAAAGATATTTTATAGGCTGTGGATTCTGATCTAAATCCTGACATTACATACTTTGCTTTCCATTCTTCTGACCTAAAGTACCAGTAATGCACACAGGTTGATTATTTAGCTATACTCTCATCCTCAAAGTGAATGGCTTTGTACTGCTGTTATTATCCAACGGACAATAGACACCTGCTTTTCACCTTTCTGAGTTTAATGAAATACAGTTCTAGTCATGCACTGCAATCACCTAAATTGACTGTCCTCGAGTCAGAATTGTGGAAATTTCACTGCATCCTCTCACAAAGTGCATTGTCTTGTAACATAATAAGAAATCAATATTATGAAGGATATGAAAAATGGTAGAAGAGCAGATCAGTAGAGTACCCAGTCAAAATAACATGGACTAGATTCGGAATCTGGCAAAGGTTCACTTAGTCTTTTATTACCCCCAAAACAGTATGATAAGTACCAATAGTATAACTGGCAATGATTCAATCATTTATACTCTTCTCTCTACAAATCTATGGCATTGCGCCATTGTTTGAGATCAATATTATTATTGTCAACACTTCAGATGATGAAGGAGTTAGCACTTTTCCTTAAATTAATATCAAATTATCGACTGTGCCCCCTTCCTCTATCCATATTACGGGTCTATCAAAGTTTCTACATTAACTTCTACTTTAAGAAATCAATTCTTACATTTGAGATGCTATAAAATTTAATTTTTGTTTTCTCAAAACTTCTTTGAAGTTACAAAGTTTGTCTAATGAAATATTTCTGCAAAACACAATAAAAAGCATTTTTCAAAATTATTCAAATGAACTTTGAATTTGTTCTTTGCTCATTCCAGCATTACACACATTTCTGATAAAATCTATTTATGTTCTACAATACCTTATATAATGAAATTATTGTATACAGTGCTCAGGTGCACCACAACTTGTCAAATGTGCCTATAAAGTATATGCAGTAATGTACAAATGTCTGGGAAGTAAACAGTGTATGAGTCAGATACATGCTTGCGTGTGTATGGAGGGGAGAAAATCAGGTGTAGTGTTGGCGAATCTCAGGAAGCATGGAAGCTTTGAAGGATGCAGTGCTCTGACAACTAACAACTGATGCCAGCAGTCTGTTCCATGCTTCAGCAACTCTTACTTACTTTCAGGACATCAGATATTTAGTACGATCACCATGAACTCCATCTTTCCAAACATGACCTTGATTTTATTGAATCATAGAACTATCAAAGAACACGGGAGATGACCTCCAGTAGGTGTTATTCAGGTGTCATTGTCATATGTTTCATCTATTCACAAGCTTATGATGTTTAGAGTAAAACAGCTCATCATTTTGTCATAACTGATATATGTTAAACATTTTCTTGGATCTTTTCGGTTTGAACGGCAGTTTTTTACATAATTTCTAGGTAACTAAAAAATTTTAAACTTCGTATACTGGTAGAATGTGTTTATAAAACATATTTTTCTCTTGGCTTTATCGAGAAAATTCTATAGTTTGTAAGATATTTGTTGTTGTTTTTCTTCAATTTCTGCAATTTCAACCAATCACTGACGTCCATTGAGGCAAAAAAACATTCTGTGCCGCATGAATATGTCCCTCGTTTAAGAAACAGAATGGGTTTATTTACATTTGTGAAGAAAAAAAGATACCCTTCCCCCCACTCCTAACCCTAAAACAGATTGAAATGCAATAGATCGATACTAGGGTCATAATTATGGGTAACAATTTCATATGACACCGCTAGAAAAAACTGCCATTCAAACCGAAAAGATCCATTTTCTTTACTAGTGTTTCAGCTAAATGTGAAGATTGGCAGAAACAGTAGAGCATCTGACAAAATACCTTACAGTATTCAGATAAGTTCTTTTATATTCTGAGTTCAAATCCTTCAGGTTGGGAATGTCAATGAAATGAGTACTGGTTAAATACTGAGGGTTGATATAATTGATTCTATTCCATCATCAATTTCGTGGCCTTTGTGCTATATGAGAAATCCTTATTATAGTTATATGTGTCTACTTACAGTCGCTGATTTATTGCTAATTGTTGAACTTTCTATGTTCTAATGATATTCTTTTATACCTAGCCTACCCAAATTGTACGTCTTCATTTCATTGAAGATCAGAGATCACTTGTAATGAGACAAGTCCCACTACCAGTTTTGATTAGAAAGTGAAGTTAAAAGATTCCTCAAACATCTGATATCTAGATGTTTGTCCCTTCTCGAGCCATACCTGGCTCATAAGGGTGGTTTCCTGGTTTCTTGGCGTATAGGTTCCCTACCTGGACGGGAAGTTGGTCTGTCACAGGTGAGCTGCAAGATTCAGGAGGAAAAAGTGAGAGGAAATTGTGGCGAAAGAGTCAGCAGGAGTTTCGCCATTACCTTCTGCCGGAGCCGTGTGGAGTTTAGGTGTTTCGCTCATAAACACACACATCGCCCGGTCTGAGATTCAAACCCACGATCCCTCGACCGCAAGTCTGCTGCTCTAACCACTAGGCCATGTGCCTCCACATCTGATATCTAGATGGTTATCATCAGTTGGACTCATACTACCACCAATTTTGGGGACAAAGTCTGCTGAATGGTCAAATGTAATTTCTATGTTTCTTTTTGGAGTTTCTGTAATAATATGTAAAACACCTGTATCATCTCTTGTGAAAGGTAGAAGAGTCCAGTTTGCTGGACATTGTTGTAGAGCTGAAAACGAGGTAATTTCTGCTCTTCTCCTCTGGAAGCCATCTACTCGCGATACCAGAGGGCATACACTCTCCTACCCTGATGTAATCTCCAGGGATACAGGCATCCAGCAACAGGGCCTCCGTAATGCTATGATGGACCGTGAAGTCTGGCGTAGCATGGTAAATTCCATTGTCTTGACCACGGTCGAACAATGATGATGATGACAGAGAATAAACATAAAAATTACAGTAAAGAAATTAGTGAATTAAAGTTTTCCTTTTTGGATAAAAGCTTACAGAAAAGTGACAACAACAAAATTAACTTGACCTTAAGCCTAAGCCGATGACTTTTAATCTATTTTTATAAACGTTGCTAAATGCAGTTTCTCCATAGCCAGAGGTAGTGTTGTTCGCAGAATTGACAATGAATTAATGACCTGGAATTATTGATTTTGGTTTCACATGGATTGTTTTTTCAACTATGTAAATTAATGTTTATGTTGTGGTAGAAAAAATTGTTAGTTCAGAAAGATTCTTCTATTAAGAATCTCTATCAGATTCTGATTAAATATTTGGAGGGTTTTCATACTTCTTCAAGTTGTTGCAACCAAGATGGGTCTTACAATGCAGTGCCAAAAATATCTGAAACCCATTAGCTTTGCTAGATCTTCAATTTCATGTTGTTGAATGACCAGAAGAGAATTAATGCATTCGAGCTTTGGTATTGGAGAAGACTTTTACGGATTCCATGGACAGCGAGGCTCACCAATGGAGAAGTTCTTAAGCAGATCAGGCCGAAAATGTCGCTAGAAGCTAGGATCACCAAGCATCGATTGGCATATTTCGGTCATATTATGCAGAGAAAATCCCTGGAGAAGGACATCATGCTCGGAATGGTCAGTGGCAAGAGAGGAAGAGGCCGACCAAGAACCTGCTGGCTTGACACCATCAAGAGGGATACCAGAATGGACATAGCCAATCTGAAGAAGCGGCCCAGGATAGAACTGACTGGAGGACACTGATCCAATGAATGACTGAGAGTCGACTTCGACTGAGCGGATAGATAGATAGAGTGATCTTCATCCTCTGTTAGCATATGAAAGTCTCTAAACTATTCCATCTGATTTAGCCTGTTGTTTAGCATGGTATCCAATTGAATTATGATTTGCCAAATGAGGTTGTCAAAGCCAAGACCATCACATGAAAGCCCAACAAGCTTTGAGCAAAGCACAGATGATTCGATTAAGATATGTCCAGCAACCATAGGAATCCTACAGGAATACATAAGAGCTCCTTTTTCCCTTGTGATTGTAGTGAACTGCATCCTTAGGCAAGGCCTTAATCCCACCCAAGGATTCACTATTAAGCAGAAGCAATCAAGATGTTAGCAAAGTATGTCGTCGGCATCCGTCCGTCTCGAGAGACGATGGTGTAGCTCGGAAAAGGTGGTGGGGTTATCTGCACTTCCTGGTGTGGAAGTGCAGACCAATCCTCTCCGGTCCTCTTCCTGTTGAGCTACAAGGCCTGGGTAGGTTTGTATGAGGGATCAGCTGTTGCCCATGCAGTTTGATCCCCCCCTCTCCACGTAGCTGGTAACTCCAAGGGAACAACGGGTCAATACAGCTAGGAGAGGGAAACTCCGATTTCAAACCTCCGCTGCCTTGCGGTAAAACCCCCTCCTGGGGAAGGCTAAGGGAGTAAACCCCTACAGAAAATCCAGAGCTGGAGTCCCTAAGGTGGCCTGACACAACACGTCATCACCGGCAACTCCTGCGAAGCATCTGGTACCAAGCTGTATTGACCCGTCGTTCCCTTGGAGCTAGCAAAGTACGTACCTCTTTAATAGAGACGCCACTGACAATCTTGCCCTCACAATTCATTAACTGTGTGATGTGCAAGTACTCGTTATCAACCCTTGCAGCTAAAGTTTCACTGTTTCTCAATGCAACAGATACTGGATACATGAACAACAATGAAAATATAAACTCCCTGCAAATTTGCTGTAATGATGGCTCACATCTCAAGGAGGTCAGGGACTTCAAGTTCCAGACACACAAGTGACAAATCTGAAACACCTATAACAACCCTAAAGTACCTGCAACAAGCTTCACAATATCAGGTAGTCAGGTATTTCCACGTCAACTATGCTGATCTTCCTAAGAACATATGTAAAGAACATTTTTCTTTCAGGGGCCCAAACCTGGACCATGAGGAAAGAGCTTCATGATTGCCTTGATGTACGTACGCTAGGCCTTTCATGAGGGCTGGAACATCTCTTGGCATCAGTGTAAAACCAAGGTTGTTTGTTCCTTCTCGAGCCATGCCTGGCTCATAAGGGCCGGTTTCCTGGTTTCATGGCATATAGGTTCCCCACCTGGATGGGACGCCGGTCTGTCACAGGTGAGCTGCAAGATGCAGGAGGAAAGAGTGAGAGAAAGTTGTGGCGAAAGAGTCAGCAGAGGTTCGCCATTATCTTCTGCTGGAGCCGCGTGAAGCTTAGGTGTTTCACTCATAAACATACACACCGCCCAGTCTGAGATTCGAACCCGTGATCCCTCGACCACGAGTCTGCTGCTCTAACCACTAGGCTATGTGCCTCCACAGTAAAAACAAGGTGAACACTTATGGACATATTATACCAATCTCTACGATTGTTACTCAATGCAGGACAGGCTTTGCTGACCACTGCTATCTTACTGACCAACAGACCACATTAGATTTTATATTGTAGAGACTTTTAAAGACCAGTTTCCTTGATGATATTGGCAGAGACACACATGAAATAGAGGACCTACCAAAGTTGAAGCGGCTAAGAAATTCTTAACACAGTTGGGTATAATTGTTCTTAGGTTTGACAGCTTGAAGAAGGAAACTTGTGACAATTGGTCTCAGATATACACCTTTGAAATTCTCCAATGACTTAAAAGTTTGATATTAGCAGATATTAAATATTGAATGTGATGTTGACATTGAAATGGAGTAGTATTTTCATAAAATTATGGTTCCTTCAGCTCTATTTTGAAATTAGTTTATTATTGATGATATCCTTTCTAATTCTGTCAATATATTCTCATGGTGTATTTCAAGGTTCAATTTTGGAGTCCTTCATTAAATAGAGCAAGGTTTTATAATAACTAATCATGAGAGCATCTGTGTAGGATTAACAGGGAGTTGAAATACTTATTTTCTTTTATTTGATGTAACCAAAAAACTAAAAGAAAAAGGCATGTTTATATTTAAACCAGCCATTTGTACAGACAGTAGAGAGCTAAGAGTACCATACGAGCGTGATCATTGCCAGAGCAACAAGCTGGCCTCCGTGCCGATGGCATGTAAAAAAGCACCATTCGAGCATGATCGTTGCCTATGTCACCTTACTGGCACATGTGCTGGTGGCACATGAAAAAACATTCGAATGATGTTGTTGCCAGTACCGCTGGACTGGCTCCTGTGCAGGTGGCACATAAAGAGCACCATTTGAGTGTGGCCACTGCCAGTACCGCCTGACTGGCCCTCGTGCCGGTGGCACATAAAAGCACCCACTACACTCTCAGAGTGGTTGGCGTTAGGAAGGGCATCCAGCCGTAGAAACTCTGCCAGATCAGATTGGAGTCTGGTGCAGCCATCTGGTTTGCCAGACCTCAGTCAAATCGTCCAACCAATGCTAGCATGGAAAGCAGACGTTAAACGACGATGACAACGACGACGACGATGTAAAAAGGAATAAAAATGTGAGCAAGCAGTGAGACTTGGACCTATATCTTATTACTTTAGTGTAATTACCAATAAGTTATGAGTCCCTACTTTTTACACTGAGGTTGTTTGAGAACTTTTATTAATCTTTGCACATGCACAATTTGTATATATGGCAATATGTTACATCTGGCATTTTGATTGAAACTGTACTGAATCTCTACATATGTTAGATTTAACGTAATCACTGAAAACAACATTGCAAGATTTCTTTGAAGACACTAACCGAAGTAATTAAACTGGCGCTACAGCAATGGAATATTCTTAGCCATCCTTTCATAATCCCATAATTTTTTTATACACATTAATTTGTTGAAATGTAAATAGGTACTTACTGTTCAATTCTCATTTTTTTTTTTTAATAAATTTAATAAATTTAATAAATAATAAATTTAATAAATAAAAAACGCAAGTCTTTCCAAAACTTGTTTTTTTTTTTTAAACTAAAAATGCTAATTTTATAATTTGCAGTTGTACATTTTCGGGCAATGTATATATATATAATTTTCACAGCCACTATTTGCTATCTTAGAAAATTCTCTCTGTCCAACCCATGCCGACATGGAAAGCATATGTAAATTGATAACAATGATGAAGATGCTAATGATAGTGGTAGTGGTGGTAGTGGTGGTGATGATGATGATGAGGAGGAGGAGGATGATGATGATGATGATGAGGAAGAGGAAGAGGAGGAAGATGATGATGATTATGATGAGGAAGAGGAAGATATGATGATGATGGTGATGATGATGAGAAGGATGATGATGAGGATGAGGAGGAGGAGGAGGATATGATGATGATGAGGAGGAGGAGAAGGAGGATATGATGATGATGATGATGATGAGGGGGGTATATGATGAGATGATGATGAGGAGGAGGAAGAGGATATGATGAGATGGTTATGATGAGGAGGAGGATATGATATGATGATGATGATGATGATGATTATTCAAACATTCTTGTTCTAATCTTACCATGAAATTACTTTTTCCATATATTGATGTCTTGGGGACATGAATTCACATTGAGAATCTTGTAACTCAAATACAAAAATGTAATGTAATTTTTCATATAATTTCTTTCGTTCATAAGTAAACATTGTTTATGAATTCAGTTGAGTAAATAAAATACAACTACAATAATGCACATCGCCCTGGACTAACTGCAAAAAGTTATCTGAAGAAAAAGAGATTTACTTCAAAATCACTTTGTGATACCCATATAAATTCACTAATCTTGATCTTGGGGTATTAGCAACACTTCATTTCTTAAAGGGTTACATGGCAACCCTGATAAAGTTCTAAATTTCCAGATACAAATACATGTCACAATAAAGTTGTAAGCCTCTAATCATCTCATCTACTTTACTATTGTTCACTATTGAATGATATATGGGACAAGAGTAGCACCAGATGGCAGATGGCAATAAACGCATGTATGTCAATTGAATTTTTATGTAAACAGTATTTACCAATTATTTTTTTTTTTATGTCATATTTTAAATTCATTTTCTGTCTATATCATTTAATGTTGTAAGTAGGCCCTTAAAGTAGGGCAACATACAAACTTAATATTTTCGCCTGATATTCAATGTTTTATGATATTATTTTTTAAACAAATGGTGGCAAGCTGATAGAATTATTACTGCGCCGGACAAAGTGATTAGTGGCTTTTTTTTGTCCATTTTTATATTCTGAGTTCAAATCCCACCTAGGTCAATTTTTTTCTTTCATCCTTTTGAAGTTGATAGAATAAAGTGCTGAGAGTGATGTAATTTACCAAACTTCTTTGCCTAGAATTGTGGTCCTTGTGCCAAATATTGAAACAATTGTTGTTGTTATTATTATTATTATTATTATTATTATTATTATTAAGGGCAGGAAATTGCAAACACACACACACTGATTAATATAAATATTTACTTGTGAATCTGTGTGTGTACATACATACATACATGCATGCATGCATACATACATACATACATATATTTATATATGTGTATATATATATTTATATATCATCATCATCATTTAGCGTCCGCTTTCCATGCTAGCATGGGTTGGACGGTTCAACTGGGGTCTGTGAAGCTGGAAGGCTTCGTCAGGCCCAGTCAGATCTGGCAGTGTTTCTACGGATGGATGCCCTTCCTAACGCCAACCACTCCGTGAGTGTAGTGGGTGCTTTTTACGTGCCACCTGCACATATATATATATATATTAGGAGAGAGTCAGTCTAGATGACATGCAGTTTGGGTTTGTGCCAGAGAAAAGCACCACTAATGCTATATTTCTGGTAAGACAGCTGTAGGAGAAATACCTAGACAAAGATAAACCTCTGTACCTAGCTCTCTTTGACATGGAGAAAGCCTTATCTGGTGGTCAATGAGGAAACTAGGGATAGATGAGAGGTTAGAGGGTTGGCAATGAGTACAGTGATGAATTCTAGTTAGGGTCCACCAAGGATAAGTCCTCAGCCCCCTCTTAGTCATCATAGTCCTCCAGGCAATAAAAGAGGAATTCAAGATAGGATGCCCCTGGGAACTTCTCTGTGCTGATAACCTTGCTCTAATAGCTGAGTCACTATCAGAACTAGAGGAGAAGTTTCAGGTGTGGAAGCAAGGTCTAAAACCGAAGGGCCTTAGAGTCAACCTAGCAAAAACCAAAGTCCTAATAAGTAGGAAGGCAGATAAACCACAAATCCTTTTGGGTTGATGGCCCAGCTCGATCTGTAGAAAAGGCGTAGGTAGAAACTCCATAAGATGTACCTAGTGTAAGCTATGGACACATAAAAGGTGCAGCAATGCCAAAGGAAGGCTAACTGAGAAGATAGTTTTTGCGTGTGGCAAATGCTCAGGAGCTTTTGTCACATTCCAGGGGAAAAAACTACAAGTAGTTGATAGCTTCCATTACCTAGGGGACCAAGTTAGTAGCGGGAGTGGATGCTCTGAAAGTGTAGCTGCTTGAATAAAAATAGCCTGAGCAAAGTTCAGAGAGCTCCTCCTACCTCTGCTGGTGACAAAGGGCTTCTTGCTCAGAGTAAAAGGTAGACTGTATGACGCATGTGTGTGAACAGCCATGCTACATGGCAGTGAAACATGGGCCGTGACAGCTGAGGACATGCATAAGCTTGCAAGGAATGAAGCCAGTATGCTCCGCTGGATATGTAATGTCAGTGTGCATACACGACAGATCATCGCTACATCATCAATGTTGAGTACTATGCCCACTTGCTGATGCAGTTACAAAAGGCTATCAAGACCAAATACCCAGGAAAACTGACAAATGGGTCTTGTTTCATCAGGACATTGCTCCAGCACACAAATCCTTGGTTTCAATGGTTGCTGTGTGTGACCATGGCTTCCCACTGGTTGATCGCCTTTTTTACTTTCCTGATTTGGCACCATGTGGCTGTTTGCCAGCCTCGTCTGGCACCTGTTCTGGTGGCACGTAAAAAGCACCCACTACACTCACGGAGTGGTTGACATTAGGAAGGGCATCTAGCTGTAAAAACACTGCCAGATCGGACTGGGCCTGGTGCAGCCTTCTGTCTTCCTAGACCCCAGTTGAACCGTCCAACCCATGCTAGCATGGAAAACGGACGTTAAACGTTGATGATGATGATGATGATGAGGTGACTATTATGTGTTTCCCAACTTGAAGAAACACTTGGCTGGGGACCAGTGTCACAGTGATGATGACAGCGTATCTGCTGTTGATGACTTTTTTGACCAATAGGATGAAAGCTTCTTCACCAATGGAATCCAAACACTGCAACACTGATGGAAGAATGTATGGACTGTAAGGAGGGTACTACGTTGAAAAATAAACCTCATTTGGTCACATTCTATGAGATGATCTTGGTCAGCCTATGAATTTTCAGCCAGTGCTCATACTTTGAGAATCAATTACAAAATTACAAAAAAGAAATTATTCTACATTTTCACAAAAGTTTATAAATTCTCATGATTTTAACAAACCTACAATTCTTGCTAGTAAGAATATAGTTTCTAAGATGGAGAGAGAAATAAGAAGGATTACTTTGGTACAATGATAAAACACCTGTCATGTCTATTGGAGATGTGGGTTCAAGTCCCATTAAGCAAATATTTGACTTTTTCTATCCAAAAGGGGGGATCCTTTTGGTTTGAACGGCAGTTTTTTCTAGCGGTGTCATATGAAATTGTCACCCATAATTATGACCCTAGTATCGATCTATTGCATTTCAATCTGTTTTAGGGTTAGGGTTAAGGGTGGGGGGGGGGAAGGGTATCTTTTTTCTTCACAAATGTAAATAAGCCCAATATGTTTCTTAAACGAGGGACATATTCATATGGCACAGAATGCGTTTTAACTCAATAGACGTCAGTGATTGGTTGAAATTGCAGAAATTGAAGAAAAAAAAACAACAAATATCTTACAAACTATAGAATTTTCTCAATAAAGCCAAGAGAAAAAGATGTTTTATAAACACATTCTACCAGTATACAAAGTTTAAAACTTTTCAGTTACCTAGAAATTATGTAAAAAACTGCCGTTCAAACCGAAAATATCCAAAAGGGGTTTTCCAATCCAATATTGACATTCTATTATTTATAGCTTTATATGTGCTTCAAGATCCAATTCCAAAAAGGAAGTATTCCATGTTATCTTGAAAGTTTATAAATTCCTATGACTTCAACAATGTATGTATGAATGTATGTTTGTGTATATGTATGTATGCTACTCGTGTTTCGAGTTCTATTTTCCTGCTAGTATCACCAAAACTACATAAATTCTCTTTTACTCTTTTACTCTTTTACTTGTTTCAGTCATTTGACTGCGGCCATGCTGGAGCACCACCTTTAGTCGAGCAAATCGACCCCGGGACTTATTCTTTGTAAGCCCAGTACTTATTCTATCGGTCTCTTTTGCTGAACCGCTAAGTGATGGGGACGTAAACACACCAGCATTGGTTGTCAAGCAATGCTAGGGGGACAAACACAGACACACAAACACACACACATACATACATACATACATACATACATACATACATACATACATACATACATATATATATATATATATACATATATACAACAGGCTTCTTTCAGTTTCCGTCTACCAAATCCACTCACAAGGCATTGGTCGGCCCGGGGCTATAGCAGAAGACACTTGCCCAAGATGCCATGCAGTGGGACTGAACCCGGAATCATGTGGTTGGTTAGCAAGCTACTTACCACACAGCCACTCCTACGCCTATGTTTATATATATATATATAAATATTATTCATATATTTTACATTTGTTTTTCCATTGATTAAGTAAATATATTGAGACACTGTTTTACAACTGAAGACCTTTGTTGTTACAAACCCTTACTTTCTTTTCAAGTAAGGGGTCTCTTATTTCAACAAGCAAAGTGGCTAGTTAGAAAATCTCTATAAGAGATGAAAGTGGTAACGAAACTGAGAAGAAATGTTTATCACCACATCAATATGGCTGTTTGATGTTACTACCATTTTTAACACTTGTCTTTGAAGGGGCTAAACTTGTGGAGGATTTGTTGAAAGGAGAAAAGACCATGTTCACTGACTTTACCTTCTCTATTACACAAGAGTTCAATAATAAAATATTTAGAGTCAGGGAAAAAAAAATCTTAGAACAGGATATTTAGAATCTAGTCAGTTTTTGTACAACTGTGAGACATTACACTTACTTTTATTCTGATGAAACTTCTATAAGAAAAGTACTTGCTGAGCAACAAACTGCTCTTAATATGTGCTTACTGACCTAGATATTTCTTTTTATGTTGCCCCCTTCCCACTATTATTTATTCTGTTTACTATGAAAAAAAAAAAAAAGAAAGAAAATGCTCATATTTTCTTTTCAGACCATATGTGATGAAGTTAACAGTATATTCAGAAATCAATTGAAATCAATTCTGAGATGTTAGTTGTTTATTTTATCTTGTGCGGTGGGGTGGTGAGCTATGATAATAAATGTGAGGAAAGGTGTAGAAACTGCTGTATGCAGAAGAATTTTGAAACTTAGAAAGGTAACTTTGAAAAAGTTACATGGTATCAAAAATATTATGAGTGCGATCTTGTTTGATGATGTTCAAAAACGTAGAAATCCTGAACTTATGTGTTCATGACAAACAGTAAATTCACAAAAAAGTCTTTTGATGATTGGCTTGTACAGTTATGAACTAGTTCTTGTAAGTAGTTGGCAATGTCCTCTACTAAGTTAAATAGATTTGTTCTAAAGGTCAGACTAATGATAGGGCAGTGATTAGGAGCCAAAGTTAAGAAAATTATTATTTTGTGATTGAATTCTCTGAAGTAACTTAACTATTTAGAGCTGACAAAATGCAAAGTGATATTTCTTCTAGCTCTACACTCTTGGCTCAAATCCTATCAAGATCGACTTTACCCATCGTCCTTTTTGGAGTCAATAAAATGAAGTATCACCTACATACTGAGGTTGATATAGTTTGTCTTAACGTATCCCTAAAATTGCTAGCCTTGTGCCAAAATTTGAAACTATTATAATTCTATTCATGTCTGGGAAGTGTTATAGGAATATAAATTGACCTGGTAGTTGATTTGCAAGTTTACATTATTTCCCAGTAACAATGAAAGGCAAAGTTGACTTCAGCTGGATTTAAACCGAGAGCTTACAAATGACCAGACCCAGCAATTTGTTAAGTATACATTATAGACAGATGTTAAGTGGCCATGCATGTCAAGATGAAAGATGCTGATTGAAATGAGAGATTATTATGAAACTAGTTATCTTTGAAAATTTTGCAGTAATTATTTTCCATAATTTTCATAGTTTAGTAATTCAGCTGCAATGGTCAAACTAGTCACATGTTTGCATAGCATTCTATGTGTTTTAAGCTTATATTTCTCTTCATGCTGTCTCCCAACTCTCTCTCTATTATTTATTCTGCTTGGTTAGAAAAAAAATTGCTCATACTTTAGGCCATGTGTAATGAAGTTAATAGTACATTCAGAGATCAATTGAGATCAATTATTAGTAGAAAGTTGTCTGTTTTAACTCACGGGACCATCACAGTAGTTGTGAGGAAAGTTGTAGCAACTGCTGTTCTATAACACATCAAGTTTTATTGAATAACAGTCACCAGTTCACATTGTAGGTAAAAATATGGTTACATTTTATATCTTAATATTCTTTGTGAGATATTTGAAAACTCTGTAAGGGCTGGTTGAGTAGACTTATGGTCAAAGGTTGCCCTTTCATCTTTAATTTCTTATATTTGTTTCATTACATAGTTAGCTAGGAAAACTTTATACAGTTACTTCCTATTTTTTGGAAGATGGTTGAGTGTCATTTGAGGGAGACACAACCACTATTTATAGCAGGTCAAGACATCATGTGAGAGCTCCCTCATTCACTCATGGAAAAAGGTAGATGCTACTAGCATCTCACCTTCAGTTCTGTACTAATCAAGCAGACCTAATAGTAAATTAGTTTAGCATTTTGATCCCATATTTTCTTCCATATACGATAAACCTAGAAGCAGTTTATCCAATTTATCTTTCCTTTCTTAATCCTTCCATTACTAACCTGGCTGAAACCAGCTCTGGCTCTGAGTACAAATGTCTTATTTTCATAAGTTTTGAATTAAAAATCTTCCACTAAACCTTAGTCAAAATTTACATTCCTAATACTAGCTTAATGATTACTAAGTTATTTTACTAAATTCTTTGTTATATTTAAAGAAATTGAAAGAAACACTGAGCATCTCAAAATAAATACAGTAACGAAAGGGTTAAGATAGTAAGGTATGGCTTAAGGAGGTTTGACTGTTATTTTGAACAGATTAAGCAATTACATGGTGATTCCTTCATTATAGTTATGCTTGTGATTATTATTGTGGATGATGTGGAAATTGTTAGGAATATTTTTATATAAGGGTTTGTTGTAGAACATGTTAAATCATTTCTTGAGAAAACCAATGACATAATCACAAATATTTTGGAACAATCTCAGATAATGATATATGTGATGTTTTCTATATTGTCCAAGTTTTTCTTCATAGTTTGATCAACATTACATCGTCAGAGATTCTCTCCTTACAATCTACAACTTTATGAAAAAAAAAAACGTTGTCTCAAAAGATAAAAGGCTAAGATATGACTCCTAAATTGAATATAGCTTAGAGAACTATTTTGCTGCCATGTTTGCTACTAGAATTATGGTTTACTAAAAAATAGTATTAAGCATCCAACCACCTGAATTTGTAATACAATTTTGGCTTCCAATAATGCTATTTTCATCTCACACATTGTATAGGCTATTCCAGCTATAATTAATATCCTGGAAACATAAGCTCTACAAATCTGATTTAATAAACCACTTGTAAAGAAAGTTTATTGTGATATTACACAGACACACTACTAAATAAAGTCTTCTTTAATCCTATCTTGATATAATGGAACATACACTCACAAGGACACAAGTGATCTGAATGGAGTCTACACTCATGTCCCACTGATGTGCTATAAATCTGTTGTTTGTATCTTCTCTTTGTGTCATGATTGAGAATACTAACAACAGATTTAGTCTCTCATCTGGTTTAATGTTGTTGCTTGTCTATTAGGTGCCTTTAACATTACTAATGAAAAGTTAGCTGCCTTCTACAAGTCATGAGATGGCAGAAACGTTAGCATGCTGGGCAAAATGCGTAGCCGTATTTCGTCTGCCGTTACATTCTGAATTCCGCCGAGGTTGACTTTGCCTTTCATCCTTTCGGGGTCGATAAATTAAGTACCAGTTACACACTGGGGTCAATGTAATCGGCTTAATACCTATGTCTGTCCTAGTTTGTCCCCTCTATATTTAGCCCCTTGCAGGTAATAAAGAAACATACAAGTCATGGAGGTCTCAAAAGAAGCTATGGACATTACTTTTCCTCCTCTGAATAAACAATAAAGAAAAGAGGTGTAAAATAGCTGACCTCCCAATAGCACAAATTAACTTCTTGATCAGATAGGGCCCTGGGACAATGGGATTCTGTGGGTGCAATGTTCACTAAGTCCTGCAATTTTCATCAGTTCTTGCAGACAGCCATGCTCTTCATTGACAGACTGGCTGAGTGATCTCCTAAGTGAAGGCATGTAGTAGGCATGTGACTTACAGGTGTTTAGGGTATTCAGCTTATAGTTGTAAGGTCATAAATCGTGTCCCTTGGCAAAAGAGCAAAACACTTTATTTCACATTTCATCAGTCCACTCAGCTGGAGCAAAAATGAAAGATGTACTTGTAATTCAAAGGATCAGCCTTGTCACATTCTGTGTCATATTGAATCTCCCTGAGAACTATGTTAAGGGTACACGGGTGTCTGTGGAGTACCCAGCCGCTTGCATGTTAATTTCACAGGCAGGCTGTTCTTGTTGATCAGATCAACTGAAACCCTTATTGTCATAACTGATGGAGTGCCAATTAAGTTAGTACAAGTTATTAGGATAATTTTGTGGTAGCAAATTTTAATTAGAAAGGATTCAGTTTATTTACATTGACAGGAAGGTATATCATCAGTGTATTTACAAGTGGCCTCAAGTTGATATCTGAGTTAATCATCAGCTGGCCTTCAGTTTACGAGTATGAGTGCAGTTTACGAATATGAGTGCAGTTTACGAGTATGAGTGCAGTTTACGAGTATGAGTGCAGTTTACAAGTATGAGTGCAGTTTACGAGTATGAGTGCAGAATTCATGAAGAGTAGTTATTTTGATAAAATAACATCTGATGATGGGGAGAGTATTTCTTTTCTCTTAACGATGGATTATTTCACTGGATATCTATTATTTAGTGAGAATATTCTTTACGTTTAAATAAGGTCTGATATTCTTTATCACTGTTTCCAGTTAATTAAGCTCTGTCCATACTGAAATAGCAGTTACTAAATACTTTGGTAGTTTTAGAACTAGCAAACTATCAATGTTGTATTAGTTACTAGACAAAACCACAAGAATGCACCTTGGCTAGATTGAACTGTTGAAGGTAATTTCAGTAACTGAGGAGTTTATCAAAATGAAAGTGTTAAAATTTCTAAAGCTTCACTTACATTTTATTACACATGAATGAACAGAAACTAGAGGTAGAAGAGTAACAATCAAATTTGGTAAGCAAAGGCTAGCAGAGAGCCAGCCCAGATCATGGAGCTGTTTCCACTATGCTTCATACAATCACTGCAGTAATAATGTAGTTTGTAAGGTTTGAGGAGTGTATGAGAATGAGGCCAGTTATTGAAATTATTTTATTCAAAACAACACATCTTGTCTCACTGTAATCGCCCTTTCTCATGAATATCACGCATGTTACTAAATTGCATTCTACAGTATTCCTCTCTTGACAAAATACTAAAAATAGTTGAATGTTCAAGCTAAGATAAAGTGAAATTACCTGCAACAGAAAAATATATTTCTGTAGTGGTCATTACAGCAGTTTTCTTTGCTTGCACGTGAGATATCAATTGGAACTGAACCTGATTTTTAAATCACACTTCAACTCATGCACTAAATCATAAAAATGTGTAAGGAGTGGCTGTGTGGTAAGTAGCTTGCCTACCAACCACATGGTTCCGGGTTCAGTCCCATTGCGTGGCACCTTGGGCAAGTGTCTTCTACTATAGCCTCGGGCCGACCAAAGCCTTGTGAGTGGATTTGGTAAACGGAAACTGAAAGAAGCCCGTCGTATATATGTATATATATATATATATATATATGTGCGTGTATGTTTGTGTGTCTGTGTCTGTCCCCCTAGCATTGCTTGACAACCGATGCTGGTGTGTTTATATCCCCGTCACTTAGTGGTTCAGCAAAAAGAGATTGGTAGAATAAGTACTGGGCTTACAAAGAATAAGTCCCGGGGTCGAGTTGCTCGACTAAAGGCGGTGCTCCAGCATGGCCGCAATCAAATGACTGAAACAAGTAAAAGAGTAAGAGTATGACCCCAATTGAATAAAAAAACATTAATATCAACAGTTGTCATGTGTGGTAATAAGACTTACTGTTGGGCGACTCTATACACCTATATACTATATCCCTTATTATCTACAAGTCTATTCCTTACTATCTCTCTGCCAATGTGTTCTGTATCACTTGCTGGCCTGTCTATCCTATGATAATTGCTTGTGTACTAAACATATCTACCGTACCATACTCTATCATCTGTTGTCTTATACTTTATCATCAGCAGGTCTATACTCCCGCATCTGCTAATCTATCCACTGAGGAGGGGAATGCAGTCTATTCACTATTATCCATGTGTATATTCTAACCATTAATTACAATTATGTGATGTTTAGTTATGTATTTCCTGCTTCTGCTAGCATATATCTCCACACCTACACTATGTCATGATGAAGCAATAGAAAGATTATTGATTTTCTTCTCTCTTTATGTGTCATAGCAAATTCAGATAAATATATGTCTGTGAGTTTAAGCTTATTTGTTTCAATTCAAAATCTTCCCTATTCACCTGAAAAATATTGACCAGCTTCTGTGTAGGTTTCTCTAATTTTACCTAATTGAATTTGACTTTTTAATAGAAAATATATTGAACATAATTTGTTGTGAACTAAATCTGATACTAATTTAGAGAAATATAGCAATGAATTATTATTCCTAATTTAGAGACAATTAGCTAAATAAACTTCTGCTCCAATCACAGAACATAAAAACCAGCCTTTGGCTGTGAAAAGACGGTTGCTGTAAATTTGCTCACTTTTGCTTTACTATGAGAATCCAAAATTGATATCATGATCCCAGTAATTAAGAAAGCATGAGTTTAGAAACGGCAATTCCAAAGAATTATCATAACTTCAAATCTTGGAATATTTATGATATTTATCTAAAAGAATTGAAAAAATAAAACTCATAAAATTTACAAGTCGTAAAAAATATTGAAGCAAATGCTGTAAAGTGTTATGTCAAATGAGTCAGTCGATGGGACTGTAATACTTGTGGAGATATAAATATGATTCTTACTTCGGCACCAGTGTTTAGATAGACTGAAGAAAAGTGTTAGGATGTTATAGTAATCATAAATTTTCTGAAAGCATTAGTGATATAAACAGAGTGAAATAGCTGTAACTGGGACAACTTCTTGGTTGCAAATTAACTTTACTTCGTTTATGTGGTGCATTTATTACTGAGATGTAGATATTAACTCAGTAAAGAATGTTTAATGGATTGAAGCATGAGTAATTGAAAGGATGCATACAGATTCATAACAAATTTCTTTCAAAAATAATATAAATATTTTAAATTGTTAGATAAGGTACAGAACTTTCAATATACATGCATGCATACATACATACACACACACACTTACATACATACATACATACACACACACATACATACATACATACATACACACACACACACACACTCATACATACATACACACACATACATACATACATACACACACACATACATACATACATACATACACACACACATACATACATACATACATACACAAGTGTGTGTGTTAGTGTAACATCATTACCATCATCATCATGATGATGATCATTTTTCCGTCTACTATTTTACATGTTGGGACAAGTTTGATGATTTGAAAAGATGCAACAGGCTGGTGGAGACCGGCTTGCTCCAATGTCTCAGATTTAGAATGGTTTCTACAAATTATGGGTGGAATGATGCTAGAAAGTGATATATAAAGATGATAGTACCGATGTGTGAGTGAGTATGTGTATATACTACGCATGCATATAAATACGTGGATGTTTGTATAAACAATATATATATATATACTCTTTACTCTTTTACTTGTTTCAGTCATTTTGACTGCGGCCATGCTGGAGCACCGCCGTCAGTCGAGCAAATCGACCCCGGGACTTATTCTTTGTAAGCCCAGTACTTATTCTATCAGTCTCTTTTGCTGAACCGCTAAGTGATGGGGACGCAAACACACCAGCATTGGTTAAGCAATGCTAGGGGGACAGACACAGACACACAAACACACACACATACATATATATACATATATACAACAGGCTTCTTTCAGTTTCCGCCTACCAAATCCACTCACAAGGCATTGGTCGGCCCGGGGCTATAGCAGAAGACACTTGCCCAAGATGCCACGCTGTGGGACTGAACCCGGAACCATGTGGTTGGTTAGCAAGCTACTTACCACACAGCCACTCCTGTGCCTATATATATATATATAATATTATTAGGGAGTAAATCCAAACTTACAGGGAAAAATTAGATTTAGGTTTTACCTCTAATATAATTTATATATATATATATAAGCACAGCTATATGGTTAAGAAGTAGGCTTCTCAATCTTGTAGTTTTGGGTTCAGTGTCACACCTTGAGCAATTGTTTTGTGCTATTGTTCAGGGTAGACCAAAGTCTTGTAAGTAGATTTGGTAGGCAGAAATAGAAAGTAGCCCATTGTATGCATGCATATGTATGCATATCCTGGGTATGCATTCAGTTGTGGGGTCCTGGTTTTGGAGCTCCTTGGTTTTGAGGAATGTGGAATCACCACTTTGCCACTATTCACTGTTATTCCCGGGTCAACTGTCACCTAGAGTAGTAGCATCTGTCAGGTGCCAACATTGGGTTAATTAGCATATTAGGGGTCACCTCATATGCAGTCTCTGCAAAAAGAAACCTTTGTTGTTGAATGGAGGGAAAGGCAGCTGCAGTAACACATTGTGAAGTGGAGAGAGAGCAAGATGAGGCAAGTAGGACACCTTGGTCATCTGCTGCATCCATTTCCCTCCCCAGTCATCTTAACCTGGTCTTGCTTCTGAATTGAAGAGGGTCATGGTGCACGACATTTTTCTTCAGTTTAAGCAAAGTCCCCACAGAAGTCAGCAGTCATCCTCATAAAGGACTGGATGGTCCAAGTCACTCAGACAGATGAACATTTATGTATGTATGCCTGTCCATCTGCGTGCATGTGTGTGTTTACTTATGTTTATGGGTTTCCAAAAAATGTAAATATTACTAATATTACTAAGTATCTTCTAGTATTTATCAATCCACACACACACACATACATTTTCATAAGTAGTAAAAACAGCGCTAGTGTAGTAGATATTATTAACATATGTACTAACGTATATGCTTTGTGTATTTTCCAGTGGATGCAATGGCACATTGGAGTATATAAACTCTCATTCAGAGTATATAAACACCAGTGACAATGAGAGTTTCTATACTCTGATACACCAGAAAATACACACAGCATATACATTAGTATATGTACTTAGTTATATATATGTACAATATACATACATACATTATATATATATATATGTATATATATATATATTGTACATATATATATGTATATGTATATATATATATATATATTGTACATATATATATGTATATATATATATTGTACATATATATATATACATATATATATATATAAGTTAATCCAAACATGAAAGCACAAAAAAACATAACAACGCGAGGACATGGAACAAATATAGTATTATTGGACGCTCAGGAAAGAAGTTAAGAAGGAGGGTTTAACGTTTCGAACGGGGCTCTTTGTCGGAAACATAGGAGAAGGAAAGATCCAGAGAAGGGAAGACGGAGGAAAAAAATCGCCAACGGTACACACGCGGTCACATTTTGTATATATATATATGTGTGTGGAAGTGATAAATACTAGAAGATACTTAGTAATATTAGTAACATTTCCTAACTTACTTGGCTTAATATTCTGTTTAGCCCAGTGCTGATCTCTACGTCCCTCAACTGTTTCTGTTTGCTAAAACTTGCTAATCCACATAAACCATACCCCTTTGTTCCTCTTATCATGGCTTCCTTCTTTATCTCTACTCTCCATATTACACACTTGGTTTAATCTTTTTCTTTTCCCCAGAAATGAATCCATCTTCATTTCCTCTTCTAAATTTTAGCTTCTGAGAATTTTGCTTTATTATTATGTAATAGACTAAAAGTTTGGTGGAATGAGATATACTGCATCTGGTAGGTATCTAATTTCTCTTGACTGTTACTTATAGATAAGTAGTCAAAGCACACCTTAAGATATATAGTAGTTGTTGTAGTTCCTGGTTATATCTGATCAAACATACCCATGATCAAAGCCTTCCAGCCAAGACCATTACGACTTATTTTCAAATAATGTCTCCAGGATCACATTGTCCAGTGTGTTCCTCCTTTTATTTATGTGTAGCTTGTGTGGAAATTCAGCCACTTTTCTAACAGGTTCTGCAATCACAGAGGTTCTTACCTGTTGGCCTGGGATAACACACCTGATATTCTTGGTCTCTGGTTAATAGTTCAAATAACACTGTATGCTGCAGTTTTAAATAATAATAATAATGAAATTATTGTATACTGTGCTCAGGTGCACCACAATAGTGCTCAGGTGCACCACAACAGTGCTCAGGTGCACCACAACAGTGCTCAGGTGCACCACAATAGTGCTCAGGTGCACCACAACAGTGCTCAGATGCACCACAGCAGTGCTCAGGTGCACCACAACAGTGCTCAGGTGCACCACAACAGTGCTCAGGTGCACCACAATAGTGCTCAGGTGCACCACAACACTATATATCGATACTATAGTTAGTAAACAGCACCATATATTATAGTTAATAACACCATATAATATGATTAACAATGCAATATACTACAATTAACAGTTGAAACAACTAACTCCATATTACAGTTAACAACACTATGTACTATTAGTTTACAGTTCAAACAATGCTGTATACTATAATTAACAGTTGAAACAGCTCTATATACTTTAGTTAACATTATATGCATTGTTAATTACTCTACATACTGAAGTTAACAGTTCAAACAACACTACAGATAGCAGTCCAAAGAATATTACATACCATTGTTAACAGTTATATACTATAGTTAACAGTTCAAACAATATTATGTACTACTCTTTCCTTCAGTCTGTCTTGTTATAAAGTATAAACATAATCCAAAAGTGCATAAAAGTCTGTGAGGTTTTAGATCCTTTCAAAGTTGATGGAAAAACAGTAAAGAACTGACATTAGCAGTTAGTTTCTTTTACTTTTAATCATATATAGTATAGTAGACTCTCCCATTCCTGTGCCCTGGTTAACTTACAGAAGAAACATTTTGTGTCTGGTGCTTTACACTGTTTGGCTATCTACTCTCTTAGTACAAGTGTAAAAATATTTCAGTCAACCAGTTTGTTAATAATAGTTCTAGTTTACCTGAGTCATCACATGACCTTCATGTATCCAGTTATTTTCTTGATTCTAATTAGCCATTCAACATATGATTAAAATTTTTTATTTTATTGTGATATCATCAATTTCCTGTGAATTTACCACATGCAACCTACTACAAGTGTGAAGTTAAGTGGAGGTCTTCAGCTGTTGATGGCTGTGGCTAATATACTACAGCATGCTCAAGTAATGCACTTTAGTAACGATGACCAGGTAATTATAAGTTATGAGTTCAAACACTGTTGTTGGTGTTGCACTAACCCTAACCTTGTCAACATACTGAACTGTCCTATTCCAAGAAAAGATGGTATGCCTAGATTTATTATTTGCTTATACCTGTCATATGAAAATAAGTAGGATGCATATGTAATAGGGTACTTGTGGACATCTTGTGTCCCTAGCAGCAGATGACAGGTAAAAGCTAAATAGTCTTTGAGGCTTGAGACACTACACCCACTACTACTAGGTATTGGTCAGCTCAACTGCTGGAATTTGGTGGCATCCATGTTTAAATTTAGATTATCACTTCCTGCATTAATAATTTAGATCACTAGCTTCAATAAAATAAGAAAATAAATCAATAAAATAAATGCTAGTATTATGTTAGAACAAAGACTATAAACAAAAACCATTTGGAAAATGAGGAGATGGATGTTGAAAGATTAGCTTAACCTTGTCATTGTTTTTGCCTGTTCAGAAAAATGTCCAAGTTTCCAGACAAGGAATATCAAACACAGAAATAAAGATTAAACAATATTGAGCAGTTCCTAACTATTTGAACCGTCAACAAAAGAGGAAAAAAAATTAGTAATTTTTAAAGAATAATTTTTGTTTTCATATTCTTTTTAGAATAACTTTTATTATTATATTTTATAATGTAATTATTACAGGTAATGTGATCATGATTCAGTAAATTTATGCAATATCAATGAGATATCAAGTAAGTTAATGTATTATATTGTTATAGTGTTGAACAAAGCTTTACTTTGTTTCAAGTTAGGAAATATGTATATAGATTAACCACTGTCAACAACTATACAGCAAAAAAATATAATTTCTCACTATATGGATTCCCACTCCCCCCTCTCTCTCTCTCTCTATCTACCTCTCCATCTCTCAAACATACACACATACATAAAAGCATGTATATTCACATACTCTTACATATACTTACTTTCAATCACACACATATTCACATGGAAATACACACGTGCTTATAAAAGCTATTCTTGTACATCACACCTCTCCACTCACAACACACACGCACACACATACGTCTACCTACCACACTACACAAACACATATACATCGCACACACACATGTCCACCAACCACACTACACAAACACAAATACATTACACACACACACACACACACGTCCACCAACCACACTACACAAACACATATACATCACACACACACACACACACACACGTCCACCAACCACACTACACAAACACATATACATCACACACACACACACACACACACACACACACACACACACGTCCACCAACCACACTACACAAACACATATACATCACACACACACACACACATGGACACGTGCATACACACACATACACACAGACATTCTGCAGACAAGCACCTGCCACACCAGACAGACACATGCATATTACACTCAACACAACACACACACACATACATCTACTGCACACAAACATATGCACAGAATACTGTTTTCCGTGTATATGTGTATATGTATATTTATGGTTGGTGTATGTTATTGAGGAGTGTATGTGTTGTGTGTGTTATGTGTTCGAGTAGCATGGGAGATGTGTGTATCTGTGCAGGATGGGATGATGTGAGCGGAATGTGTATGTCTGTGTGAGCGTGTGGACTGAGTGTATATGTGTGTGTGGAGTGGTGTGTACAAGGAGTGGTGTGCGTGTGTGTGGAGTGGTGTAATGTGTGTGATAAGTGTATGTGTGTGTTTGGAGTGTGAAGTATATAGATGGAGTAAGATGGTATGTATATGTATGTATATGTGTATGTCTGTGTGAGCGTGTGGACTGAGTGTATATGTGTGTGGAGTGGTGTGTACAAGGAGTGGTGTGTGTGTGTGGGGGGTGGTGTAATATTGTGTGTGGTAAGTGTATGTGTGTGTTTGGAGTGTGAAGTGTATAGCTGGAGTAAGATGGTATGTATATGTGTGTATATATGGAATGCTGTGTGTTTGTGTGTGGTTTAGAGTGCGCAGTATGAATGTGTGTGTGTGTGAGTATGCGTGTGTATGTGTGTGTGTGTGTGTATGTGTGTGTGTGGAGTGGTGAAATATTGTGTGTTTGGAGTGTGAAGTATATAGATGGAGTAGTTGGTATGTATATGTGTGTATATGTGGAATGCTGTGTGTTTGTGTATGGTTTAGAGTGCGCAGTGTGCATGGAGTGCGTGTGTGTGTGTGTTTAGTGGTGTAAAACTGATCATATATTTTCGAAACACCTACTGGTACAACAAACAGTGTAGTTGGCTATTGGCTGACACAGCTGTGAGAGACTACATATATTAGTATGTGAATGTCCTATGTCAGCCACACACAGAATATTTTTGTAGCACATGTGACACAGTCACTTTGTCTCTGATGGACAAATGATTGCTTTGTTCATTTCATTCAGGTCCAATGGATCAATGAATAGGTTGTGGGATTCTACGCTAAGGAGAATGGGGCACAATTATAGCATCCATCAAAGCACTACTGCTGCAGCTACTGTTGTTAGTGCTGCTGTTACTGCTGCTGTTGCTGCTGCTGCTGCTGCCACTACCACTGCTGCTGCTGCTGCCGAGCATTGATTGCCTGCACAAAACTAGACCACTACTCATATTTCAGAATTTCACTGAGATTAGGTGGTTTTTTTTCATGCACAAATAGTAATTATTCAACTCCCCCTCCCCAACCCCTGATTTCTAAGAGGATTTACTATCAATGGCCCAACCAAAAATGCCTCTACGGACAGCTATGTTATCCGTGCCAGGTAACGAGTCCTTGAGTGCCCGAAGAAGACATTCCTGGATTTGGTAAGTTTTTTCCTCTTCATCGATCACTTTTCTGAAGATACCATGCTTTTGCAATATCATACAAGTATACTATGTTATAGCTACACACTCTCTCTCTCTCTCTCTCTCTCTCTCTCTGCTACCCTCTCTTTGTTCCTCTTTTCTTTCTTCCTCTCTCTCTCTCTTCCTCGCTCCCCTTTCCATTTTCTCTCTCTCTCTCGCTTCCCTTTCCATTCTCTCTTCCTTTCTCCCCTTTTCCTTCTTCATCACTCTCCCTTTTCCATTCTGTCTCCTTCCAAAGATGCCTGCTGCTAAGTGCAAGCTTCCAAATTATCACTTGACAGTGCATCAGCATGCAGCCGAGGTCTAAATGCCACTGTCACACCTTACTCCAGCATTGTTTACTTTCATTTACAAACATTACATCTCCCACTTTCATCCTATTACATAAATAACACCACAACGAAGACCCCTGCTTATTATATACATCACCTGAATGACAAAGACCCCTATAAGATTCACCCCTCCCCCACTGACACAGCGAAACACTCCAATCCATGCATCACCATCACCACTATAACAAAGGACCCTATATATGCCTGCCGCTACCAGAATGACAGACCCTAACAATATACCAACATAATAAAGGAGAAAAATTGAAGCTTTCATTTATTCATAGTTTGTTTTTATTTTACAAATATCTTGTTCCTCAACATTTCTCCCATTCTGCATATTTGTATGGTTGTGTGTGTGTGTGTGTCTGTGTGTGAGAATATTCACACACACACACACACACACACACACACACATGTTCATGTATGTAGTATGTATGCATAATGCTGTATATAATAAATGCCCGCATATCTATAGACATATACAACACACAAATATACAAGATCATTCAGAAGTCCCTTCAGCATTTAAATTTGAATAATATATAAAATTGAAATGTTAAAGGGACATTCTGATCACTGTGTATTACTCATAGACATTGATTCCTACATACTTTTAGAGATTACACAAAGAATATGCACAGGTAAATGGAAGTATGTACCTTTACCCATGCACACACATACATACACACATATCTATACACATATGTACATTCATATATATACATATATATATATATATTATATATATATATATATATATATATATATATATATATATATATAAAGTATTTGTAAAAATTATCTTTCTGAAACAGTATGTATGCATTGTTATATATAGTAATTTCTAAAAATATATTCTATGTAAAGTTCAATCAACAGCTACAAACAAGCTGCTGGGTCACCATTAAAATCTTATTGTCATCCATTGTGAGGAGGAGAGCAAGGCACTCTAGTTGGTCCCACAACTCTCTAAGTTATTGATCATGCTTGACATTTAATAGTAGCACAAGTAAAGTAAGAATTGAACCCATGATGTCTTACTAGGAGTTTGCTGTACTTTGTAGCAGTTGCATTTCTTTGCATGTTGCATATATGTACATGCAGAAATAATTAAATGTAGGAATGTGCGCCTGTGTATGCGTATGGGTGTAAGTCTGTATTATGATGTGTGTGTCTAAGCATGCGAGTATGTATGTATGTGTGTGTGTGTCTGTGTATACATGTGTATGTGTGTGTGTATCTGCTTGAGAAAAAATGCTTTTTACTTGTTTATTTAAACAACAATAACTATATAGAGCCGCATGTTGAACTTAGAAAAATGTTGCATTTTTTTATATATCCTGTCACAAATTGACTTTAGAGAATATATTTGAAGTACATCACTTCATCCTTGTCCCCAAAACTGTACCTATAATTATAAGTATAAATATGAAACTATAATCCAGTTATTGTAGTTGTATATTGTTAACTAACTATCCATAATTCTTTTTGGTGGCGTTGATTGAGAAGTTTACATCTGCAGGACATCTGACATTCCCAAGAGTTCTACTTCTTTAGATATTTATTTAGGTTTATGGAATTTAATTTTGTATTATAGGAATGTTCTACAAATGACTTTGTATTGAAAGTTCCTGATATATTCCATATCGGACATATTTTTGAAACTTCAGGACTATATTTTCTACAGAGCGCATTGCATGTAGTCTCTCTCTTTCTCCCCACTCCCCACCACACACATGTATGATACACTTAATTTGGTCCCATAGTTAGATGATGTTCACTGAGTGTAGAACTAGAGCAGCTGAATATATATATAGCGTTAGATAACTAGTTTTAAAGTCTTGAGTTCAAATTCATTGCAGGTTTTTTTTTTTGTACATTTGGACATTTGTGTATTTGTCTTTCAGTTCTTCTAGTTGTTGGGAATAGATATCAGCTCTTCTGAGAATTCTATGCAAATGAAATTTGTCTTCCGGCTGCTTGACATTTGAAAGTAGTCATAAAGCAGTGATTCTTATAAAAGCTCCCTAGGGTTCAGAAAATAATGTTATTTTATATGTTATGATTTCCATAACAAACATGCTGTTGTGAGAATTTCTTTTTAATATTAGATGCATTCAGGTTTTAATCATTCTGTCTTTCATTAATAATAAATTTTCTAACTACCTCTTGTTCTTGAATTTAAAACCAAAGCTTACAAAAGGTGACTAGCTAAACCAATTTGAAGACAGAAACAAACTGTCCAGCTTATAGAATATACATCTATTTTTGGTTGGTGCTATGCATTTCTCTTCTAAATCTCAATAAAAACAGATATGTTTAGCAGTTCTCTGGTTGAATAGCACATCATTATACTTTGAGTGCATTTTTAGGAATTTACTCCTAACTTCTATATGATTCTCTCGTTTTCAAACACCTCCTCATTGCATTGATTCTCTCCCACCTTGTTGCTTAACTGGTGATATCCAAATAATACCATATGGCACTCAAAACTATCATGATTGGTATGAAGCCTTTTCTCATTATTTTCTTCTGAAATAGTCTGTCATTATTTCCATGTAAGTTTCCAATTGATGTTAGAATCTTTTGATATCAGAATCCACCATTTGAACATATCCTTTATTGTCCACTCGAGCAGGCTGAATACTGATATTAAATGCATTTGGAGAACAGGGTCTTTTTGTAAAAGGAAAGCTTTGGTTACTGTTTTGCTTAGTATGGTAACTATTTATTTATTGATTGAGTAATTGGTTGTATAATAATAATCTAACTCATGCCGGCTTAGGAAATGATGTATGTAAAAATTATGATGATGATGATGATGATGGAGGAGGTGGTTGTAATGTTGATGATGATGATGATGATGATAGTAATGGTGGTGTTGGCAGCAGCAGTGATGGTAGTCATGGCAATGATGATAATGATGATGGTGTCAATGATGATGGTGTCAATGATGATGATGACGATGATGACGATGACGATGATGATGATGATGACGATGATGATGATGACGACGACGACGACGACGATGATGGTGATGATGATCATGATGATCATGATGATGATGATGATGATCATGATGATGATGATGATGATGATGATCATGATGATGATCATGATGATGACGATGATGATGATGATGATGATGATGTCAATGATGAAATATAGTCTTGTGTGTTCCCACTTATTTCTATATATTTCATTATTGAGAACAAAGATTATGGAAAGTCCATAGGCTTTCAGATATTCCTTCATGGCTTGTAGTCCTTCCTCAATTACTCTTATGAACATTTGTTACAGCTGAATTCCATTCTAATATTATGTGAATTGGTTGTAGATAGCTCAATTGGCTACATTGATGTTTTTGGCATAGATTTCCAGGTCTTCAACAAATAAGCTATGGAGAAAATTGATTTTGCTTGCCATTTTGGACCCAAGCATATATCCACTAATATATATATATATATATTTATATGTATGTATTTATGTATATATATATTATATATACTAATGATAAGAGATTTATTGCTAGAACAAGCTGCACCACAAGCAGGCCATATTCTCCTGCAATATTCCTCAAGAGAAGTTTAAAAAGATAAACTGGTTAGATATCCTTATAAAATGATGACCTCCTATACTACTGGCAGATCTTTTCGGTTTGAACGGCAGTTTTTAACATAATTTCTAGGTAACTAAAAAATTTTAAACTTCGTATACTGGTAGAATGTGTTTATAAAACATCTTTTTCTCTTACAAACTATAGAAAATTCTATAGTTTGTAAGATATTTGTTGGTTTTTTTTCTTCAATTTCTGCAATTTCAACCAATCAATGATGTCTATTGAGTTAAAAAACATTCTGTGCCGTATGAATATGTCCCTTGTTTAAGAAACAGATTGGGTTTATTTACATTTGTGAAGAAAAAAAGATACCCTTTCCCTTTCCCCTAACCCTAACCCTAAAACAGATTGAAATGCAATAGATCGATACTAGGGTCATAATGATGGGTGACAATTTCATATGACACCACTAGAAAAAAACTGTACCCTTTCCCCCACCCCTAACCCTAACCCCAACCCTAAAACAGATTGAAATGCAATAGATCGATACTAGGGTCATAATCATGGGTGACAATTTCATATGACACCGCTAGAAAAAAACTGCTGTTCAAACCGAAAAGATCCCTACTGGCTTATTATAAAGTCTTTAGTCTATTTTCTTGTTAAGTTTCTGTCAATCCTTCCTTAGTAATGGTTTGTACTTTAGCTGGTGATACACTGAGTTGCTATGTGTTGCACTGAAAGTTTTATCATCAACTGCCTTATTGAATTGACCGTAATACATGAGTAAGTTGTGAAACTATTTCAGAAAACAGATTATTATTTGCATATTCCTTGTACATTAATTTTCCATGAATTTTCTTTTAAATTTATACTAATTTAATATTCTTTAAATTCATTTTAGTTTTAGATCCATAGTTTGCAATTTATTATTCTTTTACTTGTTTCAGTCATTTGACTGCGGCCATGCTGGAGCCCCGCCTTTAGTCGAGCAAATCGACCCCAAGACTTATTCTTTTGTAAGTCTAGTACTTATTCTATCGGTCTCTTTTGCCGAACCGCTAAGTGACGGTGACGTAAACACACCAGCATCGGTTGTCAAGCAAGTCAAAGGGAGAAACACATACACACACATACATATGCACACACACACACACATATATATATATATATATATATATATACGACGGGCTTCTTTTAATTTCCGTCTACCAAATCCACTCACAAGGCTTTGGCCAGCACGAGGCTATAGTAAAAGACACTTGCCTAAGGTGCCACGCAGTGGGACTGAACCCAGAACCATGTCGTTTGTAAGCAAGCTACTTACCACACAGCCACTCCTGCGCCTTGATGAATTTTTTTATCGAGTATGAGCCAGTATGTGTGTGTAGGTATATGTGAACATGTATGAACTCACACACACAAAGCTATACTCATCATACTCTCTTCTAATTCTTGGCCTTACTCTCTCTCTGATGATCTTATATGACATTTACGCTGAACAAACGTGGCACCACAAAAACTGTATTTCTTTTATTAGGTCCACAAAATACTTGAACTCTGATCATTTTTACACTGGAATACTGTTCCACTACTGACACTCACCACTCATATTCCAAAATAAATATTACTGCCCGTTAAATCATCACTCAGCAATATTCTTTGACCATTTCCCCCTGTTCTCCCTGTTTCATCTACTCTTCAATGTTCACTTACTGAATACTTATTTCTTTACTACCCACAAGGGGCTAAACACAGAGGAGATACCAACCACATGGTTCCGGGTTCAGTCCCACTGTGTGGCACCTTGGGCAAGTGTCTTCTACTATAACCTTGGGCTGACCAAAGCCTTGTGAGTGGATTTGGTAGACAGAAACTGAAAGAAGCCCGTCATATATATGTATATATATATATGTATGTGTATGTATATGTTTGTGTGTCTGTGTTTGTCCCCCTAGCATTGCTTGACCACCAATGCTGGTGTGTTTATGTCCCCGTAACTTAGCGGTTCGGCAAAAGAGACCGATAGAATAAGTACTGGGCTTACAAAGAATAAGTCCCGGGGTCAATTTGCTCGACTAAAGGCGGTGCTCCAGCATGGCCGCAGTCAAATGACTGAAACAAGTAAAAGAGTAAAAGAGAGAGAGATGATCTCTTGCATTCAGTCCATCTCCACATTCAGGTGAAACTGCTTATTATTACAGAACTAAGTACATTGTGTGTGTGTGTGTGTGTGGCCAAAACTTGAAACACCAAAACAATTCGCTGACAATACTAGATTATGGGTGGGTGCAGACATGGCTATGTTGTTAAAGAAACTTGCTTCCCAGCCATGTGGTTTCAGTCTCACGGAGCAACACCTTAGGCAAGTATCTTCTGCTGTAGCCACACATTGACCAAAACCTTGTAACTGAATTTGGTACACAGAAACTGAAAAGAAGCCCATCGTATATGACTGTGTGTATATACCATGTATGTATGTTTGAGTATATAGATATTTATATACATATATATTGTGTACATATATGTATGTATATATGTATATATATATATATATGCATGTATGTGTCTGTGTCTGTGTGTGTATATATATATATATATATATATAGTATATGAATGTATGTGTGTGTATTTGTATATATATATATATATATATAAATATATATATATAGTATGTGAATATATGTGTGTGTGTTTGTATGTATATATATATATATATATAGTGAAGGGAAGAAATGGAACCGAACGAAGATTTTACAAAATTCCTTTATATTATTTTCTACACATGGTCGTAACCTCAACCGTGTCTTTTCTGGTGTGATTTTTGCTACACAGGTATCGGTTAAATTTTGAATAATCCGTAACAAGATAATTCATTTATCCATTTCATATATATATATATATATGTATATATATATATATATATATATATATATATATATATATACTTTATTTTAAGCAGCAGAAAATTCAACAATTGTTGAATTTTCTGCTGCTTAAAATAAAGCATATTACTCTACCACTGGTATTTGAGTACTTTTCTTTCCACCTTGTTTCACATTTATGTGTTTACTCCGGTATATATATATATAGCATGATGATGATGATGATATATATATATGTATATACAAACACACACACATACATTCATATACTAAATATATATATATATATATATATACAGACACATACATGCATATATATACATATATATATATACATATATATACACACACACACACACACACACACACATACACATATAGATTTCCTCTTGTTCTCGTCTAACGACCTGCAATGTTTGTTTTCATTTAGTTTCCTTGTACGTCTCCAGTGTCTTGTTTTCATTCCCAACTTTGACCCTCCATAAATCCCAAATTCTATTTTAGAATTTATGGGAGCAACTGTCTTTCAAGACTCATATTGTCATTGAATGCTCGAAATGAGGAGTAGATAGGCAACCAAAAACTGATGAAGGGTCGTTTCTCTGTGTTTACTTGTCCTGTTTGCAATTATTTTGTTCTCGTTGTTTGCATATTTAACTCGTTTGCTTTCATATTTCACATTGTTTACATAGTTGGTAACATCCTGTACCCATATATGCATGTGTGTGTGTGTATATATATATATATATATATATATACACA
>NC_043011.1:12728189-12733189 GCF_006345805.1 Octopus sinensis | reverse complement strand
CATTGAGTTTTACAAACGTCCTGATAAGCACTTTTTTTTGATTATTTTAAATTTTACTAAATATCCTAATTGTCCAAGAGCATTACGGAATTATTTATTAATATAACCAACTTACAAACAGAAAACTATTATGAAGATATAGAAGTTGTACAGTTTTGAGACAACTATTTGTAAATAGACTCCTTTTCACTAACTTTTCATGAGACATTCACATCTGATAGTCAACTAAGTTCTGCAACAATATTGTGCTTTTTTTCTGGCTTTAAATGGTTTTGTTATGTTGGAATTTGGAGGGAACTTAGATTGGAATGTCCTATCAATATCTTTTATGTAGGTGTGAGTATTCTCTAATCAGCTGCATTGTTTATATTTATTCCCAAGGCAATCATTCCCACAGACGGAACTGTGTATTGTTTTCATTAGAACATCATGTAGTATAAGAATATAATACATGAAGCAACTGCTGATTATAATGTAATGTCCGCCATAGAAAAGGAGGTACAGTGTTAGTTTGTACATATCTGTATGGTTTGTAGTTATATTGCTAAATTTTATTCTTCCTTTGAAACACAATGAAAGCCAGGTGAATATTTTCACAAAGTGAAAATTTTCTCTCATATGACTTTAGACAATGCCAGACATTTCTGTGCATTAGTATATCAGAGTGTCTCTGTGTGTGTATGGTGTATATATGTGTGATTGTATCTGTATATATACATGCATGTATGTCTGTATGTGTGTGCATATGCATGTGTATGTATTTATATATATATCTTTACATGTATGTATTTGTTTGCATGTAGGTATGTTACTTTTCTTTCTAATTCTTTTGAATTGCTCTAACAAAGAAACAAATCTCCACCATTAAAATTTAGATAACAACATCAGTAAAGAATCGCACGTTCAATTTTAGAAAAGTCTGGCATATTCTGTTATTAAAAATCAAAAATTTTCCAAGTATGAGTGAAAGTATCATTTTCTGCACTTGTGAACCACAGACTGTTATTTAGACACTGTGTAATGCAACCAACCAATGCCTATAATTACAGGTACAAATTACCATCATCTTTGTTTAATATCAACTTGCCCATATATGCATTCGTTAGATGGAATTTATTGAAGCAGATTTTCTATAACCAGTTACCACTCCTGTCACCAATCATTACCTGTTTCCAAGCAAGATAATATTTTCCCATAACTAGATATGTTTTTCATAGATCTATATGATGACTGGCTTCTTTCAGTTTCCTTCTACCAAATCCACTAACAAGGCTTTGATTGGCCAGAGAAAAAGCAGAAGACATTTACCTGAGGTGCTGTACAGTGGGACTGAATGCAGGACAATGTGGTTGGGAAGCAAACTTCTTAACCACACATCCTTATAAACTGATTAGAGAAGTGTACAGATTTTAAAGCAGCTGACTCTGAATCATTTTCTTTCTTGATTTTGAGTGAAATGTTCAAATCCATTGGTCATCCAAACTCCACAACATTATGTAATTCTGTTTTCTCTCTCAAGTAATTATATCAAGTCTGTTGTGTTTGTCTATAGTTGAAGTTTTGAAGGGAATGCTCCATCAATATATCATCATCATCATCGTTTAACGTCCGCTTTCCATGCTAGCATGGGTTGGACGATTTTGACTGAGGGCTGACGAACCAGATGGCTGCACCAGGCTCCAATCTTGATCTGGCAGAGTTTCTACAGCAGGATGCACTTCCTAACGCCAACCACTCCGAGAGTGTAGTGGGTGCTTTTTACGTGCTACCGTACACGGGGGCCAGTCAGGCGGTACAGGCAACGACCTCACTCGAATCTTTTTACAAGTGCCACTGGGACAGGTGCCAGTGAAGCGACGTTGGTAACGATCACGCTCAAATGGTGCCCTTTTACGTGCCCTAAATACATGTCTCTTTACGTGCCCTAAATATATGTCTCTTTTTCTGCAATTCTTCTTTCACCTCTACTTTCACAATCATGGCAAAGACTATGTTTTGCTGAAACAGTGTAATGAGATTGCATTATGTTTGGAACTTGTCTTCTGTCTTCACCAAAAGCAATGCAAGAATATTAGTCATTGAGCTATCATTTCCCAACTACATAAGTATTTCTAATTAGATATTTGACATCTCTTACATCTTTATATATAAAAGAGAAGTTGTGTGCTGTCTGTCTCCTACGATTTAGATTCCTAACTACTCCCACATTTTGCGGTGCAGTTTAACCAAAACCGGGTATCTTATATTCGTGATTCATATCGAGCCCTTCTGGGTATTAGTGCGCGTCTACGATGAGTCTACAATTTTAAAAAAAATTTACCATCAATTTTTCTCATTTTTAATGCATTTTTGGCATATATAAGGGAAGTAACTCTCTAAAAATTTATTATTAAATCTCAGAACGTAAAAAGCTACAGTAACACCTCCCCCCCCCCTTTGTGGTTAGCCATATTGAGATGGCTATTATACTTTACATCTCTAAAAATGCTTATATAGTTATTTCCCTTACAAACCCGAGCAATGCTGGGCGATACTACTAGTTAAATATATTACACTCAATTATTGTTTTAAATGGAGGAATTAACCTCAGTGATTTATATTTTTATATATCTAGGCATGATTGCCTTGAGATTTATTGAAATTCCTCTTCACGAAATTCGAACTGGTTACTATATCTTTGTGTTATTTTGGAATAATTGTAAGGTAACTAACTCCCAAATTGGTACTCTGAATGTATTAGCTTATGATCCAATAAGTACCTCAATAATTACAAGTATAAATCTAAAGTTAATAGTCTCAGTGGGGTATCCCTATTTCGCATTTGTTCAGCATAAAAATCTATACAATCTGAGAAGCTCCTTCCCAATTCTCAGGATGGTTTTTCCCTCATACATAGATACTTGACCATGGATGCTTGGTGGTTTGTACGTGATAACAAAGAGATATGTTGGGATATCAAAGCAGTTTGAATCTAAAGCCATATTTAGTCTTGAAGAGACCGTTTGGATATAGAGAAGCCATATAAATAGTACACATTTATAAAATTGAAGGGACATTCTTCTCTGCTCTAGGCACAAGGCCCGAAATTTTGGAGGAGGGGGCCAGTCAATTAGATTGACTCCAGTACACAACTGGTACTTAATTTATCGACCTAGAAAGGATGAAAGGCAAAGTAGACCTTGGCGGAATTTGAACTCAGACAATAAAGACAGACGAAATACTGCTAAGCATTTTGCCCAGCATGCTAACGTTTCTGCCAAGGAACATTATTGTAAATATATATTTCTTTACTACCCACAAGGGGCTAAACATAGAGGGGACAAACAAAGACAAATGAACGGATTAAGTTGATTACATCGACCCCAGTGCGTAACTGGTACTTAATTTATCGACCCTGAAAGGATGAAAGGCAAAGTCGATCTCGGTGGAATTCGAACCCAGAACACGTAACGGCAGACGAAATACGGCTATGCATTTCGCCCAGCGTGCTAACGATTCTGGCAGCTTGCCGCTTTAAGGGACATTATTGTAAATATATTCTGCTTAAATATCACTGTCAAAATAACTCAATAGATCTCTTACCAACACTAGTTAAGAACGATCTGCCTTATGTACTTTTAAAAGTGAAATAATCTTTAATGGAATAAATTTCAGTTGCTTACATTACTCACACTCCCAGCTCATAATACACTTACATTGGCTGTTGCTACATATAATCTCTGACAGTTCGATGTGGATGGTCAGTCTTACTGCACATCAACATCATAACAGTTGCTGTCAGGTCTTTTGCCTCCACATGGTGTTGGCATGTTTATTTGAGAAACATGTTAATTTCTGTTATTTGTGCACTGTTCACTCTGCGGGGAATAAAATTATAATCAGCAATTCTTTGCTTGCGTTCAACAAATGTTGCTTGTTGGTGTAATTGCTTTGTTGTGAAATAATTTAGCTTTGTGTGAAATATGTTTCTGTATACTTTCACTCTGTTCATGTAATTCACTGAGGGACGTTTCTTTTTTGCAATTACATAAGCATTATTGGGTTCATAACTCCAAGAAAAATATACTTTATAGTTCTGGTTTCTACTGTGACTACATCTAACAGAATTTTGTTTACCTTTTCCAATATTGTTTCTCTTTGGTTTATCTGCAGTTTTGTTGATGTTATTATCAGCCATATCGTTTATAGCAAATTGATACATGCCATATTCAAGTTTGAGATGAGTCTTGAGGAAAAGGTTTCTTTAATATATAATCAGAACGACCAGTTATACAACATATCTAACAGTTGTGGCCATAATATTGGGGATAACATTAATTGGAATCTCAATCAACCATGTCAAGAATATGTCTATTCACATCATGTGTGTGAATGACTGTGTGTGTGTGTGCTTGTGAATGTATGTATGTTTGTGTGTGTATGTATGCATGCTTCTATCATATATGTAAACATGCAAGTTTCTATGCATGTATCAACAAAGAGTGTGGAGCAGCTCTCTACACCTTGCACCACATTTTGACTGGAATTCCCTGGGAGAGGCTGATACAAATAGTCCTTACAGAAATTACTAAGTGGCTGGACCTGCATAGAGCTAACCCAACAAGTTACCAAAAAGCCTCACCCACCAAAAGCTATCAAATTCATAATAGGTGATAAGGTACCTAAGGCAAAAATAGCTGTGGGAACTCATTGTTCATTTTGCATCAGGCTGCTGAGTGGAATAGGCAAGTGGATCTAAAAGACAGACTCATCTTTTTAGGGAAGGTGTTGATAGAATTGCTCTGATCAGACATATTTCTTTTATGAAAATGGTCATTATGGCTGTATTCACAATACTCTGGGAGGACAGACTTGACATTTCTCAAATGTTGACGGAAGCCAACTGGGAAACATGCATGTCAGATGAGGCCAACAATGGAAGTTGTGGTTACCAAGAGGTTGCAGACGTAAGACTTCAGTAAGTGAATGTAAAGCATATAGGCTGTGGGGCAAAACGAGTT
>NC_043011.1:12710689-12723189 GCF_006345805.1 Octopus sinensis | reverse complement strand
ATAGGTATGTATATATATTATGTATGTCTAATATATATATGTATGTATATGTATATATATGTATATATATGTATATATATGTATATATATGTATATATATATGGTATATATTTGGTAGTAATGACTTTGTCCCTCTTAGTGTGAGGCATTTATGTGTAATAATGCCCTCTATACAATATAGATATAATTAATTTGTTCAAAGGAAAAAAATTATTTTCGAATTCTTTTCTTTTATGAGGTTTTCACGCTAACTACCCGATAATTTCTTGTTAAGATTCCTTATTAAGAGGTTATCCTCAATTGTTAAACTTATATATATATATATACATATATACAACAGGCTTCTTTCAGTTTCTGTCTACCAAATCTACTCACAAGGCTTTGGTCAGCCCGAGGCTATAGTAGAAGACACTTTCCCAAGGTGCCACGCAGTGGGATTGAACCCAGAACCATGTGGTTGGCAAGCAAGCTACTTACCGCACAGCCACCCCTGCGCCTTCCTCAAATTTTATTCCAGTCTCCTATAATATTGGATAATAAGATACAATTACTTTTTGATATGGCTGATATTTGGCCCAAAGCAGCTGCAAGTTGTCTACAAAGAAATAATGAAAAATATTTTTAGATCCATTCCTGACTTACTACATTTTGTGATAAGGAATTTAATAAAAAGATACAAAAGCATTGTGACAAGCCATCATCTTGCTGACTGCTTTATTATTAATATATAGCATCATCTTTGATTTGTTTGTTGCCACCTTTGAGAAGTAAATCATTAAACCAAATTTTGCAGGATTTTGGCTAATTGTGATTCTTTAATAATCCACCCACATTGTAAACTATCAAATGCTTTCCCGTAGTCCAGCTATACCACAGCTAAGTCCCTCGTCTTCTAAAGAATGTTTCTTCCTGTTGTATCATTTAATTGGTATATAGCTATCCTATATAGTCCCATGGAGGCACATGGCCTAGTGGTTAGAGCAGCAGACTCACTGTCATGGGATCGCGGGTTTGAATCTCAGACCGGGCGATGTGTGTGTTTATGAGCTTCATACGGCTCCGGCAGGAGGTAATGGCAAAACTTCTGCTGACTCTTTCGCCACAACTTTCTCTCATTCTTTCCTCCTGCATCTTGCAGCTCACCTGCGACGGACCGGCGTACCGTCCAGTTGGGGAACCTATACGCCAAGAAACCGGTAAACCGGCCTTTATGAGCCAGGCATGGCTCGAGAAGGAACAAACAAATATAGTCCCACACTGCTTTCTTTGTCCCAATTTGCTTGGGCCTTATAATACTGTTGATGACACATTTGTCTTGTAAAAAAGCAGACTGAGTTACCAGTGTTTATCTTGCACATGATGTTCTCACAAACCATTGGGCAGTATGTTTGAGTTAAGTGATTTGGCTAAATTTTTCGAATAAGAACAGTAATATCAGTCAACAGCCATTTCGGTACATTAAATGCACTCTTGATATCCTTTCCCTATGATGCTATAAATAAAAAATCAGAATCTTGTATCAATGCTACGAGATACGGTTCTGAAGAGTTGCCGTTTGTTATTTTCCTTCGTATTGTTTCCAGTCCTGTGCTATTAATTAATATTGTTTTATTCAACGTATTTATAGCAGTTCTGCTCTAGTTATTCTATCTACATTGTATACTTGCTGAACTTATTTTTTTAACCACAAATAGACTTCCAGTAACTTTCAACTTGTCCTTTTGATGAGTTGTCTTTTACAGAGATTTTATAGTTCACATTCACTGACAAATGATGTATTCAACATTTTGTATGTGTAATATGTAGACTTATATTTTTATATTTAAACATTGATGGTTAATTCTTTTTTCAGCTGATGTAGTTTAAAGTTTCAAATTTTGTGCATCTAAACTACTTGGCTAAATTCTGTTTTACACACTTTTATACACTTTTCTGTTTTATGACTGGCTCGTCTATGTTAAATTTTGTAACAATGAGAATTTGTGAAAAGCTATTTCACAGAAATATAATTTTACTTTTTAACCCTTTCGTTACCGTATTTATTTTGAGATGTTCTGTGTTTCTTTCAATTACTTATAACAAAGAATTTAGTAAAATATAACAAAGAATTTAGTGAAATAACTTAGTTATCATTAAGCTAGTGTTAGGAACATAAATTGTGATTAAGATGGAAGGAAGATGGTGGAAGATTTTAATTCAAAACTTATGAAAACAAGACATTTGTATTATAGAGCCAGAGCTGGTTTCAGCCGGGTTGGTAATGAAAGGGTTAAGCTATGGGTCCAATCTTGAACAAGACATCTGCTTGTATCATGATTATACAGCTTCAGACCCTTCCAATGAGTTAGCATTGTAGTTGCTGACACATATACCAACAGATTTACAGCCTCATGCTTTTTAATACCCCTTGACTGGACATCATTTAGTTAATCTCCTGCTATTTCATCTACTAAATCCAGTTTAAGCTGAGAGGATTTTCTTACATTTGAATGGTCCATCTTTGAAGTGGCTGTTTAGTGCTTGTTACAGCATATCCCAACTCATTTTTGGGGTGTTAAAGACAGTCCAGGATTTATCTGTTTAGTCTTCTATGGATTAGTCTGAATACGGATTAGTTTTCAACAGTGTATTCAGGGATATGACTCCAGCCAGACTCTATTGTTATTGGTTCTGAATTTGTCATTGTAGCATGTATCACTATTTGATAGTTTGGTTACATCTTTGTTGGTATGCTTTCGTCCAGAAATTAGTTATCTGATAATTCATTTAGCCAAATCATAAAGTTTTTTGGACTTAAATTTAGTTGTGGTTGTTTGATATACCACAGTTGTTTCAGCCCTTCTATAACATGTACCCCAACACCCAATGTTTAGGTTCAGATTGTACATGTGTTGTCATAACTCTTTGTTACTGTAATAACTCCACAGTTTACTGTGGCTACTAGCACAATTGGGACAACAGAAACTTGCATGTTTTTAGCTATGTATGTATGTATGTATGCATGTATGTATGGATGGATGGATGGATGGATATATGTATATATGTATGTATGTATGGATGGATGGATGTATGTATGCATGTATGTATGGATGGATGGATGGATGGATATATGTATATATGTATGTATGGATGGATGGATGGATGGATATATGTATATATGTATGTATATATGTATGTATGTATGTATGTATGCATGTATGTATGGATGGATGGATGGATGGATATATGTATATATGTATGTATGTATGGATGGATGGATGTATATGTATGTATGTATATATGTATGTATGTATGTATGTATGTATGGATGGATGGATGGATGGAGGGATATATATGTATATATGTATGTATGCATGTATATATGTATGGATGGATGGATGGAGGGATATATATGTATATATGTATGTATGCATGTATATATGTATGGATGGATGGATGTATATGTATGTATGTATATATGTATGTATGTATGCATGCATGCATGCATGCATGGATGGATGGATGGATGGATGGATGGATGGATGGATGGCTATATATGTATGTAGTGTATCTATTACATTTATTTATGTACATAGTGTATGGCTGCTGTCAACAGGCTTCAGCAAAGTTGTAGTATTTCCTTAGAGGAAGCTTTGTTGATGAGGAGCTCCTTTGGCATAACTCCTGAGTTTTTCTTTCTCCTTGCCTGATCATCAGCCACAACATTTGTTTTAGAGTGACCTTGGAGAAACACATTCACACAACTTCTGAACAGTTTATAACATAACATTTAAACGTGCTGTTGACCTGTGTTTTTTTTTTATATATTCCATGTGTTTCTTAATTTATACGCACAAGTGCTGTCTGTTCAAATGTTACCCAATCTGACTCGACACATCAAGTTAAGTAGCTATTGTTTTTTTAACAGGTTAATCAGAGCTTTCCTGTAAAACATGAGCTTTATACACCAATTATTTGACTATCAGGTCTCTCCAAGGTGATTTTCCATTCAGTAGTTTTGCGACAGCTGTTTACAGGGTTTCATTGGAGATGTATTAGGAGAAACATTTACACTCTGTTGCTTTTTCACATTCCCGAGTGTTTTCAGATCCTTTCAGTGATGATCATTTAGAAAGAAGCTTGATGATATGGCCTTTCAAGATGTGGTCCATAGTTTCTAGGTTTAATTCAAATGTTACAGTTTAATTCTATGTTCTTGTGATTTCCTAGAAAAAATTTGACTTACTCATAGTTGTTGTTTATAGGTACGTATTTCGTTTACCTATGCATGTCTCAAGTCAACTGTACCTGTGGGGTTTAAACATTATCATCATTATCATCGTCCACTTTCCATGCTAGCATGGGTTAGACAATTTTGACTGAGGGCTGGCGAGCCAGATGGCTGCACCAGGCTCCAATCAGGATTTGGCAGAGTTCTACAGCTGGGTGCCCTTCCTAATGCCAATCACTCCTAGAGTGTAGTGGATGCTTTTTACGTGCCACCGGCACAGGGGCCAGTCAGGCGGCACTGGCAATGACCGTGCTCAAATCTTTTTACACGTGCCACCAGCACAGGTCCCAGTGAAGCGACGTTGGTAACGATCACGCTCGAATGGTACCCTTTTACATGCCACGGGTACGGAAGCCAGTCGGCTGCTCTGGCAACAATCACACTCGGATGGTGCTCTTGGCACCCTACTAGCACAGGCATAAGAGCCAGTAAGGCGACGCTGGTAATGATCATACTCGAATAGCTGCTCTGTCAATGATCACACTCATATGGTGCTCTTTGCACCCCGCTAGCATGGATGCCAGTCATCGAAATCATAAAGCTGTAGCTGGTGATTTGTGAATTCATGATTCACTTTGCATTTAATAATTGTATTTAATTGCCCAATGTTATTCAATAAACTAATAATTGTTTTATTGAGAGATGCCATCCACTTTGGTTGTGTGTGGTACTCTGCATATGGCAACTGTAACTCAACTTAGATTTGATGACCAGATCTTATGGATATCATTACAGGCTGACCAGGCCATACCCTTTCTAGTTAGAAAATCTTTTCCAGATGATGATATGTATGACCCAAGATATTTGTAATCAGAAACCATATTTAAGGGCGCATTGTTGAGAGTATGGATGATGAAATCACTGTTGGACAGGCACTTGTTTACAAATATATGGGAAACTACCACCTGTATCATCTCTTGTGAAAGGTAGGAGAGTCCAGTTTGCTGGACATTGTTGTAGAGCGGAAAACGAAGCAATTTCTACTCTTCTCCTCTGGAAGCCATCTACTCACGATACCAGAGGGCGCACACTCTCCCACCCTGATGTAATCTCCAGGGATACAGGCATCCAGCAACAGGACCTCCGTAATGCTATGATGGACCGTGAAGTCTGGCGTAGCATGGTAAATTCCATTGTCTCGACCACGGTTGAACAATGATGATGATGATGATGTAACTCAACAGAGTAAGATACCCAGTGTCTCAAAACTGGAAGTTTCAGTTTATGCAAGATATTTTTTAGTCGATCAATCATTGATCAACTTAATTAAACCAGGACAGGTTTTCTGTCAACTCATGTCGTAATCATTTTTTTCTTTTAGTGGCTGATTGATATCAACAGGAAAATTATCCTTAAATCATGCTGTGTGTTGTGTTTTGATGTTTGCCTCCCGTATTTATTTCTGTTTGTTTATAAATGGCAACTACATGTTGTTGTCATGGCAGCAGTTTGCATGTCACAATCACTTTTGTTTTGGTTGCGGTTTCATAGATTTAACAATTTCTCGAAGGTAAAATCTATTGGGCTGTTTATATTGTTATTTATTGTTCATTATTGGCCAGTCAATATTTATCAATTTTGCTAGATAGAGTAGCCTATTTCCTCTTAATGTAACTTGATGGCACAGCTGCATTGCACTGAATTATAAGTAGTTGGCATATTTTACCTCTCATGAGCCTTTCACTTCCTTCACATAACTGATTGAGGGATCTTCTCTAACCTGTTACAAAGCATTGATACAGGCCTTGATTCATTCAATTCAAAATCTCTGGAAATTTTTCTCGGTACTTCCATTACTAGCAATATTCTTAGTAATATTTAAACTGTCAAACCATGGCATATGCAGAAAATTCCAGTCTAATTTCACCATTTGATTATTGCTACAAACTTCTGCAAACAGGCATTTCCTTGTATTTATCCAGAGAAGATAATCAGTTACATATTTCATCGTCAACATCATCATTTAATATCTGCTTTCAATGCTGGCATGGGTTAGATGGTTTGACTGGAACTGGTCATCATCATCATTGTTCGACCGTGGTTGAGACAATGGAATTTACTATGCAACGCCAGACTTCATGGTCCATCATAGCATTACAGAGGTCCTGTTGCTGGATGCCTGTATCCCTGGAGATTACATCAGGGTAGGAGAGTGTGCGCCCTCTGGTATTGCGAATAGATGGCTTCCAGAGGAGAAGAGTAGAAATTACCTCGTTTTCAGCTCTACAACAATGTCCAGCAAACTGGACAAGCCAGAGAGCTGCACCAGGCCCCAGGCTGATTTGGCATGGTTTATATGGCTGGATGCCCTTTCTAATGCCAACTACTCAAGAGTGTAACAAATGCTTTTTACGTGCCACCAGCATGGGTACCATTTACATGACACCAACAATGACCACACCTATGATTCCATGGCTACCATTTACTTTACTTGGCATTGGCAATGGCCAGTACTGTGATTTCACTTGGCTTGGTGATTCTTCCCAAGCACAGCATATTGCCAACGGCCATGGTTATGATTTCATGGGTGCCGTTTAAATGACACTAGCAACGGCCATGGCTACAATGTCACTTGGCTTGATGAGTTCTCAAGTACAGTGTATTTCCAAAGGTCCCAGGTACTAGTCATCCTCTCTGTGTAGCTCAATTTTCAAAGATCATATTTTATCACCTCAACCCATGACTTCCTGGGTTTGCTTCTTCCACAGGTTCCCAACACAGCACATTTTTATGCAACTGTCCTCATCCAAATGCATCACATGACCATACCAGCACATTACATCTGATGCTCAGTTTTTCTCTAAGCTCACTGACATTGCACATTCAGCAAAGCATACTAGCTTCATTTCTTTCAAGCCATCACATCTCCTTTGCAGCCACAGCCCACATTTCACTGCTGTGGAGCATGGCTGTTTGCACACAAGCAATATGCACTCTGCATTTCATTCTGAGGAGAAGACCCTTTGTTACCAACAGAGGTAGAAGCTATTTGAACATTGCCCAGCCTATATTTTTATATTGTATTAATAGAAAAAAATTTAGGGAACAGCATTCAGTGTCTGGGTCAGATTATGGTAACATATTACAAAAATACTTGAAATTAAAAACATGCATCAATATTAAAACAATATTTTACTTGTATAATAATCTACAATTTAAAAGTTGCATTTTTCTAGATTTAAGACGAACAAGTCTTCTTTTTATGATACTGGAAATATCTATTTTTGTATAAAATTTCAGGCTAAGTTTAATTTAACCTATGGTGTTGCTTACTTTATTTTTTAATGTTTGCAGTTTTGAAAGCGAATATTTTCTATGACAGTTGGTAATTATGAATGACAAAAGTGTTTACATTTGAAAAATAAAACGCCAAAGAATTGTTAGTTAGCAAAAAACTGTAATACTACAAAAACTTATTTGGCACCATTATTAGAAGGAAGTTCATGAGGAATATTTATTTATTCTTATGGATTGAACTGCATATTTGAAGAATCAATGATTCTAGATCAACTGGTGCATATTGGGAAAAGCTAAATGAAACAAATACATAGATTTCATGATTTATTATTTTACCTAAAGCTTTCCTTTTAGCCAATATCTCTGAAATATTTAGAAGTTTAATTCTGGAGGGTGATGACTTAAACCTGGTAAAATTATGTTTGTGTTTCCTCCCTCATCATAAATTTTGTCCTCAGGAAATCCAAAGACTCCTACTCCTCAAAGATCCAGGTGGAATGGCTTTAAGTAATAACCACCTAGAAGCAACCACAAACACCCCTCTTATAAAACTTACGATCAATCCTTACCAGCCATTTCTTTTTTCTATATTGACATAAATAACCTTTGCCTGTTGAACTTTCTGAATTGAGAAATGTCACAAGCCCATTTGAGAGAAGAAGCTTATATTAAGCATAATATTACATGAGGTGACTAATACAGAGCATTGTTACTTCAGCTAAGATATACAAGATAAATATTCTCTCCTAATATACAACCTTAATATTATGTAAATTTGTTTTTGTCTACTGACATTGAAACTCTGGTTATGTTGAATCAAACTTGTTATTTGCACTATAGCTTAGTTTGATTAAAAGAGAAATTCTACAAAATAAAATGTAAAATTCCAATTTAATTTAATGAGGCTGGTTAGCATTTCAGAATCTATAATATATTAGTAATAATCTGATTCAATTTACCGATCCTATTTATGAGAAAAAATAATTAACCTCAATTATTGCATGACAAGTTTAATGTATTGAGAGAGATAGAAATATCATGGCAAATCTATTAATTAGCATCCATCCAAAATGAAGCAGGCCTGCCCATTTACCATTGCCATTTATTTTGATTATTGTAATTAAGTGTAAAGTTTATTGGATCTTGGCTATATTTTGAATACCCATTTATCTATTAAATGTGGGTGGGTGGTATTATACAATAGTAATGGAGCATGTGCAGAATCATTGAATCAGAATTGATAGTTTAAGTATTTGGTACCTGGCCCCTGAAAATGCAGTGTCTGTAGCATATGTTATACTTGTCATGAGGTTAATCTGGCCTTGTTCATTAAACAGCAGAATGATTACTCCACCATGCCAATCAACATAACTGATTTTGATTATGCATGCATGTATAGTTGTGATACCTGTGCCAGTGGCACATAAAAAGCACCATCCGAACCAGCACTGCCTTGACTGGCTTCTGTACCGGTGGCATGTAAATAGCACCAACCGATCATGGCCGCTGCCAGCCTGTCCTGGCATCAGTGCTGGTGGCACATAAAAAGCACCCACTATACTCATGGAGTGGTTGGCGTTAGGAAGGGCATCTAGCTGTAGAAACACTGCCAGATCAGACTGGAGCCTGATGCAGCCTCCTGGCTTCCCAGACCCCGGTCGAACCATCCAACCCATGCTAGCACGGAAAAACGGACGTTAAACGATGATGATGATGATGTATGTATGTATGTAGGTTTTCTTCTATTTTTAATCATTTGAAGTCTTCCTGTAAGGAAGGAGCTAATTTCTTACAAAGATACAAAGCTCTATCATTGGAATGGAGATAGCAAAAACAATATCCAATGTCACATGCACTTAAGAAAAGTCTTGTATATTTCTATTTTTCTGCTTACAAATTGTATTTGTAATGTGTGTATTAGCTGATTGATTTCTTTATCTGAAATCTCTAACTTTTCCAGATTGTCCCTCAGGCATTTGCTAAGAAAACCAAGTGCGCCAATTATTATTAGTATTAGTGTAAATTTATAATCTGCGTATAGAATCTGAAGGTTTCAAAATAGTTACTCTTTTATTCTTTTACTTGTTTCAGTCATTTGACTGTAGCCATGCTGGAGCATCACCTTTAATCGAGCAAATCGACCCCAGGACTTATTCTTTGCAAGCCTAGTACTTATTCTATCAGTCTCTTTTGCCGAACCGCTAAGTTACAGGGGACGTAAACACACCAGCATCGGTTGTCAAGCGACGTTGGGAGGACAAACACAGACACACAAACACACACACACACATACATACATATATATACATATATACACAACGGGCTTCTTCCAGTTTCCGTCTACCAAATTCACTCACAAGGCTTTGGTCGGCCCGAGGCTATAGTAGAAGACACTTGCCCAAGGTGCCACATAGTGGGACTGAACACTGAACCATGTGGTCGGTAAGCAAGCTACTTACCACACTGTTCAAAGTTATCCTCTTTCCGTTGGATTTTTGTTGAGATATTTATATCAGCAAATGCATTTCCCTTCACAGAGACCATATATATATCCTTGTCTTTCCCAAATAACTATATCCAGCTTATCGTATTTGCATTTGGTAGAAGCTTTGATAGAAATATTCCACCATGTTGATGTTTAATGTAGTCAAAAGGAGGGAGATTCTTTTTTCAGAAGGGTATTGAATATTCCTTGAGTGATATCATACTGCATTGGGTGTGATATTTTCAGGCAGTTGTTTATCATATGAGTGATAACTACCATAGGAATGTGGCATAACCTACATTTCTGGTTGCACCTTGGGGCTACCTGGACTCAAGTGTTTCTTGTTTATTAAGCATTTAATAGCAATCTCCTGTCCTTGGATTGTAAATGCTTTGAAGTATGATGTGGTGTAACAGCCACAAATTCAAGAAAGGTTACACTTCCTTGTCAATATTATCTTCAAGTCTTTGTGAATCACACCCATGCATAATTATTTGCTTTTTTTTTGGTATGCTGAGTGTTTCATATCCAGGATTCCTTTATATTTGGGGATTGTATGAGAGATTATTAGGAAGAGAGTATTTCCTGAGTAGCTCACTGTCAATTCATAGGATGTTCTTCTCTTTTTGGATCTTTTCAGTTTGAATGGCAGTTTTTTCTAGCAGTGTCATATGAAATTGTCACCCATAATTATGGTCTTAGGGTTAGGGTTAGTTAGGTTTAGGGGTGGGGGGAAGGGTATCTTCTTTTTTCTTCAGAAATGTAAATAAACCCAATCTGTTTCTTAAACAAGGGACATATTCATATGGCACAGAATGTTTTCACCTCAATAGACGTCATTGATTGGTTGGAATTGCAGATATTGAAGAAAAAAACAACAAATATCTTACAAACTATAGAATTTTCTCAATAAAGCCAAGAGAAAAAGATGTTTTATAAACACATTCTACCAGTATATGAAGTTTAAAAGTGTTTAGTTACGTGGAAATTATTTTAAAAAACTGCCGTTCAAACCGAAAAGATCCCTCTTTTCTTTTAAGCATGAGGTTTGTGTATTTATTTTTGTTGTTGTTGTTGTTGTTGTTTTACAGGTGCTGTCTGAGAGATGCTAAATGATGTTTATCGGCTTTGTGCACTGATCTCAAGCCTCTACCCCCTTCATCTTTTCTTAGATAGATTCTGTTGATATCACACTGTTTACGTGAAAGTTTCCATTTGCCATAAGGGTCTTGTTGGTTTTAATGCCTAGGAAGTGAATTTTCTCTATAGACCGCAGGAGGGGCTGTGTGGTAAGTAGCTTGCTAACCAACCACATGGTTCCGGTTTCAGTCCCACTGTGTGGCATCTTGGGCAAGTGTCTTCTGCTATAGCCCCGGGCCGACCAATGCCTTGTGAGTGGATTTGGTAGACGGAAACTGAAAGAAGCCTGTCGTGGCCTGATGCTGCCTTCTGGCTTCACAGACCCCAGTTGAACCATCCAACCCATGCTAGCATGGAAAGCGGATGCTAAATGATGATGATGATGATGATGTGTGTATGTGTGTTTGTCCCCCTAGCATTGCTTGACAACTGATGCTGGTTTACGTCCCTGTCACTTAGCGGTTCGGCAAAAGAGACCAATAGAATAAGTACTGGGCTTACAAAGAATAAGTCCCGGGGTCGATTTGCTCGACTAAAAGGCAGTGCTCCAGCATGGCCGCAGTCAAATGACTGAAACAAGTAAAAGAGTAAAAAGAGAGAGTAGACCAGTCAAGTCTCTCAAATATTGGTATCAATATTGGTGTTGTAAATACATTGTGGAATATTGTCTTGTTGTAAGAAGAGAGTTCTGACTGCAAATTTTTTCTAAGTCTGGTGTAGTAGTCTCACATCACTCTATCTGTATTCACCTTCATACAATATATTTTTATCAACAGGAGAGATGGAGAAACCATTGATGCACAAATTTTGGGTTCGGGATACTGATTTTCTACAGTCAGCAATTAAATACAAGCTCACTTCTTTTGGCCAAATTCCATTCCTGTGTTTGCTGAAAATGTTGTTATTAACTCCTGCTGTTTTTTGGCATTGTTAACATTTTCAGTATAGCTCCTCACATCATCCATGAAGAAATTAGGAGTTACACTGGTATCTCTAGCAGTTTCAGATCCTATCATATAGCCATTGGATTTTTGTAACTCTTTACTCTTTTACTCTTTTACTTGTTTCAGTCATGTGGCTGTGGCCATGCTGGAGCACCGCCTTCAGTCGATCAAATCGACCCCAGGACTTATTCTTTGTAAGCCTAGTACTTATTTTATCAGTCTCTATTTTTTTGCCGAACTGGTAAGTTACGGGGACGTAAACACACCAGCATCGGTTGTCAAGCGATGTGTGGGGGGACCAAACACAGAACCACAAAACATATACACACACATACATATATATTTAGATATATAGATATTATAGATATATATATAGATATATATATATATATATATATATATGTATATATATGTATATATATAG
>NC_043011.1:12581463-12710589 GCF_006345805.1 Octopus sinensis | reverse complement strand
GTACATTTATGTAATATACATGTTGTGCAGTTCTCTCTCTCTTTCTTCATCTCTTCTTTTCTCTCTGTACAGTGGGGGTAATTTTCTGATTTTTTTGGTCAGAGGTTGTTTCAGTTCTCTTCTCTTAGTTATATATCTAATCATATACAAATAGCTAGAAGCATTATCTAAACATCAGATTACAATTGCAAACAGATTCTTTCTCATATCTGACCCAGGAAACAAAAGAAATTTCAAAACATGCCTATAACATTCATGCTGTTTATTCACTTTGAAGCAGAGTGTTTAAAGAAGGGATGTATGCTAGTTACTTTTTCTGTGGTCACAACCAAATCCTCTCTCTCTCTATATATATATATATAATCATTACAGATATAGGGTAAAGAATTATTATTGTCTGAGGAGTCATATTTGTAGTTAAAAGAATTAGTTGTCTTTTGGCTGCTATTTCTAAATTTTCGATATGTGGTGAAGCAACTTGTTGCTAAACCCTTAATTTATATACATATACATACATATACATATATATATATATATATTATATTATATATATATATATATATATATATATATATTATATATATATATATATATATGCATATATATTTCAAAATGTGACCTCGTGTGTACCGTTGGCGATTTTTTTTCCTCTGTCTTCCCTTCTCTGGATCTTTCCTTCTCCTATGTTTCCGATGAAGAGCTTCGCTCGAAACGTTAAACCCTCCTTCTTTCCTTCTTTCCTGAGCGTCCAATAATACTATATTTGTTCCATGTCCCCGCGTTGTTGTGTTTTTTTGTGCTTTCTTGTTTGGATTAACTATATATATATACATACATATATACACATATATACATATGATAGAATAGCAGTGAAGTAGAGATTAATCTAATTTAATATGTTTTTCTTTTACATTTCTGGTCTTGCATTAGAAATAAATCAGTCATACTGGTGGACTTTGACAATAACATCTGCCTGGGTGACCTTAATCTCTCTGTATGTATTGGCATGTACCATAACTGTAACTTACTTTCAAGTGTTTTAACACCAGGTGCATTGAGAATATATTCTCTTATGCCTAAAAACGCAGCTGACCCACGAATTAACAACACGCACACTTTGTGTATGTGTGTTCGATTTTGTTTCTTTATCTTGGGCTGCTTCTGATTCCTATTTGAATTTTTCTCATGACATGGAATGTTCTGACATGCCAGCAGATGGTTTTTCAAACCATTTAGTATATAGTCATATTTGGCAATATCGATTGCAGCAGGCCTTGTTTGGTATGTGGCATTGAAAATTCACAGCAATGATAAAGCATCGATGTCGAGACAGATGGCATATTTTATAAATATGTCCAGATCAAGTATCATAGAAGCATGAAACTGTTTGTAGTTCTTTCAGTTGTGTATTAAAGAGCTGCTTGAATGGAGACGTGTGGATTTATGCTGCATCCAGGAAGTAAGATGGAGAGGAGGCTCCACTAGGCTCCTCACAGGCAAGGAACACAGGTACAAGATTTTCTGGGCAGGGAACAGTGACGGGGTCGGGGGCGTGGGTATACTTCTTGCGGAGAAATGGGTAGATAAGGTAATCGAGGTAGTCAGAGTAAGTGATAGAGTACTTAAGATTAGATTAGTGCTTCACCATAGGTCAGCTACCATCATCTCGGCATATGCCCCTCAACCAGGGCTACCGGAAGGACAGAAAGACCAATTCTACAACACCCTATTGTGGACTACCTTGTTGATGAATGACAGTGACCTTCTTCTTGTGGCAGGTGATTTCAATGGACATGTTGGTCAGCATGTCGGGGGCTTCCATGGCGTTCATGGAAGCTACAGTTTTGGCTCTCGCAATGAGGAGGGAACCAGGCTGCTGGAGTTCTGTGATGCAAATGACCTTATGGTTTGCAATACCAACTTCAGGAAACCCACCTCTCACCTAGTCACCTACTGTTCTGGCAGACACACTAGCCAGATTGACTACATCCTCGCCAGAAAGAGGGAAAGAGGGCTGCTTATAAATGCCAAAACCTTTCCAGGCGAAGAATGTACTCCTCAACATAGATTAGTAGTTAGCGACTTCAGGATCAGAGCTAAATGGTTGCCCAGAAGAAGACCAGCTTGGAGGAGAGGGGTCTGGAAGCTTAAAGATCCTGCAAATGGACAGAGATTTAGAGACAAACTACTCGAAGCCTTTGACGAAATAGAAGGGGATATAGCTTCACTTAATGTGGAAGACAACTGGAGATTTCTACGGGACTATATGCTGACAGCCACTGACCAGATCTGTGAATGGAGCAAAGTCCCATCTCGACCCAGAGTAACATGGTGGTGGAACAATGTGGTTGACAGGGCTATTAGACAAAAGAAACAGGCTTGGAGGGACTGGAAGAACGGTGGTAGCAGGGAATTGTATTAGACAGCCAGAAGGGAAGCTAGGAGACAGGTTTATTTAGCCAGAGGGGAAGTGGATAAGAAAAAATTTGCCAACGTTCAGCGCTGTGAGGATGAAAGAGTTGAGGTATTTCGTGTTGCAAGACAGTGTGTGAGAGAGAATCGTGATGTGGTAGGAGAGAAATGTGTCCGCATGGATGATGGTTCACTTGTGCTAAATGAGGATGCAAAGAGAGAGGTTTGGAGATGCCACTATGAAAGGTTGCTGAATAAAGAAAATGAATGGGATAAAGAGAGTCTGATGAATGTCAACCCAACAGAGGGACCAGCCATCCGAGTTGAAAATTCTTTGGTAGTTAAAGCAATTAGAAGCATGAAGACAGGGAAAGCCCCAGGCCCATCAGGAATTACTGCAGAGATGCTCAAAATATCTGGCAGTGTCGGCTATAACCTAGTCACCCGTATAGTCAACCAGGTGATACACGAAGGAGTCATACCCAATGACTGGTGTAGCAGCATACTAGTCAACTGCTACAAAGGTAAAGGTGATGCCCTAGATACAAATAATTACAGAGATATCAAGCTGTTGGATCAGGTAATGAAGGTTACGGAGAGGGTCATAGCCCAGCTAATTAGAGAGAGAGTTAGTTTAGATGAGATGCAGTTTGGGTTCATGCCAGGGAAAAGTACCATTGATGCTATATTCCTGGTAAGGCAGCTGCAGGAGAAATACCTAGCCAAAGATAAGCCCCTGTACCTGGCTTTCGTTGACATGGAGAAAGCCTTTGATAGGGTCCCCCAATCCCTTATCTGGTGGTCAATGAGGAAACTAGGGATAGATGAATGGCTGGTGAGGGCTGTGCAAGCCATGTACAGAGATGCCGTAAGTAAGGTTAGGGTTGGCAACATGTACACAGAAGAATTCAAAGTAGAGGTTGGGGTCCACCAGGGTTCAGTACTCAGCCCCCTCTTATTTATCATAGTCCTCCAGGCAATTACGGAGGAATTCAAGACAGGTTGCCCCTGGGAGCTCCTCTATGCTGACGACCTTGCTCTAATTGCTGAGTCACTATCAGAACTGGAGGAGAAGTTCCAGGTGTGAAAGGAGGGTTTAGAATCGAGGGGCCTTAGAGTCAACCTAGCTAAAACCAAAGTACTAATAAGTAGAAAGGTAGACAATCCACAAATGTCTTCAGGAAGATGGCCCTGCTCGATCTGTAGAAAAGGTGTAGGTAGAAACTCTATAAGATGTACCCAGTGTAAGCTATGGACACATAAGAGGTGCAGCAATGCCAAAGGTAGGCTAACTGGGAAGATAGTTTTTGTATGTGGCAGATGCTCGGGAGCATTAACCTCCGAAAATCTGCAGAAAACAACTTCCGTCACTTTCCAGGGCGAAAAACTAGAAGTAGTTGATAGTTTCCGTTATCTAGGTGACCAAGTCAGTAGTGGGGGTGGGTGCGCTGAAAGTGTAACTGCTAGAATAAGAATAGCCTGGGCAAAGTTTAGGGAGCTCTTACCTCTGCTGGTGACTAAAGGCCTCTTGCTCAGAGTAAAAGGCAGACTGTATGATGCATGTGTATGAACAGCCATGCTACATGGCAGTGAAATATGGTCCGTGACTGCTGAGGACATGCGTAAGCTCATGAGGAATGAAGCCAGTATGCTCCGATGGATGTGTAATGTCAGTGTGCATGCTCGACAGAGCGTTAGTACCTTGAGAGAAATGTTGTACCTAAGAAGCATCAGTTATGGTGTGCAAGAGAGACGATTGCACTGGTATGGTCATGTGGCGAGAATGGATGAAGTGTGTGAGAAAGTGCCAATCCCTAGCAGTTGAGGGAACCCGTGGAAGAGGTAGACCCAGGAAAACCTGGAACGAGGTGGTGAAGCACGACCACCGAACTTTAGGCCTCACTGAGGAAATGACCAGCGACCGAGACCTTTGGAAATATGCTGTACGTGAGAAGACCAGGCAGGACAAGTGAGCCCAGCCCACTTATGCATGCCTTTCCTCCCTTGGACACAAAGACCTGTTGAGGCAAGCGAAGTCGATATAGAACCTCATCCGACGACAGGCACCCATGCCAACCCCCTTTGCTTGCGAAGACATGTTGGGGCAAGCGAAATCGAAATCGAATTGAACCAGCCAGGACCCCTGGTCTGGTGGTACGTAAAAAGCACTATCCGACTCATGGCCGATGCCAGCACCGCCTCGACTGGCTTCCGTGCCGGTGGCACGTAAAATACACCAATCCGACCGTGGCCATTGCCAGCCTCGCCTGGCACCTGTGCAGGTGGCACGTAAAAAGCACCCACTACACTCACGGAGTGGTTGGCGTTAGGAAGGGCATCCAGCTGTAGAAACATTGCCAGATAAGACTGGAGCCTGGTGCAGCCTTCTGGCTTCCCAGATCCCCGGTCGAACCGTCCAACCCATGCTAGCATGGAGAACGGACGTTAAATGATGATGATGATGATTTATCTCTCAGTGAATGGAGTACTTTTTTTGTTGATCCTACCTATATTGGATCTATAAACTGTGTGTGTGTGTGTGTGTGTGTATGAGTGTGTATACACACACATGCACATATATATATATATGTATGTATATATATATACATATATATATTTATATACATATATATATATGTATATATATATATATATACACACACACACACACACACACACATACACACACACATATATATATATATATATATATATACATGGATACACATATACATGGATATATTACATATACATATATACATGGATATATTACATATACTATATACAAGCAGTTACACTGTCAGCGCACCCACCCCCACTACTGACTTGGTCACCTAGATAACGGAAACTATCAACTACTTCTAGTTTTTCGCCCTGGAAAGTGACGGAAGTTGTTTTCTGCAGATTTTCGGAGGTTAATGCTCCCGAGCATCTGCCACATACAAAAACTATCTTCCCAGTTAGCCTACCTATATACAAACGTATATATAACTATATATATATATATATATATTCTCTTTTACTCTTTTACTTGTTTCAGTCATTTGACTGTGGCCATGCTGGAGCACCACCTTTAGTCGAGTAAATCGACCCTAGGACTTATTCTTTGTAAGCCTAGTACTTATTCTATCGGTCTCTTTTGCTGAACCGCTAAGTTACGTATGTAATGTATGTATATATATATATATATATATATATATATATATCTATATACACACACACATACATACTAGCTGAACATCCTATTCTTGCTAGGCAATTTTCATAACAGAATGTCTTAGTGGACTTTTGGAATAGCACACGCACATAAGTTAAATTTTCTCCATTTTGATGAAAATTTTTCAAATTTTTTACAGTCTTGGAAATGATGATGGAAGATCTTTTTATGAAAAGAAATTTTGGAAAATTTAATTTTTTTCAAACCCCTCCCCTACTCAATATCGCTTTTGGCCAATTGTTTTTCTTCCCTATACACTTAAAACTATAGGAAAGCCTTGTCTGTTAAAAGAAAGAAAAATTTTGAAAATTGGTGCTCACTATTACAATCCCTACTTCTTTTATTTTCAAACAGAAAAGGAAATATAATTTAAAAACAATAGCAAAATTTCCTATAATGTTTTCATTATCCCTGCCCCGCACCTCTATAAATCCTGAAATTTCAGCTTTTTTTCAAAATATTTTTTGCCATAGTTTTAAAATACAGGCAGTTTAAATCTGGAATTTATTTCTGTTTATAATTTCAAAACAATTTAAGAATGATTTACCTGTTGTTTGTAGCTCTTCTCACAACCACCTGGTACCTTCCTAATAACTTTGTCACTTTGACATGTATTAATGTTTTTCAGTATTGGTTAGCCCAGGGCAATAGTAGAAGACATTTGCTAAAGATGTCCTGCAATGGGACTGAACCTGGGATCACATGGTTAGGAAGTAAGTTTCTTAACCACATACCCATACCCGTATCTATGTGTGTTTATGTACACACACACACAGATGTATATGTGTTGGGTGGGGGAGAGGGTTTCAAAGGTGGAACTAATCACTTTCTTGACTGAGTTAATCAAACTGAGGTGGTGGCTACTGAACAGCAAAAAGTTCAATTGGAAATTCTTGCTTTGAAATGTTGCTGCTGCTGCTGCTGCTGATGATGATGATGATGATTGTGATATTAGTGGTGATTGTGTTGTTGTTGTTATGGTGATGATGATGATGCAACTGCTTCTGTTGCTACTGCTTCGATTGACAAGAAGAACAAACAATAAGGAAAGTTACTATTGCGAGAGATATGTTGAATCTATTGACTAATCAATCAATCCACCGAGTTTGTTGATCCAAATGTTTAATTGAAAAACTTGAGTAATTTAGGTAAGCAGACTGAAAGAGTATTTGTGTCTGAGACAAGTGTGTATTCATAGAATAGAAGAAGAGAGACATGTGGTTGGAGGAAGAAGAAGAGGGAGAGGAGGAGGAGAAAATAGATAAAAAAAAAAAAGAAAAAAATAATGAAGCTGAAGAAGTAAGATGAGAAGAAAAAAAGAAAGAGAAGAAGGTGAAAAGAAATAATGAGGAAAATAAAAAGAAAATAATTATGATGGCAATATGGATCAGGAAGTGGCAGAAGGTGTAGGATGTGGTGAAGGATGCGAGAGAAGATGGATGAGGAAAAGGAAAAGAATAATAACAGCAGACTGAAGAATTTGGATAATTGATCATCAGAGTCTCAATGATAAATTGATTATAATTTCATAAAGAAGTAATTTAGTTATCAAGCATGAATATTAATGCTTGTATTAATAATTTGCTTGACATCTGTAAAAGATATTCTAAGGAGAATATCTAAAATTTTAGATTTTCTACTTTCAATTCAACAAGCAAGATTTTTTTCAGTTGCACTCTGTAAATAAAAGTGAATTCATTTATTTTGAACCAGAAATTATCACCACACACCATAGATGAATATATATATATATATATTTATATATAAAAAAGGAGATGTGGAACACGAGTCGTGATATATAAAAAAAGGAAATGAAGAAAATGCTGACAAAATAATTTAAGTAAGGGAGAGTGTATTTTGATTGGTCATTATAATCAAAATTGTATTGACCATTGTCCACAAGAAATTTTTAGGCACGAAACCAAGCAAATCTTAAACAACTCTGGAGCCTCTTTTTTCACATATAAGAGACAGCAAACCCAACATAAAGTCAGATAAGAGAAAAAAATCAATCAGAAAGGAACTCTATCTCACTCAAAATATCTTTTGATAAGCATAACAAATGCGCAACCGGTAAACTCTTACTTTTTTTATTCTACACTGAAATCTGACATTGAACTTTTCCACAAAAAACTGTATATTACACGCTTTTACTAAATATCTTATTCTGAAACAGAACACTGTAAAAGACTCTTACTTTTTTTCTTATACACTGAAATCATTCACAAAAAATGAACATTGTATTCTAACCCAATTTTTCTCTTTTTTTGTTTAAAAAAAGAACTTTCACCTAATTAAATACACTCTCCCTGACTTAAATTATTTTGTCAGCATTTTCTTCATTTCCTTTTTTTATATATTTATATATATATATATATATATATATATATATATATATTATTCCTAACTTACAGGGAAAAATTCAATTTAGAAATACTAAATCAATTTCACAAAATATAATATATATATATATATATAGGGAGAGAGAGAGAGAGTGTGTGTGTGTGTGTGAAAGAGAGAGAGAGAAAGAGTTTAAAATCATCACTGTTATCATCATTTTAATGTCTACATTTCCATGCTTGCATTGGTCAAAGTGTTTGATGCTGGTCGTGTATGGTCGATTCCCTTCCTGTCACCAACTCAGACCTATTTGAAAGCAAGATATTTCCCTGTGGTCAGACATATTTTTGTAGAATATGGGAAATGAATAACCCTGCTTATATGACATTGACGCTCATTTACAACTATCACATGATATCAAAATGAGAAGACACAAGCATCATCATCATCATTGTTCGACCATGGTCAAGACAATGGAATTTACCATGCTACGCCAGACTTCACGGAGGTCCTGTTGCTGCATGCCTTTATCCCTGGAGATTGCATCAGGGTAGGAGAGTGTGCGCCCTCTGGTATTGCGAGTAGATGGCTTCCAGAGGAGAAGAGTAGAAATTGCCTCGTTTTCAGGTAGTACACAAGCGGTACACACATAATGTAATCAATAAAACATATAATCAAAAACACGTACTGAATCAATCAACATAAAGTCAGTATTCATGGGCCTTGAATGCTGAAGGCTTGTGAAGACAGGAAAGTAATTAATCTAGGGCTGAATGTGTAATGTAAGCGTGGATGAATGTGTTAAGAGAAAAAGTGGGCATAAGAAGAATAAGATGTAATGTGACTTGACTTGACTTGACAGCATTCACCCAGGGTGGGTTGAGCTGGCTTCATTCATCCTCAATGCTGCATCTCTCACAAACACCAACCAGGCCTGGCGATTTGAGGCTAACGACCGCATGATCTCCAACCACTCCTTATTCCAGTGGCGAACGCCGTAGATATGGGGGCCTAGGTTGGGTTCCAGATCAGCAGTTTTTCGTTGATCCTTCAAATATTCAAGATGTAATGTGTAAGTAAGTAGACTTTACTGGTATGGACATGTGATGTGCATGGATGAGGGCAGCTGCACAAAGAAGGGTCAATCGTTTACCATAAATGGAGCTTGTAGAAGAGGGTGATTCAGGAAGAATAGGGATGAGATAGTGAACACTGATCTCAAGATCTCATGGAGATGACAGAAAATTAGGATGAATGTGGGGATCTTTTCGGTTTGAACGGTAGTTTTTTCTAGCAGTGTCATATGAAATTGTCACCCATAATTATGACCCTAATATCGATCTATTGCATTTCTATCTGTTTTAGGGTTACGGTTAGGGGTGGAGGAAAGGGTATCTTTTTTTCTTCACAAATGTAAATAAACCCATTCTGTTTCTTAAACGAGGAACATATTCATACGGCACAGAATGTTGTTTACCTCAATAGACGTCAGTGATTGATTGAAATTGCAGAAATTGAAGAAAAAAAACAACAAATATTTTACAAACTATAGAATTTTCTCAATAAAGCCAAGAGAAAAAGATGTTTTATAAACACATTTTACCAGTATACGAAGTTTAAAATTTTTTAGTTACCTAGAAATTATGTTAAAAACTGCCATTCAAACCGAAAAGATCCGAATGTGGTTCTGCAGAAGACACACTTAACTCTGCAAAACTGAAATTCTGGGAACACAATGTATATATATCTGCATAACTGATCCTCCACCTAATTTTCTCGTTAAGACATTCCCAGCACCTTTCTAACTGTACTATTCTGCTGCTGTAATTAAATGTGAATAGAACAGCATAATTCACCTGGTCTTCCCTGGTATCACTTATCCTTCTAACTCTCTGGGACCTTTTCACTTATTATTCATCTTCCATTCTTAAATTTATCTTTGCCAACCAAAATTTTACATTGACTAACCTCCTGAGTCACCAAATTATTCACTATGTCAACCATATATACTCTTACAACCTGCCCATCCAGACATCATCTCCCCCTCTTTCTTTCTACCATCCTCTCTCATTCTTCTTCTGTCTACTGTATTACCATTCTTATTATTAGGTGAGATGGTAGAATTGTTAACACACCAGACAAAATGTTTAGTAGCATTTAATTTATCTTTATGTTCTGAGTTCAAATCCTGCTGAGTTGACTTTGCCTTTCATCTTTTTGAGGTTCATAAAATAAGCATCAGCTGAGCACTAGAGTCAATGTAATTGATTGGCACCATCCCCCAACATTTCAGGCCTTGTGACAAAATTAGAAAGTATAATCATAACTATTTTGTTGTTCTTCACATCCTCTTTCCTGAGCTGTCAGTCATTCCCTACTCTCCCCTAACTCCTCCACAACTTATATGTATCATTGGTTAATCATCAACCTTACCCAATTGCTACAGTTGTCACTTCTCTCTTCTTTTTTATATCATTATTCTATTTTATATCCACCTTCTCATCCATCCCTTATTTCTAGTCATCTCTCACTCAATAAAGGGATTGGTATAAAGAAGGGTATCCAGCCATAAAAGGAAACCTGTAAATGAGACAACATCATCTGACCCATTTTGGAGAGCAACAACAATCCAACGCATGCCAGCATGGAATGTTCACATAAAACCACAATTCGTCATCATCATCATCATCATCATCATCATCATCATTTAACGTCCATTGTCCATGTTGGCATGGGTTGCACAGCTTGACCAGGGTTGACAAGCTGGGAGGCCGCACCAGACTCCAGTTTGTTTTGATACAGTTTCCACGGCTGGATGCCCTTCATAAGGCTAACCGCTCAAAGAATGCAATGGGTGCTTTTATGTGCCACCTGCATGGGTGCCATTTGCGTGACACCAGTATCTGTCACAACTGTGATTTTTCTTGGCTTGATGGGTTGATTACTTCTATATATATCTATATATATCAAATCGCTGATCAGGATCTCATGGAGGAGATGACAAAGAATTAGGATGGCTAGCTACACATAGTTCTATTGACATTGATCATATCTGTGTATGTGTGTGTGTGTGTGTGTGTGTGAGAGAGAGAGAGAGAGAGAGAGAGAAGTATCTAATCACGTGTAGGTAAATGCCAAAAAGAGAATCTATAAGTAAGGCATAGTCACTGATCCATTGAGGATCGCAGCAACTCTGAATAAGAAATACGTCGGAGCATGTCAACACATCCAAATCCTGTCAGCATAGGAATTACATGCACTCATTCACAGGCTCACATACGCATACATACATAATAAAAGAGATAATAAAAGGGTTTAACATGTTGACATTGCTGGAATTGAAATACTATTGAATTATGGAATATTGTGAATAATGCTCAAAAATACAACGGTATCATATAAAATATAGCTTTGCACACTGCAACATGTAAAATATTGTTCTTCTTACCCCAGTTTTCATTTCTAATCTGCATTCTCCATTTATCATACCATCTTTTTTGCCACTGTAATCTCTCACTTTCTTTTCTATGCTCTCTCTCTCTCTAGTCACCTGCTCTTGGGTTTTCCTTATATTAAAAAAAAAAGGTTAATGCAAAAATACACTGTACAGCAGCATGTTTTTGCGTCGGATCACAAACATTACTGTAAACTGCAGCTAATTGAGGCTGTTAATATATTGGTCGGTTATTAAAGATAAATTGATGATAATTTCATTAATTACCAAAAATATTTTGATTAATATATTAATCGGGATAAGACATATAAAGCAAAAATGCATTTAAACATTTACCATCTAATAAAAAGGAATTAGCAACAAAAAAATCTAAACAAAAATTATGCCATTTGACATAATTTTTGAATGCACATGCACACTAAAAAGGAATATATGTATGATTGCACATGTATGCATGTGTGTGTGTGCATGTAATACATATACACGATACAAGCAGGTGTACTTATCCACATGCATGCACACACACATATTGTGATGTTTTATTGGTGAAACAGGAGTGGCTGTGTGGTAAGTAGCTTGCTAACCAACCACATGGTTCCGGGTTCAGTCCCACTGCGTGGCACCTTGGGCAAGTGTCTTCTGCTATAGCCCCAGGCCGACCAATGCCTTGTGAGTGGATTTGGTAAACGGAAACTTAAAGAAGCCTGTCATATATGTGTATGTATATATGTATGTATGTGTCTGTGTTTGTCCCCCTAGCATTGCTTGACAACCTTTGCTGGTGTGTTTACGTCCCCATCACCTAGCGGATTGGCAAAAGAGACCGATAGAATAAGTACTGAGCTTACAAAGAATAAATCCCAGGGTCGATTTGGTTGACTAAAGGCGGTGCTCCAGCATGGCCGCAGTCAAATGACTGAAACAAGTAAAAGAGTAAAAGAGAGTAATATGTCTATCAACATCTATCTGTCTGTCTGACTGTCTGTTTCCCCCATCCCCTCTACATACCCGGGTTCTCACCGGTCACTGCATTCCCCAGCCTCACTCCCTACTTGCTTCTTGGCAATACCATGCAGGCCCCTGCCACTATTTATCTCTCTCTTCCTTACTCTACCATCCCATTTGTGTCCTGACCCCTGTTCCTTGTGTGTGTGTGTGCCCTGGTACTTCACCACCAAACTCTCTCCTGCTCTTGCTGTCTCACTCTCTCTCTCTCTCCCTCTTTCTTCCCCTTGCTCTTCCCTCTGGCTAGATAACCATGTATCTCCTCAGCCCACCTATTTCTGCCCTCATTCTTGATCACTCTCTCTCCCTTTATCTTTCTATCTCTCTGTCTAGGGGACCATGTGTTTCCTCTCCAGTGGCATGCCTATCTCTCTCTCCTTCTCTTACTCTTCCCTCTGACTAGGTAACCATGTATCTCTTTTACAGCAGCACACCTGTTTCTGCCCTCTCTCCCTTTCTCTTTCTCTCTCTGCTGCTTGTGAGACATAGACACTGATACAAAGGAAGAATGAAGCAAGCCTGCTCTGCTGAATGTGTAGTATTAGTGTGCATGAATGACATGGTAGGGATCAGATGGAAAATAAATTAGGTATAAGAGGAATCAGCTTTGGTGTTGAAATATGAAGACTATGATGCCTATGCAAGATAAATAGATAAAGAAGTGCTAGGATATCTAAGAGAAAGGAAACTGTGGAAGAGAAAAGACAAGAAAAGACTGATGCAGAAATAGAACAGGTTGAGCTCAGAGATAACCAAATGACTACAACAAATGGTAAAGCACCATGGAAAAGTAGATGTGATTATGATATATGCATACATGTGTGTGTGTGTGTGTGTGTGTGTTTCCATGTGTCCTTGCATTGACTACACTTTGACAGTGGTGACATTGTTTGTCATGCATAAGCGAAAATTCTGGTAGCTTGGCCATTTTAACATGCAAAGACATGTAATTATTCTTGAATGCTACCTGAATAATCACATAAAATCTGTGCAAACATGGAGAAAAGCCTGTGTAAAAACGATAACTGGCAATGCCATTGCTGGCGCCATCTCTGTCACTACCAACGATATATATATATATATATATATATATACACATATGCCCACAGGCACACACATATGTGTGCACATGCACGCACACACTAACTATATATTCTATATGGAGAATATTTAATTCTCATCTATGAACTATATATATATATTTATATTTATACCAATCTATTCCATACATTGAGTTCAGAAATAAATCAGGTCAGTTTAGATAGAGAGTCAAGGCTAATGTAAAGAATATAGCATTAAACTTAACTATAAAGACTATTGAATACAGTAGATGGCCTACCAGTAAAAACTATTAGTATAAAATAATGATTATAATAAAAAGATTAACAATGAAAATTAAGAAATTAAGTGTGGAGACTATTGATACCAAATAATATAATAAATAGATGAACAACAAAATACTGCAAAAATGTAGATGAAAGAATGAAGTCCACAGATTAACAGTAAAATCTAAAGAATATATTAAAAAACAAAAACATATTTGTTTTTATACTTTCTCTGCAGACAGCTTTATTTAATCAGGTCTCAGAAATTGCCTTTTTCAAACTCACACTGTGTGAATTATGTGACTTCAACATTTTAAATCTGGAATCTTATCTTTGTCATCTATTATGAACTATAGATATTATCTAGAGCCAGCTCACATTGGTTATTCATCCATACATTGTTAATGACAAAACTGCCAATTCCTGTACTATTGATGTGTATAGATGTCAACATCACTCTATAATACATTTATATTAATTGGCCTATCAGAATATGAAATATTAATTGCCACTGCATAAATGATCAAATTAGTTGATAGACATAACAACTATTTAATGAGCTCGAAAATATTTCTTTAACAATTTGTCTGAGAATTGGGAGTTCTTGAGTGGCCCAACATTGGGATGAAGATGTGCCGGAGGCTTATTTCCACATCATTAAAAATGGAAATAAGAAAGGAGAGAAAGAGGAGGGTGATGCAGATGCGGAGAAAGAGACAGAAGACAGAGAGAAAGGGAGAGATGGAGAGGGAGAGAAGGAGAGTTTAAAGAGACACTAGCTGGTAGTTTCAAAACAGTTTTCTTCTTGTTTAGTTGATAATCTGCTAGGTTCAAGTAAACCTATTAAGAAAGGGTCAAAAAAAGGGTCAAACAACAGATGATGGTTGAAGTAAGGTTAAACCAAAGAAGCTGGTTTAGGATAGTATCATTTGGAGATTGTTTTCTACACAATTGATTTCTACACAATTTGTGTCTAGAGGTTTTGCACTGGTAGTTGTCTTATATATATATTTTTTTTAGCTTCATTTGATGGTGAAGTCTCTACTAAAGACATCTGTTGCTGCCATCCTCTCTTTCTCTTTTACTCCCTATTTCTCTGGTGTTTTACTATCTCTCATTCATAAATTTCTATCAGTATATTTCTCTCTTCACCAGCCTCTCTCTCTCTCTCTCTCTCTCTCTCTCTCTCATATATGACTCCCTCAGTCAGCTTGTTTCTCATTCTTTGATGTATTGCTATCATCCCATCTGCAGTGAGCTGGGCGAAATGCGTAGCCGTATTTCGTCTGCCGTTACGTTCTGAGTTCAAATTCCACCAAGGTCAACTTTGCCTTTCATCCTTCTGGGGTCGATAAATTAAGTACCAGTTACGCACTGGGGTCGATATAATCGACTTAATCTGTTTGTCTGTCCTTGTTTGTCCCCTCTGTGTTTAACCCCTTGTGGGTAGTAAAGAAATATATCATCCCCTCTGCTGTATTAATCTCTCTCTCTCTCTCACTGGTGTATTTTACTTTTCTTTGTTTATGTTTGCCATATGTCTGAAGTAGTGAAGTTCCTAGAATCTTATCTTCTTGCTGGAATGATTGGTGTTAGGGTTAGTTACTGACGGCTATTTACAAAGGGATTGATTTTCATTAGTGGTGGTATTACAACTGGTTTTCTACAATTTTTGACCATTGACTGCTTTATTTATATTTTTATTTGTCAATATCTAATGTGTTATCTATGTATTCGTTGCTTTGGGTTATTAAAATCTCTTCCATCAGTCATCAACTAGTTTTGTTGTGAATACCGTATAGGTTGATATACTGTTTACTCATGTTTTCCTATAGTGGAAACACATGGCCTAGTGGTTAGAGCAGCGGACTCGCGGTCGAGGGATTGTGGGTTCAAATCTCAGACCGGGTGATGTGTGTGTTTATGAGCGAAACATCTAAGCTCCATGTGGCTCTGGCAGAAGGTAATGGCGAACTTCTGCTGACTCTTTTGCCACAACTTTCTCTCATTCCTTCATCCTGCATCTTGCAGCTCACCTGCGACGGATGGGCATCCCGTCCAGGTGGGGAACATATATGCCAGGAAACCAGCCCTTATCAGCCAGACATGGCTCGAGAAGGAACATGTTTTCCTATCAAGTGTTATTTTATGATATGTTATGTAATGCTTTGGGATTGTTTCTCTTTGTAAAATGTGTGTTAAACCTGCAAGAAACTGTCATACTTATCTGGTTGATGCAACAAAGTTGTGACCTTTACAATTTTCATGTTTACAATCTAATTTGTAAATTACATTGCTCTTTCATAGCATATATTATTTTGTTATAGGTAAAGTGAGTTTAAATTTAATGTTTTTTTTTTTCTTGTAATATATTATTAGTATTAGTTTATGATTGGGTACAACAAAATTTTGTATACTGTTTTTTAATTTTTTTTCCAGACTGGGGCTCCTTTTGGATCTTTTCATTTTCATGGACAGCTTAATTAATTAATTTTCTTTAACTAAACACTTTGAAACTTCGGACACTGGTAGAATGTGTCATATAGAATATCTTTTACTCTTAGCGTTTTTGAGAAAAGTTTATATTTATGAAGTTATTTCGTGTTAAAGTTGTCATGTTTTGGTAATTTCAACCAATCAATGACGTGTATTCAGCTCAATAAAATTACTGATGTTGTTTGTCAGCAACAACTTCTGGTGGTGTATATTTCGTTTGTCACTGTTATTTATGACATATTTCATCTCAGTTACCTTCATATGAATAAACGGGTGTATCTGAAGCATGTTTACTTCATGGCACCACCATAATCGTTTGTGAATTTCTACTGCTTTTGGGGTTTTTTGTTCCTGTTTTTCAGCTACTATTTTCAGAAAGACTTCCTCCTGCCCACCCCCATTTTCTCGCAAATTACTGTTTTTTAAAAAATTTTTTGCCAAAAACCCAGCTTTTCGGACACGGAGATTCTGGAAAATTGCCAAAAATCGGAATTTTGAAATTTTTTGACACTCCCTTACCCCTCTCCCTCCAATTTCTTCATTTTACACTTTTTTCCATAACCCTAATTCTAAAACTCCAACCCTAACCCTAACCCTAAAACCCCAACCCTAAAACCTTAACCCCTAAAACCCTAAAGCTAAAACCAGTACAAACGCACGAATGATGTCACAAATAACAGTGACAAATGAAAAATACACCACCGATAGTTGTTATTGACAAACAACGGCAGTCATTTTATTCAGCTGAATACATGTCATTGATTGGTTGAAATTAACGAAATACGAGAACTTTAATGTGAAATAACTTTGTAAGTAGAAACTTTGGTCAACAATGCTAAGAATAAAAGATATTCTATATGACACATTCTACCAGTAACAAAGTTTCAAAGTTTAAAGAAAATTAATTGAGCTGCCCAGGAAAAGGAAAAGATCCTTCTTTTTTTTGAGCATATATTTTATCAGTGTCCTCTTGTAGTGTCAGTTAAAAATGAGGCATTAAAAATAAATTTTGATAATTTTTTAATATTCAAATATATGTTTTAAACCAAAAAATGTAATTGCACAAAGGTACCTAAAATTATTTAGTTATTTGATTTATTAATGTAAAGGATGGGTCTGATTTGAAGAAACTAATTTTTTCCCCAGGGATGCCCAAGCATCCTTAAATTACTTAGTTTGACTAGTTGTAGTTAATTTTTCTTCCTTGTAGCAACTAATTCCATGTTCAGCTGAATATAACAAGGAAAATGGAATTAAGATCTTATGTCACAATGACTCATGATTGAGAGTAAAGATTTGTAATTTAGAACTACAACCAGAAATGATGATACCCATTTTTAAATTTGAGTTTTAGTATCTCTTCCTTGTCTTTGAGCACAGAAAGGTTCAAGAATTAGTAAATTTTTGCATGTCTCAAGTTACATTTGAACAGATCTAGTTTTGAAACAAATACACATGGAACAGCCTTTATTTTAATCAAATTTAGTTCATGTTCTTGTAATGCAAACTCATTTTATTAAACTTGAAATATAAATTTCCCATAGAAACCATGTCAATTTTAAACTTATTCAAATTGTCTCAGAGAAATTTATTTGCTTTCAAAGAATTCTAAAACTGTGCCAAAAGAACTGTAAAAGCAATTCAGGCAGGTGCCATTCCACAACTTGTGAGTTTCAGTGTGGAATAGCAACTGATTAGATTCAGAATCACTTTATTTGCTCCATTCTTCAAATAATCAAATATTCAGAGGTAATCATTTCTGATATTGTTAATTTCTGTAATGAAGTATTGCAACGATACAAGTAATTAATAACGGTTTTTTTCCCCCTAATTACATGACAAATCAAGCAATGTACCACCAATACACTGGCCCCATTTCTAGAAAAGAACTTCTCCACACAGGACCAATTGACAAACACATTTGTAGGAAGAATCTCCTTCTCTTTCAAAAACTCTTACACAAACAAAAACTATCAACTCACCTTTAGTATTTGTTACCAAATGCTGGGCAAATAATAATCTCTTCATTTATATACTGAATGCAATCTAACAGCAAAGCTTTGTCCCCTGGCAGAGTTAAATCATCCATTTACATAAAAAATTGGGCAGTTTTCAAAAAATTACAGAATCTGTCTTCCATATTGTTGCCTATTTTGTAAATTGGTTGTATTGATTATGTCAGCCTGTGGCTCAGGCACCATGGTAAGGATCAATCTTTTCTTTACAAGCAGTATACAGCTTTCTGAAATTTTGTAAAAGGCACACAACCCATTATTTTCTTGCATTGAAGCACATGAAGACATCGTCAACGTTATCAAGCTATTTGCAAAATTAATCTGGAAGTGCTTCAATATAAGAAGAATCTTTATTTGTCTCGACAGTGTGAAATTTATTTAAAGTGCTTTTCTAGCCTTGAAGGTTTCATTGGAAAACACTTTTTGGCATATCAGGCACATTGGGAATAAATTGTCTGTAAGTGATGGAATAAAGCCATATATTTAATATTTGATACTATTCTGCCAATACTTCTCCTTAGACTCTACCATTACTACGTGTCTAAAACATATATTATAGTTATTATATGCATTATTATTTATATTTTATATTATTCATTAAATAGCATCATGCTATTAGAATGTGGAATGCAGGTGACAAATTTATGAACAACTATTAATTTGTATAAGTTTTGCTGTTTGTCATCTTCACCACTCCTTAAATTCACATCATGATGCTTCTTTGCTACACCCTTATCTTCGTCGTCGTCGTTTAACATCCGCTTTCCCTGCTAGCATGGGTTGGACGGTTTGACTGTGGGCTGCACCAGGCTCCAGTCTTGATCTGGCAGAGTTTCAACAGCTGGATGCCCTTCCGAACGCCAACCACTCCGAGAGTGTAGTGAGTGCTTTTACGTGCCACCGGCACGGGGGCCAGTCAGGCGGTACTGGCAACGACCTCGCTCGAATTTTTACACATGGGCCAGTCAGGTGGTACTGGCAACGACCTCGCTTGAATTTTGGGGCCAGTCAGGCAGTACTGGCAACAATACCATAATATTGTAGTAAACTCCAGGAATCACTTTTGTGCAGCTTGTATGAATTTGATTCGTGTATTACAATTTATGTGTGGAGTGTATATTTTTAGTAGGTGTAGTATCTCAGATATATATTCTAATAGCTTGTTCATATATATGCTGTTGATCTGTAGCTTTGTTGCATTGGCCATACAAATGAAGAGATAAGTATGTAAAGATCTAGAAACTCTATGCTTTTAAATAAACTGAGAAAAACATAAATATTTAAAAGGTCTTAAATTGCATTTTCACAAAATGCACACACACTAATAATAAAAACACATATACACTCCCACACACTATACACATGTATATTTGGAATACTTAAATCTGAGTGTATATTGTAAGGTTGTGGCATATGTGCAGTTTTTTAATGCTAAAATCATTGTTTTGCATGATTTATATTTTGTCTATATTTGTTTAACAAACTATGCCCTTAATACATATATACTGCCAGAAAATCTCAGTTAAATATGAATATTTGCAAAGCTTTCCTTTTTTTGAAAATTTGATAATAATAACTTAATGTGCATGCATGTGTGTGTGGGTGTACATACATACATGCATGCATGCATGCACACACACATATGCGAGCACACACACACATGTAGAAGAAGTGACATAAAGAAGAGTGAAGTGAAATTGCTGTTGGGAGTGAAATTTTCAATGTTTTGGACAGGATTCTTTCTTCAGGATTAAGACGAAAGAAGTAGGGAAAAAGACAGAGAGAAAGACTGCAGAGTTTTACATCGTTTATGCTTGAGCTGCTGGCTGTAACTTATGAGGAACAAGAGAAGACAATGCGAGGTTTCATATATAGACTGGAAGTAGATGGAGAGAGAAACTTGACGATAAAGAGAGAGAAGGAAAGAGAAATAAAAAGGAGAAGAGAAGTGAGCAAGAGTGAGATGGAGGGAAAAATTAAAAGGAGAGGGAAGCTGGAGAATAAAAATTAAGAAGAATTGTAGAAATAGAAGGGAAAAACAGTCATTGAAACTTTAGTGACATGGTTCTGAGTTTGAATATGAACCATTATGCTTTCTGTTTGTTTCCTTGGGTTTGTGGATCCATGATGACTAGAGATGCTGCACATTAATTAATGGATAATGGAATGGCCCATTGTGTTGAAACGAGTGAGAGACGGGTTGGTCTATCGTACATAACGGTGTACTTCAAATGTACTTCTGAAAGTGATTGGCAAGGCAACAACCTGTTCTTTGAAGTAAAGCATATCACAAAGTTTGCCGATGATGCAATGTGTGAGGTTTGAAGATTCACAGCAGATGTTTTGAGTAATGACTTAGACCTTGTGACAGTTTTAGTGTTGTCATTGCAGGGACAGGTATTGCATCATCAGCAAATTCACTTAAAAGTAATATGCCATGTATGGTTAGGTATCATGGAGCTGATAACAAGGAGATTGCTGAGGTTCTTGTCTTTCTTGAAAATGAGGAGGTGCTGCAGGAAAGATCAGAGTTGTTATGGGGTCAGAGAATAGATTTGGACGTCATGGATAAATGTGCAGGATGTGACATTTCTTCTTAAATAAAAGGTACAATTGATTGGTTGTGGTTACTGCACTACAGCAGGCTCAGATCATTGACCATGCCACTGCTCTCTTACCTTCTTTACAGAATAGATTTCATGTTCCCTTACTTTCCATTAAAGCACAAATTCATCCACAACTTTGAAATCCTACTGTCTGGCCCCACAATTTGTTTCTTTATTACTCACAAGGGGCTAAATATAGAGGGGACAAACAAGGATAGATGAACGGATTAAGTCAATTACATTGACCCTAGTGTGTAACTGGTACTTAATTTATCGACCCCGAAAGGATGAAAGGCAAAGTCGACCTCGGTGGAAGTTGAACTCAGAGCGTAACGGCAGACAAAATACGGCTACACTGTTCGCCCGGCGTGCTAACGATTCTGCCAGCTCACCGCCAATTGTCTGGCCCCACAATAGTTCTAGTCTTTCCTGTACTACTTCTCCTCACTTTTAAGAAAAATAGGAACCACAGCAACTTCCTAGTTAGACACTCTGTTGTGCCCAACCACACACAATCGAGCGCTTTCAAGTGCACTGGCTGATCATACAACTCTTGGTTCTTCATTAGAAACACCAGTTGTGGACTGCCAGGTTGCCAGATCGCCTGATGGCAAGTGGGTGTCCTTAGATAAAGAATTTAGTTAGTTGTTAAAATTTATCTGCAATAAATTGGTTATACTTCTACAACACAAGGTATTTTAACAATTTTCAATACAATTCCAAATGATCTATATTATAAAAGACAAGGTAAGGAATGAAACAAGGGGTAGTGGCAACCCTTTTTTCAAGTCTGTCACATTCACACACACACACACACACACAAACACATACACACACACACATATATATAATACACAGGCACAGGAGTAGCTGCGTGGTAAGTAGCTTGCTTATGAACCACATGGTTCCGAGTTCAGTCCCACTGCGTGGAACCTTGGGCAAATGTTTTCTACTATAGCCTCAGGCTGAAAAAAGCCTTGAGTGGATTTGGTAGATGGAAACTGAAAGAAGCCCGTCGTATATATATATATATATATATATATATATACACACACACATATATATATAAGTATGTTTGTGTGTCTGTGTTTGTCCCCCCCACCATCGCTTCACAACCAATGCTGGTGTGTTTACGTCCCCATAACTTAGCAGTTCAGTAAAAGAGACTGATAGAATAAGTACTAGGCTTACAAAGAATAAGTCCTGGGGTCAATTTGCTTGACTAAAGACGGTGCTTCAGCATGGCCACACTCATATGACTGAAGCAAGTAAAAGAATAAAAGAATAAAAAGAATCAGCTACAACAAAGTTGGAGGAACAGACAAGAACATTTGATAACGTTCACAGCAAGGCTTTGGAATTTGTAAATAAATATGGAATGACAAGATTTCATAGATGAATATGGATGAAAAATCAAACATTGGAAATTGATGCTTTCAAAACAGCATTGCCAGTTAAGAGACAGCAAAAGAAGAAATGACACATGATTCCTTGTTCTCCAGCTGATTTTTTACTAAATGTGTTTAACCTAATAATGGATCACATTGTCCAGTGCTAGAATGAAACTTTGTACAACACAAACAGTTGTATAAGGATTTATCCTGCTTGAACCTAGCAAAGTTTAAAATTATTGCAGTGAAGGGCCTTGAAGTTGAAGCATTGGAAGATATTATTAAGTTGTTTCCACAAATCGGCAAAAACCAAATAAAATTGGAATTGTTTTCTTTTGTTTCAAACTTTGATATATTAATGCTATTTTTTTTACTTGTTTCAGTCATGTGACTGTGGCCATGCTGGAGCACCGACTTTAGTCGAGCAAATCGACCCCAGGACTTATTCTTTGTAAGCCTAGTACTTATTCTATCGGTCTCTTTTGCTGAACTGCTAAGTTACGGGGACGTAAACACACCAGCATTGGTTGTCAAGCGATGTTGGGGGGACAAACGCAGACACACAAACATATACACACACACACACACACACACACATATATACATATATACATATATACGACGGGCTTCTTTCAGTTTCCGTCTACCAAATCCACTCACAAGGCTTGGTTGGCCCAAGGCTATAGTAGAAGACACTTGCCCAAGGTGCCACACAGTGGGACTGAACCCAGAACCATGTGGCTGGTAAACAAGCTACTTACCACACAGCCACTCCTACGTCTATTGTTTAATGATGATGGGAATATGGCTTTCAGTTCCAACAACTTAAAATTTTCAGCACTTGCCCATTGTATGTACTAAAAATTCTGATGTTCAACAGACTTTATGACAAAGCATATGATGACCTTTATGACCTTTATGAAGTCAACTGCCCACTATCAGTTACCTAAGTGCAATGTAAGAGGACATGTTCAAAGCTAAAGATCATAAAGGCAAGGTTAAGAAATTCACATTCTAAGGAGAACCTAGAATCATACAAGTTGCTATCCATTGAAATGGAATTGTTAGATGAATTGGATGCAGAAGCAATTATTGACAGATTTTCACAACCACCTAGTGAACTCAAACAATTACTCTTAATATATTAGGCTGCATGTAATACACTTTTGTACTTTTCAACTATTTGTTAATATGTAAAATGTGCAATACAAGTAGACTATTTAAAAATATCCACCGATTATTTAAAAATTTAAAAAATCTGGTACACATACAATATGCTGTTATTTTGGAAGTATACACTGTTTTGTTAAAAATTCTATAAGGCCTTTATAAAAAGAATAATGGTAAGAGCAGGGATAAAAGAATAATAAAAGGAAGTAAAACATTAAAAGTAGAAGAAATCAATACCATGTCAATTTATCCTTTATTTTTAGATGGGCTGATGCAATTCCTGGCATTTGTATATTTGGTAAGAAATAATGTGGTATGTACAAGTTGTTTGCAAGAGATCTCCTTTGTAAAGAATTAACAAATACATGATGCACATGTATGAAGATGTGGTGTTGACTGCAATGCTGTGATTCTCATAAGAAAACATTCCTATCTCTTTGACAGTAAAAAGTCTTCATTAAAAATAGTGAAATTGATTTATTAAACTTTTTCAGTTTGGTTAAAAATTTCCAAAATAACACATTTCCAAAATAACAGCATATTATACATTTAACAAAAAAACTTATTTAAAAATCCAATTATAACATTCTGTATTTGCATTTGGTATTATGCTGCCAGTAATATATACAGTACATGTACACTTTAATTAGGAAAAAATATAAAATTTTTTTCACAAAAGTTTTAATTGCATCGTTTTATTTCCACATTTGTATTTTTTGAAAATTTTATTTATTCATTATAAAAATAAAATGATAGCATTGAGTTGTGGGTGGGCCCCCTTTGTCACTTGGCAACCAGTACTTTTACAGTCAGTCCGCTACTGAAGAACATTACAGCCATCACTGGGCCTATGTCATTACTCAAAACTTCTGCTGCATGTCTTAGGTCCACAAAATATTTAAAAGGACATCATGCTCGGAATGGTCAGTGGCAAGAGAGGAAGAGGCCGACCAAGAACCCGCTGGCTTGACACCATCAAAAGTGATACCGGAATGGACATAGTCAATCTGAAGGAAGCGGCCCAGGATAGAACTGACTGGAGGACACTGATCCAACGAGTAACTAAGAGTCGACTTCGACTGAGCGGATACATAGATAGATATACTTAAAACATTTCACAATCTTACTGTCACTGTCTGTGGGATTTGAGCTACCACCACAATCAGATTGATGGTCGCCTCTTCGTAATATTGCTTGCAAATTCCACTGAGGTCATTTTTACTTTTCATCCTTTCAGGGTCAATAAAATAACATACCAGTCAACTACTGGAGAACTGATATCAAACTAAATCCCTTTCCTTAAAACTGCTAGACTTGTACCAAAATATGAAACAATAACCATCATCTTCATTATTATTATCATTATAAATGCAACAAACTAGCAGAATCATCAGCTCACTGCATTTCATCCACCTTTATGCTCTGATTTCAAATGCTGCCAAGGTCAACTTTATCTTTCATCCTTTTGGAATTGATATAATAGGTATCAGTCAATTACTGGGGTCAACATAATTGACTGTCCCGTTTTTCCCAAAATTTCAGGTCTTGTGTATACAGTAGAAAGGATTATTACTATAAAGGCAGTGAGCTGGCAGAATCGTTAGCATGCCAAACTAAGTCCCAGCAGCTTTTCTTCTGACTTTACCTTCTGAGTTTAAATTTTGCCGAGGTCAGCTTTGCTTTACATATGAGCACAAAACCTTCAGTGCATCTGGTGGTTAATAATATAGAGGTTAGTTTTACACCTCTCATTTGAAGTTCCAGGCCCCAACTAAATCATTTTCCTGAAAAGTAGGCAGAATGTTGTAAACTACTGTATTATAAGAATTGAAGCCAAAATTTCGAAACAAGCTTCCACTGGTACAAAGCAAAATTGGTCATTTTGCAGCATCTAGCAAAAATTGCATTAGCTTTCAGGGTTACCTCGCACATCAATAATACAGTGGTGAGGGCCTTGTTCAAATTACTAATTATAGATAAATAATATATCAGCCCAACAACAAAAATTAGTCATTGATGTGACCTCCTTCGGTCACGAATGACCATGGAATTGCACCTAGAAAGTTACCCTCCCAGGCACAAGTCTGGGCAAAGTTGTTTATGGAAGACCAGCAGTCGCCCACGCATACCATACCACCTCCCCTCTCCATGTATCCAAGGGAAAGGCAAAGGCCGATACAGCTTGGCACCATTGACGTCGCAGCTCATTTATTAATGTGCAAGTGGCTGAGCACTCCACAGACACGTGTACCCTTAACATAGTTCTCGAGGAGATTCAGCGTGACACAGAGTGTGACAAGGTTGGCCCTTTGAAATGCAGGTGCAACAGAAACATGAAGAAAGAGTGAGAGAAAGTTGTGGTGAAAGAATACAGCAGGGTTCACCACCACCCCCTGTCAGAGCCTCGTGGAGCTTAAGGTATTTTCGCTCAATAAACACTCACAATGCCCGGTCTGGGAATCAAAACCGCAATCCTTCGCCCGAGAGTCTGCTGCCCTAACCACTGGGCCATTGCGCCTCCACAGTCATTGATGTAAATAACATATAATAGTAGATAATCTTTATAAGCCCTTAGTTATCTGATCTTATAGTCTTTACCTTCCCACTAAGAGGCATACAATATCTGTTGTCAAATATGTATTGATATTTAAAGATGGCTTATCTCATTGTAAAGTTACAAAGACTGCAGAGGTAGATTAAGATATCATTTTCTATGTTGTCGCAGTGACGTTAACAGTGACATATCTGTTAAAGAAACTAGCTGCACTATCTACAATATGGAAAACATGAAGACTCTGGAAGAAACAATTTCACAGTTGAAATTTGGAAAACTGTTGATTTGTTTACAGGAGTTACACATTCTATATTCTTTCAGTGTTTCTGCATTTATTGAAAGAATGCCAACAGCATCACTACTTACATAAGCATCAGAGTTTCTACCAAATAAACAACTGTTACAGAATCAACAATAGTTCTAGAAACATAAGGATGACTACTAAGGTAGCAATAGCTATAGAAAAATAAAGAAAAAGTATGTGACTTCAAAGCTTTATGGATAAAATATTTATTTGTGTAATTGTTGTTATGTAGCAGACTGTTTTAGAAAAGTTCTGTCTAAACATCAAAGCCAATTATTCTATAGGCATAGCTGAGCTGATATGATCAGGGGTATTGTTCAACTGTATAAGAAGAGTATAAAATAACAAAAGCCACCATCTGTAATACTTGTGGACTTACCCCACAAAGCATTTGGTTTAGTCAGTAGTTCTGGTGATACAACTTTGGAGTATTTTGAATATTACAATACACTTTCTGACCCTTTTGAACACAATTTTTCACAAATCATGCAATTCAGCAAATCTGAAGGGTCCTGCATTGACAATGGAGTTTAACCCTTCAGCATTTAAACCAGTTATATCCGGCCAAAATATTTTACGTTTTATGTACAAAGTGGCCAGATCTGGCCTCTCGCACCAACTCTATAATGTCATTCTAAAAACTCGCAGGAGTGGCTGTGTGGTAAGTAGCTTGGTTACCAACCACATGGTTCCAGGTTCAGTCCCACTGCGTGGCACCTTGGGCAAGTGTCTTCTACTATAGCCTCAGGCCAACCAAAGCCTTGTGAGTGGATTTGGTAGACGGAAACTGAAAGAAGCCCGTCGTATATATGTATATAAATATATATGCGTGTGTGTATGTTTGTGTGTCTGTGTTTGTCCCCCTAGCATTGCTTGACAACCGATGCTAGTGTGTTTACGTCCCCATCACTTAGCGGTTCGGCAAAAGAGACCGATAGAATAAGTACTGGACTTACAAAGAATAAGTCCCAGGGTCGAGTTGCACGACTAAAGGCGGTGCTCCAGCATGGCCACAGTCAAATGACTGAAACAAGTAAAAGAGAGTTACTTTGTCAAAATCTCAAAGCTACAAGATAATGCATAACTAATTCAAAACTATGAATAAATAGCATTACTTTTGAAAGAATAGCGTGAATGCTGAAGGGTTAAGAAGGATTAATTACCACTCCTACCGTATTTAATATTTGTTTCATTTTCCCCACTCCATCATTTGGTATGCTGCTTCCCTTGACAAGCATTCTTTTTTTACCTTTATCTGTTAAGTGGTACAAAGATATAAGAGTTCCTAATTATTCAAGAGCTCTTTATATCTTAAATGGATAATTCTGCTTTTGTGAAACACATGAATGGTATTCCGCAATTCATTTTGATGTGAACGCGTTTAGTTTAAAGACAAACTTGTTCAAGCTGTCAAGGAGGTAAGCTTTAGTATTTACATAAAAGACAACTCTCCTTGGTAAAAAGCATTCTATAATCATCCTCCATTTTGACATTCGATTCTGTTTTATCAAGAGGTAGTTCATAATGTAAGAGATCTCATACATTCCACACTGGCCAATCCATGTTTTGCCACTCGTCCCAAGGTCAACAGCTCCCCTGCATCTGATATGAAGATCCTCATTAACATATGTATGACTTTGGCAGAACTCCTACAACACATTTTATTGTTGTTTGTTCCTTCTCGAGCCATGCCTGTTTCATAAGGGCCGGTTTGCTGGTTTCTTGGCGTATAGGTTCCCCACCTGGACGGGATGCCGGTCCATCGCAGGTGAGCTGCAAGATGCAGGAGGAAAGAGTGAGAGAGAAAGTTGTGGTGAAAGAGTCAGCAGAAGTTCGCCATTACCTTCTGCCGGAGCCACGTGGAGCTTAGGTGTTTCGCTCATAAACACACACATCGCCTAATCTGAGATTCAAACCATGATCCCTTGACTGCGAGTCCGCTGCTCTAACCACTAGGCCATGTGCCTCCACCTACAACACATTAAGGCTCTATAACCATGTTTTGTGATATAAAAGAGTAGCCTGTGGCATATTTGGTCTTCTCAAAGCATGTCCAATCGAAGTCAATCGTTTTGAACATAGAATGTTTTCAACTGAGGAAATCTACACTCTTATAATTGGTGAGTTCTAATGTCTTGATATTGAGTTGATCTCTTGTAAAGCAACGTCTCTAATTTTTAGATGGCTATGTAAGCATATTTGGAATCTTACCAACAAACTTAAAATGGTAATTTGGAAGTTCTGTATGGTGGAAGTGAAACCTTGGGTCATCAACTGAATGCTATATCAGAGACTCACTGCCTCCCATACCATCTACCAGCCAGCTATGATCTTAACTCACTCCATTATATTCAATACAGCTGGAACATGATTATATCTTTTCCTAACATAACATATATATTAAGAATATGTACATTATTGGGTGAGTGTGTGTGTGTTTTCATGAATGTGTGTGTGTATGTTTGTGTGAATGTGTGTGTGTGTAGTGAATGAGTGGGGAAGTGAATGAGAGGAATGATGAAAGAGATTGCATGCATGACTACAATGCTGGTGAAGAAAATACTGCAGAAATGTTGAAGAAAGGATAGACCATTAATAATGTAATCTATAAAACTGATGAAATTCGAAAGAATCTATTGTATATTGGAGATTTTAGATAAGTTTATAATTGCATTTGTTTTGTGCCTTGTGCCAATTCAGGTTGACAAAAAAAGAAAAATTAAATGAAATGAAAAGAATTTAAAGAAAATATAAAATGTAAAGAGAGGGAGAAATTGGTTGATTATAACTAGCTTAGTAAATTTACAAGCAATTTTAGATAACTATGAGGAAATTTAATCATAAAGATAATATTATTACCAATGAGAGCACACACAAGAATAAAAATGAATTCAATAATAACTCGCATAAAGACTATGGAATAACGATTTCAACATTGACTTTGTAACTATAGCTTGGCAATTTAAATGACCTAGAGATGTCAATTAGATTGGCAAAACTTATGGAAGCTGACTACTCAGACGCAAACACACACAGAGGACTTTTGAAGGAGAATGCGCCTATACTTTCCAAATAGTGAATTATGGAAGATTAGTATTCTCTGATATGTATTTAGATGGGCTGCAAAAGTAATGACATTATATTCGAATAAATATGAAATAATGCAAATCAACATTTAGAATAGAATTTTTTGATAGGTATACTTTAGATGTACTACTGACTTCCTTTCCAAAAGAAGTATAATGGTGGCCCATTTTTGAAATGAGCCCCATGAATTAGAGTGACTGCTGCAGATAGTGTCCATGGCTGTTCTCCATGGCAACACCATCACTGTCTTTATCACAGGGCACGGCTGAGCATGTCATTTGCTCTGGGATATGTGGGTATGTGGGCCATTGCTACCTCCTCTCCGTCTTTCACTGCTTTACCCCCCACACACTTCTTTCCTTCTCTTTCTTTTCCTTTCTTATCACTCTGTTTTCCTGTTTCTTTGTTTTTTACCCTTTAGTGTTCAGATTACTCTCTTAAATATAATACTTTTCCACTCAAATTGTTTTGAATTAATCATGCATTATCTTATAGCATTGAGGTTTCAGTGATGTGATTGTTTATTTTTAGCATGACATTGTAGGTTAGGTGTGAGAGGCTAGATATCGCCAGTTTGAATATAAAACATTTAGAATATTTGGGCCGGATATGGCCGGTTCTTGGATCTTTGTGGTTTTCATCACTGTTTACAATTTTGTTCCAATTGTTTTCAAATTTGGAATATGGATGAATTTTTGCATACTTTTTATGAAAATCAAACTCATTTTCCCCTATAAATCCACAATTAAAAGGTTATTAGCCTTTAAAATTTGCAAAATTTGGTTATTTTAGCCAATCAGGAGCTAGTATTTTACACATCACTGTGGCAAAGAACTCTGTTCCCATAGTAACCAAAGCAAAGAAGCACCTCATGTTCCATAGCTAACCAAAGATGCTGCAAATGCGCACAGGGAGTGTAACCACCACGTGTTTTATAATTCTTTTATCTTCATAACACAAGGAATTCGATTCTAGAATAATATAGAAATTTTAGAACAGTGACAAGATGGCCCCAACTTTCATTCTTGAATTTTTAAAAATAAATGTCTGTTTTAAGCAATGTTTTAACTGTTATTTCTAGTAACTCCTGTCGGTTTGTGTGTAGCTTTTAAATATTCAATTTGCTTACGAATGTTTTAATGATTTTTACTGTTTACTGTAGCTAGTTTAATGTTTTGACACGTCAGTGCCCTTTCCCCCACTGATGATAAAAGAGGTAGCAAGTGCGCTGTTTTCTGATTGGCTGAAAATTCTGAAAATTATAAAACTTTGAACACCTGTAAAATTTTCGCAAAATTTGTCTGGAATAAATAAATAACAAATTCTGATTTAGCATCAAAATTACATCTATATGATTTATTAATTTTTTTTTTAAGATTTCGACATTCAATGATGAAAACCACAAAGATCCTTGTGTTCTAATAAAATTTATTTATATATTTTGAAAAAAGAAAAATACAAAATCCTTTATAGTTCTTTAATTATTTCTACTTATTGGGTGATTCATAATTTTTTGACCCTCAAAAATATTTCTAGTGTATCACATGCCAAAATAAAATAAATAGATAAATATAAGTAATAGTTTGGGAATCTCCTTCAAATCCTACCCTACTTTTGTTAAAGGCAGATTGGTCATGGTTGGAATACTTATGATTCTAGTTTTGCTTGATGGGAATAATTTTGATTATAGCTCTGTTTGTGAATAATTTGGAGCTAAAAATGTTAAATAGCTGAATGAATACATTGCTCAGATTCAAATAGCTGTTTAAAATGAAGGTTGAAAGATATTGTTTATGGATTTCAATTGTAAGAAATATCAAATCTGCAGAATTTTTTCTGTAAGTCACATATCATATTTGATGGCATAGAAGGTGCATCATCATCATCATCATCATCATCATCATCATCATCATCATCATCGTCATTTTATGTCCACTTTCCATGCTAGCATGGGTTGGACGGTTCGACTGTGGGCTGGAGAACCAGATGGCTGCACCAAGCTCTAGTCTTGATCTGGCAGAGTTTCTACAGCTGAATGCCCTTCCTAACACCAACCACTCCGAGAGTGTAGTGGGTGCTTTTAACGTGCCACCAGCACGGGGGCCAGTCAGGTGGTAGGCATAAGCATATATAACCCCAACTGTCATCACAACCACCATTTTTCAGAGTTTTTCAGGAAATATGTTTTTAGTGTATTTAGAATTTAATATTTATTAAAATTTGTATCATAGACAAAAAAAAATTGAACAAATCAGGCAAACCAAATGACTGTATAACAAAGCATGCTACCAGTACAGTTGAACGTAAACAGGAAATAACAATAGACAAACAAGTTATTTACAATTAAAATCTCCTGCACGAACAGTCAGCAGTGATATAAATATTGCAAAGTTAAAGTAAGCAGAAAACATTTTATGAAAAGTAAGCTACCAGTACAGCAGAACATGAACAACAACAGAGCAAGAAAATGGGGGAGAGAGAGAGATGCTGGTGGTCAAGATAATTTTTCGTCATCAGAACCTAAAAACTCATCATCACTTCAGCTGGTATCACTCTCATTAAATAATGCATGTCTTCATACCCATCAAGAACATTGGTAATTCCATGTTTCTTAAAAGATTGAGCAGTTATTTCTGTTCTGGTCGTTTTCCCATGATTTGTACAGTCACCCACACTTGTGTAATTGGTGCACTGCTTCAGTCTTCTTGTGGGTGTGAGTCGATCTCAATCTCTCATCCACTTGCTCCAGTGTTCTTGTGTTTTACTTACAAGCCTTGTTTACAACTACATCTAAATGCTGCAACTGGATGATCTGTCAACCAAGAATGATACCTAGGTTTTCAAGTCTTCCACCTTTTTAACAGCTTTAGTACTATAGTACTCAAAACTGATCCCATATCAGGTTTTCCTAGATGCCTTGCCATATATTTTGTAATCATAGTTTCAGTCCAGCTTCATCATTCCAGCCTTTTCAATGAACAGAAACAAATGCACATTTGTAACATATTCTTTAGGTTGAGTGTTCTAAATATTAAAAACATTAGCAGTTTGTGCTATCAGTACAAGCCAGATGTATTGCATATTGTTTTTTCATGGCCAATGGTTTTTATTAAGCTTCTTTTAGACCCTTTGAATCTCACAATATCACTGAAGGGTACATTAAATTTTAGTGGAACTTTAACTAATCTGTGAAAAGTTAATTTTTTTCTTTCATAATCAGATGGCATTTTCTGTGCAATTGATGCTTTTGTATGCAATGATAAACCCTGCAAGGTAACACTAACCTTCTGTTCCTGTGAATCTTTGAATCTTTTGCTCTTTTGATTTCACTTATCATTTTTGTAGAAGCACTTTTCCCAAAATTTCTTTCACCTTTTAGCCTCATTCTTATCTTTTCTCAAGTTCTGATTGGGTAAAGAAGATTGCAGTTACCTTTTTTTCCACTGCTAGAATTGTATAATTTTTTTTTTGTAAGTGGTGGTCACCCTTGCTGCTACTCGGTTACCATATTCCTTAGCATAATTTATTACCATTAGTTTGAAGCACGTAGTATAGCTTAATCTCTTGCTTCATTTGGCCATAGATAAAATGACATAAGCTTTTGAACCAACCTAGTGTTATTGGTTTTGTATCTACTGCAAAGCTGAAACTGTTTTGTTATTATCATAAACTCATTGAGTTAAGATGCCGGACTATGGAAAGCATCCAAATACATGAAATGACAACTGAATGCAATTTGTAGAGCTTACAGACGGTATTGATACTATTAAGCCAGGATCAACTGGTACGTTGAATGTTGACATTAATGTTGTAATCCAACGTCAGACTGTTATAACATCCACTCTGGTATAGCAGTATAGTTAGTTAGACAAGTAAAACATGACTGTCTATAACTGACTTCGCCGACTTCTCAACTTCCTACGTCACAGTGTTTGTGACAAATAGCACATACCACTCGTCATGTGGGGGGTTCCATTATTATTTTTATTTTCCCCATAACATCTCCCCTTTTAAGTTTTTTTTTTTACTCAGGGAGTGTAATTTTATTTCTTTTTATTTACAATAATTTTTACATCCCCTCAACTCCCTTTTTTTTTCATACAGTTACAAATTTAATACTTTTCCATTTGGCATCCACTTCCAAGAACTCCATACATTTTCTTTTTCTTTCCCTTGTCCGTCTGAGTTCAATTATTTGTAGTAGCATTGGTACTTGAAAAGTATCATATAAACATTCCACTGGTTCTTCCAGTCTCTTGGATTCACTCTCAATGAATCTTTCTTCAGTTGATTTATGTGTCTCTTGTATACCCATTTTCTTCCTTTTACCAAGTATAGCATTCTTCCTGTGCAATATATTTCAAAATTGGTGAAAATGTATTTGTTAGGGAAAATAAGAATGGAAAACAAAGTTTGGAAGATGGCACGATAACCAAATGCATTTGTGGGGTCCTTACATTGTCTATTTTAGGAATATAAATTTGATAGTAATTTACTAATCCCCAAAATGCTTGTAGCATAGTCACATTATTCGACAAGTACATATTTATTATTGCAGTTGCTCAGGATGGATCTAGTTTCTGTCTGTTTTTATCTATTATCTGGTCCAAATATTTAAGTTTTTTCAGAAAGAACTCGCACTTTTCTTCACTTAGCTTAAAGCTGTAATCTCTTATCTTTCCAGACATCCTTTTTATGTGTTCTACATGTTGTTTGTGTGATTCGCTTTTTATTAGAATATCGTTTAAATAGGTGATAGGAAAATCACAGTCACCCAGTGCTGTATCCATTATTTGCTGAAATATGGAAGGAACCACTTTTACACCAAAGGGATGCCACTTAAGTTTAAATAAGCTATGGTGTGTATTAATGGCTAGTAAATGTGAGCATTCTTCTAGTTGGATTTGTAAGTATGTCTCTGAGAGATCTAATTTTGTGAAGAATTTCCCTCCATTCATCTTTGCAAATACTTCCTCAGGAGTCGGCAACGGGTTGTTATGGGAGCTTAAGCAATCCTTTAAACCCACTGAAAAATCTGCTCAGATTCATAACTTATTATTTTTCGCTTTTACATAGACTGTCTTCTCGATTATCCCTAGGCTGTCAAGTCTTTCAAATTCCTTATTTGCCTGTTCTAGTACTGTGAATGGTACATTACGTTTTAGCTTAAATACAAGGGTTGCTCTTTGTTTTACTATAATTTTTGCCTTCGTTTTCGTGCAACAGCCCAGTTCATCAAAAAAAAACAAAAACATCTGGGAATAAATGTTTTATTTTTTAGAGTTGGGTTGAAGTACTTAATAGTTTGGAATAGTGGATGCCTGCAGTAAAGTTAGCCAATGATGGAATATGCCTAGGAAAACATTAGCTTGCAGGGGGCTCAACTTCACATTTAAAATGCAAGGCAATTTTTCTGAGCAATTTTTTTCAGGAAATAAGTGTGTCATAAACATCTTATATCCTATCAAATATGGTAACAATCTTTAGCTAGTTAAGAAACTTCTAAAATAGTAAAGAGATTTCTATATAAACACATTGATGGATAAACTAAGCTCTAAGAAAACAGGCTAGGTAATCACAAGAGAAGTGTACCTCGAGAGAGCCTCTACAGGGTCATACTGTATGTTAGAAGCAGCAGCTAAATACTCAACTGTCTTAAAAAAGGAAAAGAACACTGTTGTCTTAAACATGGCTGTGTGGTAAGTAGCTTGTTTACCAACCACATGGTTCCGGGTTCAGTCCCACTGTATGGCACCTTGGGCAAGTGTCTTCTACTATAGCCTCGGGCTGATCAAAGCCTTGTGAGTGGATTTGGTAGACGGAAACTGAAAGAAGCCCGTCGTATATATGTATATATATGCGTGTGTGTGTTTGTGTGTTGCTTGACAACCGATGCTGGTGTGTTTACATCCCCGTAACTTAGCGGTTCGGCAAAAGAGACCGATAGAATAAGTACTGGGCTTACAAAAGAATAAGTCCCGGGGTCGAGTTGCTCGATTAAAGGCGGTGCTCCAGCATGGCCGCAGTCAAATGACTGAAACAAGTAAAAGAGTAAAAGAGAGAGAGAGAGTATTGAAAAGCTATGGCTGGAATGTAGTGATCATGCTGAGTCTAAACTGGCCAGATGCTAAAATATAACAGAAACAGCATTTTAATATATTTTTCTTTCATACAAATTATTTAAGAAGTTATACAAGTTAACTTAATAGACAATAACCATTCTGAAACAAACTAGGTATGAACTGGAATCAATTCTGGAGACTAATTGTCAAGTGTAATAATAGGTTTATTGAATATTGGAGAAACCTTATATTTGAAATGCCACTCTTTTATGTGGAAATGCTATAGTGTGATAATGTTGGTATTTACAAGTTTTGACAATCAGCCACACACCCTGTTAATGAATTATTACAAATTAATGCAGCTATCAAAACAACAATTTAGTAAATCCAATCTGAGAAAAAAAGATTGGATTTGCAAAATTGGTAAAGTGTCAGACAAAATATCTTGTGGAGGTTAGTAATGTTCTGAGTCCAAATTTCACTCTGATAAACTATGATGTTCTTCCTCCTAGGTTCAATAGAATATGCAACAGACTGGGATTGATATAATTTGCTAAAACTTTTGATGGTGACACCTCAAAATAGCTGCAGTCCCATGACTGAAGCCTACAAAAGATTAAAAGAATACTGTTTTGAACTAATTAAGATTGAAATCATACTAAATATTATAAAGACAACTATATCTTCATTACTATTTCAGCTACAACTTTTGGTTTATATCTCTCCAGAGACCATAGTGTTCCGGTAGATCAGTGCTTATTACTGGTTTGAGACATCAAATGGATTGGAGGCACATCCCTGTAGATAACGATACCCCAGTCTATCATTTACAGGCTTTGAATATTGTTGGTCGTTACATAACACATTAACCATTGGAATATTTTATGAGCAACTTGTGAAGGATTGAGCCAAAAGCTTTGTGTGATGATGAATTTAATGAAATCATTTGTACAGGGGTAATGATTAGATGAATTGTAATGATGCAGAAGTAGAATGCGCCACCCCCACCACTGCCGCCGCCGCCGCCGCCACCACCACCACTACTATCATCATCATCATCATTAAAGCTGTTTGCCACTGGCTGCTGATGAGTGTATTGAATGAAACATGATCTGGCACTAAAAAGGCAATGAATGACAATAGTTATATTATGGAATGTTTCTGCAAGTAATCCTAATTTTTAACCCTTTAGTGTTCGCATTATTCTGCCGAAATTAATCCTTTTTTATCCACATTGTTTTGAACTAATCATGCATTAATCTTGTAGCTATGAGATTTTGATGAGGTAGCTGTTCATTTTTAAAATGATATTGTAGGGCTGGTGTGAGAGACCAGATCTGGCCAGTTTGAACATAAAAAACAGGCAGGATACTTTTGGCCGGATATGGCTGGTTTAAATGCTAAAGGGTTAACGTCTAAAGAATTTCATAATAGAAGTATCTTGCTAAATTCTGCTTCCTTAAAGGTTGAAGATTGGATGAAAAAGTACATGATAAATAAATCACTCAACAAATTTTTATTTTAACAAGAATTCACTTCTTGAGGCCAATTCATTTGTTATACATAAGTTTTTAAACCAAAATATAACCACATATGAGGATTGAAATATAAATAGAGGTTTTGATCAGGTTCTTTGAGGTGCTTATTTGTATGGTACTAACATTTCTGGAAAATGGTAAAAAATTAAATATTTCAAAATGTTTTTAATAAACATTTCTTACAACCTGTAATGATAACTAATTATCATTTCTTTGATTTTTCTCATCATTGTAATTAATAAGAACTCAATTTCAATCTAATTTCAACAGATTCTTTAGACAAATCACTACTAGAAGCCTTCAGTTTCTTGCAAACAAAAAGTCTACATTGAAATATTAGTTTTCAGATATTTTTTAAAATATTTGCTTATATTGGAGATTTTGAAGGAAAGTCATTAATTTGAAAATATTCTTTCAAATTAGTTTTATAAATGGAACAACTTTCTTTTTCCAGTTGATAAACAAAATCTATAAATGTTAACTAATTTGTAATGCATCCTTTTGGAGAGGTTTTTTTTTTAATATTTCCAATGGTGATATTTTGTTTCAATCTTAATTCTTTCTCTACAGTTTTTCTTTAAAGACCAATATTATGCGTATTGTTATATAGCAAAATATAGTTGTCATTAAAATCTTAATGATATTTACTTTGTCTCAGTTTCTAAATTTGTTCATAATATTTTGATAATTTTATAAAATTGATCTTTCATCTGCAGAGTGAAAAAAATTATTTACAAAAACATAAAAATTAATTACGGAGATGTACTTGCATAGCGAGTGACTTGATCTGAGATCGTGTGCCGGAACGAAAACAATTGCAGCATGGAAGATGTTTATAAGTCATTTGAGAAACACACAAAACCGTTAGATTCACTTCAACATTTAAATTTAATTTGTCAAAATATTTTTGTCAAAGTTTTGTCAGTGAACAGGTAGCGGTCTCAAAGAGACAAGAATATTTTGACAAATTAAATTTAAATGTTGAGGTGAATCTAACGGTTTTGTGTGTTTCTTTAATGGCTTATAAACACCTTCAATGCTACAAAAATTAATGTCTCTGTTTTATAGAAACCCAAACTTGAAGTTTTGACATTAGAATATGTGTTATCTACACTCTCCAGATGATACTTTTACCAGTTTCTCTTGTACTAAAATTAAAAGTATTGAGTTCGTCAAAAAGTACATTCAGTTTTTGTTGACACTAAACTTCAAGCACTCTAATAAGTAGCTAACTTCAGTCTACCCCTTGCGCATGCACACTCATTTGATACTTGACACTTCAACATAGTTTGACATGAAATTGCAACAATACCGGTCATATTTTGTGTGCTTGGCATCAACTTGAAAATGGAGAACCAAATCAAACATTATCAGCACCTCAAAATTTTTCTATTTTTGAAAAGGCGAGAATCAGTGGAAAGCTGCAGAAAAAAGCATGTAATGTGTACGGAGATGATGCTTTTAGGAAATGTGTGCCAGAAGTGGTTTTCAAGATTTTGATTTGGAAATTTTTCACTTCAGATCCACCTGGCATTGGCTGTTTAACTGAGATTAATGGCAACAAAATGAAGGAGTTTGTTAACATATTATCAGGATGGTTGTAGATATATTCCAAATAACCAAATCGAATGTTGCAAACCATCTGTGTCAACTTGCTTACATCTGCAGGCTCAATGTTTGGAGGAAATGATTTTAAGCGAATGGTGACAGAAGATGGAAAATGAATCAGCTATAACAATGTGAAGCAGAGATAACCATGGGGGAAGCATAGCAAACTATTACAAACAACCTCCAAAGCAGGGCTTCACCCAAAGAAGATTATGCTTTCAATCTGGTGGGATTGGGAGAGTCATGTAATGCATGTCAACAGTCTCTTTCAAGACATGCAGCAGTTTCATTCAATAGAGCTGCATCTTGTTTCCTCCCGAAAAACATAAACAATTAACATTAAGGATTTAGATATTATTGGGGAGGTCAAAAAGTCCGTTCCTTTTTTTCTAAACAAAAATTATGCAAATTTTAAACCCAAAGCAATTTAAGAATATAGTTACTGTTTTGTTCCAATATCTCCTGCCATCTTGTGGATTGATCCATTATTTCCTGCTCAAAGAATTTCCTGTCTTTACTGGCAAAAAACTTTTACAGGTGAATTTTGACATCCTCTTCAGATTTGAAGGTCTGTCTATTCAATGAATTTTGAAGAGACTGAAACAGATGGAAATCTGAAGGCACAAGATGTTCAAATTGATGGTCCTGTCCTTGTTGGACAAATTAAATGCAGCAATTCAGTAGAAGTGTCATTGCAATGTCAGTCTGAACACTTATTTGCAGTCACAGTAGAAGTTATTAAGGCTTGGCTGGGAAGTTTTGTTGCACCCTCCATATTCACCCAATCTTGTGCCTTTAGATTTCCACCTGTTTCAGTCTCTTCAAAATTCATTGAATAGATAGACCTTCAAATCTGAAGAGGATGTCAAAATTCACCTGTAAAAGATTTTTGCCAGTAAAGGACAGGGAATTCTTTGAGCAGGAAATAATGGATCAATCCACAAGATGGCAGGAGATATTGGAACAAAACAGTAACGATACTTTTAAATTGCTTTGGGTTTAAAATTTGCATAATTTTTGTTTAGAAAAAAGGAATGGATTTTTTGACCTCCCCAATAATATCTTAATCCTTAATGTTAATTGATTATGTTTCCGAGAGGAAACAAGATGCAGCTCTATTGAGTGAAACTGCTGCATGTCTTGAAAGAGACTGTTGACATGCATTATATCAATTGCATTTCCAAAGCACTCTGAAATAATATTTTGGTTTTTATTGACTAAGAAGTAATAGATATACTGTGTGTGCAATCATGATGATGCTGAGAATTAGGTTTTCTTGTTGGTTTTTGATAGAAAGATTGAAAATGATTTATGACTGAAATACTTCAAGATGAACCACACATGCATTTTGCGAATAATTAATTCAAATATAATTTAACCTAATTTTATGCTGATGAATGCCAATAGAGTTTCTCTTTTTCTTTATACTTTGGTCATTATATCTTCTGCATGAGTTGACATTGATGTATTTATTAAGAGATAATTTTATTGATTGTAACATATAATATGGAGGCCTGTTGAATGGTATTATTTATGTGCAATATAATGATGGATTTTACAGGCATTTATGTGAAGTTGTTTCTATTGTGTATTTCAAAAGATGGAGATTTGTTGTGGTCTATATAGAAGGTGTCTAAGTGAGTTTTTATGATAATGTTTGTATGATATGTGGTTTTTAGAGAGTTTAGTATGTTTAATGGTTGTTGATGTATTAGTTTATCATTGGATTTTGTTTATTATGTGTAACATTGTGTGATTGCATTCTACTTTAGCAACCACTTCGTTAGCCATTATTTGGCTTTAAACTTGTTTCAAGTGAACACATTCTCGATATTCAGGTGACAGGTTCTCTGCATGTTTAAATATCAATGTTTGCACTTAGATATTGTAACAGATATAACAGTGTCAAGAAGTCAGAAACTGACTTAGAAGGTCAGAAGTCAGATTAAATAAGAAGGCCCAGATGTCATAACAGATATAACAGTGTCAGGAAATCAGATGTCAAGTTGGACAATTTTATCTTGGTCAATAATGGTGTCCAGAGATTAGTTGTTGAATTAGATAAATGTAGCAAGAAGCCATGAGTCAAGTTAAAAAATAATGTCAAGAGATCAAAAGTCAAGTTAGAAAGTAGTGTTAGAGAGGGCAGATGTGAGTTAAAAAAACAGTTTCAGGATGTCAACTGCATGGAAAGTTCTCTGCAAATGAGCCTTATACCAAATGTATCAGGAAATGTTGGGGTGAAAATTTTATAGGAGATCCTCATAAATATCTTCTATTTTAACTTAACCTTTTTATTTCTAATTATTCACCATATTTCTGGCATAAAAAATCAGTGTCAATGGTCAACTTAGGTCTTGACACATAATTTTCTGTTTTACAAAGAGAATTAGTTTTGATAAGGTTGTTATGACTTAATTAATAGAAGAAGAAGAAGAAGAAGAAGAAGTGGAAGAAGAGGAAGAAGAAGAAGAGGAGGAGGAAGAGGAAGAAGAAGAGGAAGGGGAGGAGGATGGGGAGGAGGAAAAGAAGAGGAAGAAGAAGATGAAGAGGGGGAGGGGGAGAAGATGAAGATGAAGGGGGGAGGAGAAGAAGATGAAGATGAAGGGGGGAGGAGAAGAAGATGAAGAGGGGGAGGGGGGAGAAGGGGAAGAGGAGGAGAAGAAGAAGAGGAAGAGGAGAGGAAGAGGAGGAGAAGGGGAAGAGGAAAAAGAAGAAGAGGAGGAAGAAGAAGAGGAGGAGGAAGAAGGAGGAGGATAAATCAACTGTAGAATGATGCGGAATAGGGATATGTTTATATTAAGAATCTCGTGGTCTTTTATTGCAAGTGTTGCCTGTACCTTGATGAGACTATTGCAACAGTGATATATGTTCTTGTCATCCACAAAAGTCTTAATATAGCTGCTAGCAGCTATATTGAAACTATTTATAACACTAAATTCCACTGACATGTTTGAAAGATTTGGTTCTGACTCATATGATTGGTGGAAGGTGTCTCTCCCTAACGCTGATAGGAAAAACAACATCTTATGAAATGAAAGTAATAGTTTCCAAAGCTACATGTATAAGCAGGTTTATTATATCCTATGTTAAAACTGAAGATTTATATCTCCTACACATATTGAACTAAATTTGATTACTTCTTTATTTCATCTAAAAAATGTAGAATAAAATATTGCCATGTTTGTATTAGTAACTCAGAAAATAGATAGATCAGTTGAGGATATTCACTTAGTAGATTACATTTTTGATTTTATTAATGAGAATAGAAAATTTGGTGAAGTGGACATTTTTATCATTGAAATCAATCTCTTACCAGAAAATCCAGAAAAAAATAGCAATATCAAACTTGTGAAGAGTTGCTGACCAATATTTCTAGAAAATCAGAATACAATGACAGAGCCACAACATATGTTAGTCAACAAAGCCTTACACACTCAAATCCTGACTAACATTTAAATGTGACTGCGAAGTTGAACACTAGTTGCTTGAGAATAAGAAAAGTAATAAGTAAGAGTATATGGCTAGATAGGAAGGAATATTAGGTTTACATGTGTCAACAAGATTATTCACCAGAGATAAGCTGCAGCCTAATATATCTTGTCTAATATCTAAGAAAGCAATGTCAAAGAGCAGATTCCGTGAACGGTTAATTAAACAATGGCTTCCATATTAGCATGTCAGTTCTCAAACAACCCAAAATCTGGAAAATACCATCTGAAATTGCACTATTCTTTTCTTTGTTTATTTAATTTATTTACCAAGTTGTGAATAATAGCATTGTAGGTTACAAGTTTCCAGTGGGTTGATCAGTTTACCGAATTTTTTATGGTAACATAGAAAAGAGTATGTTAGTTTATTTTTCCCTTTGTTTGTTTCTTACTGATGTTTATTTTTTTTTGGCCAAAATACTTCAGCCACATACAACATATAGATATAAAGTATTGGTGTTTAATATATATGGGGGCAGTTTAATGGGGATTAAGACATCATCTGATATAGAATTGAATTCTGAAATATAGTGTCAAAAGTATGTAGTTTTATATATTGTAAGAAACTGTGATAGTTACTCATATATATATATATATATATATATATATAATCAAAATAAGCAACAAGAATATCTCCTCCTGTAATTTGGTATGATTGTTTCACGCTACATCATTTTATTAAGTATTGTAAATATTACAACAGTTTTAAAATGTTGAGCAATCAACATTTTAAAACTGTTGTAATATTTACAATATTTGATAAAATGATGTAGTGTGAAACGATCGTACCAAATTACCAGAGATATTCTTGTTGCTTATTTTGATTATAATCACCCCATGGAATTATATGGATAGCACCATACAAAGTTCTGGTGCATCTAACTTAAGTACCATATTCATCTGAATCTAAATTTTGCTGAACTTATATATATATATATATATATATATATATATATATATATATATATATGTATATATATATTTAGCAGAAGTAACAGAGTAACTCAGAGTCTGAGAGTTTCATGCGTTGGCACTTACTAAACTAGTTTAAGTCTCTGTTACTTCTGCTAAATATTAATAAAAATATACATCTACTCATATTTTGAGGTCTATTTTCCCTGTTTGCATCAACAAATACACACACACACACACACACACACACATTTGTTTTGGAGGAGTTTTGGATCAGGATGCTTATATAAGTTGGATTTTTTTCATTCTGAAGTGGATTTTTCCAATTTTTTTTCCATCACAGACTTTGAAATGATGGAGGGAAGCTTTTTATGAAAAAAAAGTTTTGAAAATTTATGATTTCTTCTGCTCATCAGGACCGATTTTGGTCAACTTTTTTGCATTATGCACTTCAAAATGCTGGGAAAATTTGGAAAAGTCTCTGTCAAAAGTATTCTTATCTGCGAGTATTCTTATCTGAAACTTTGTTGTATTTTTGTCTTTTTATCAATAAGCAGCAAAAGTTACAGAGTGACTGAAGAGTTTCATGGCTTGGCACTTATTAATGCATGAAACTCTTCTCTCATTAACTATTCTGTAACTTCAACCAGCTATTAATTTAAAAAAAAACGTATATATACTCATGTTATATATATATACATGCTGGCAGAAACATTAGCACACCGGGCGAAATGCGTAGAAGTATTTCGTCTGTTGTTACGTTCCGAGTTCAAATTCTGCCGAGGTCAACTTTGCCTTTCATCCTTTTGGGTTCGATAAATTAAGTACCAGTTTCGCACTGGGGTCGATGTAATCGACTCATTCCCTTTGTCTGTCCTTGTTTGTCCCCTCTATGTTTAGCCCCTTGTGGGTAGTAAAGAAATACATATATATACATACATCTGTCTGTCTGTCTGTCTCTCTCTCTCTTTCTATATATATATATATATATATATATATATATATATATATATATATACTAGTGTGAATATGTTATCTTTGATATATTTAAGATAGCGTATTTTTACATTGATTTTATATCCTTATTTCACATATCTTTATAGTATATATTCACTAATATACACATAGCATGCAAGTGGGAATGGTGTTTAATGAAGGGTGGTATGTGCAGAGTATCTGAAGATGGTCGTTTAGCAGATGATGCAATTGCTATTGCAATCTTGTCTTCATTTTGGACAAAGGACAGACTGACCCTGTAGAGAAAAGTTTTACCTGACCTACCCAACTTGTCAATAAACAAAGTTTTAGTGGTGAGAATCGTGTGACTGTTAAGTATCTACTTTTGAATTGTGAATTGCCTCTTTAATCTTCTAGAATGCTGCTTGTTGACTGCAATTTAAGTTTTTGAAATTTTCATTAAAGAAACTTTTTGTTCAATCTATGGAAATTTTCTAAGATCTTGTAGAATGAATGGGTTGCCTGCACTGATGTTGAAAGTATTCATGTTTGGTGTACTCACGAGGAGAGGAATTGTTTGATGTTCTGCCATATTCTCTTAAAATAAGTTCCATTTTTTTTTGTAATGTAAGTAGTTTTATGTTATCATTGCTATCTTCTACTTCTAAAGCAGTCTCTTAATCTTCTGAAAGTTGTCTTTCAAATGCTGTAAATAATCTGTCAGAGTAGAAAAATCTTTGCAGTTGACATGGAGTTGCTAAAACATTTGCAAGCTCCATAGTTAGATGGTATTCACAGTAATCGTGTGCTAAATCCAATTTCAATAAAGTCTCTTCCTAACTAATGAAAGCAACACCATTAACAGCTCTCATACTTTCAAATGAGGTAGTTCCAGAAATATGATGCAATAAAGCTCTCAGAATTGCTTCTGTTCCTTTGGTGAAACAAAGTAAATTCACCTAATTGTGAGTTTATTATTTTTTTCTGAGATGTCAGGCACAGGAGTGGCTGTGTGGTAAGTAGCTTGCTAACCAACCACATGGTTCTGGGTTCAGTCCCACTGTGTGGCATCTTGGGCAAGTGTCTTCTGCTATAGCCCTGAGCCGACCAATGCCTTGTGAGTGGATTTGGTAGACGGAAACTGAAAGAAGCCTGTCATATATATGTATATATATATATGTATGTGTGTGTGTTTGTATGTCTGTGTTTGTCCCCCTAGCATTGCTTGACAACCAATGCTGGTGTACTTACGTCCCCGTAACTTAGCGGTTCGGCAAAAAGAGCCCGATAGAATAAGTACTGGGCTTACAAAGAATAAGTCCCGGGGTCGATTTGCTCGACTAAAGGCGTTGCTCCAGCATGGCCGCAGTCAAATGACTGAAACAAGTAAAAGAGTAAAAAGAGAGAGAGTCACATTTTCTAAGTATTATACCATTTGTGTAATCCAGGGAAATGTGCAAATGACTTAGCTGGTGATTCCTGGTTATATTGCATCCATTCAGTGAGGGTAGACTTGTCATGAGTGTGGATAACATGTTGAATATTATCATCCCCATTAAAGTAAATGGATTGCCGATGGGGTAAATGAACTGTATGCTGTTGGACTGCAGGATATGAAGCATGTAGTTTGAAACCCCAAATCCTCCAGACTGTCTCTGATGACTCTCTTTTACTCTCTTTTACTTGTTTCAGTCATTTTGACTGCGGCCATGCTGGAGCACCGCCTTTAGTCGAACAAATCAACCCCGGGACTTATTCTTTTGTAAGCCCAGTACTTATTCTATCAGTCTCTTTTTGCCGAACCGCTAAGTGACGGGGGACGTAAACACACCAGCATCGGTTGTCAATGCTAAGGGGACAAACACAGACACACAAACACACACATACATATAAATATATATATACATATATACGACAGGCTTCTTTCAGTTTCCGTCTACCAAATCCACTCACAAGGCATTGGTCGGCCCGGGGCTATAGCAGAAGACACTTGCCCAAGATGCAATGCAGTGGGACTGAACCCGGAACCATGTGGTTGGTTAGCAAGCTACTTACCACACAGCCACTCCTGCGCCTATATAATAGCCATTAATATAATTTTCTATTTCATCTGTGAGTGTTTCTATTTATTATGTATTGGTTTGTTCATTAATATTAACTGCCATCTGATCACAACCTTTAAGAATATTTTTGCTAATTTATCCAAATGATTTTACAGCCACACATATTCTATACATTACAATGACCTCCATATTTGACTAAAAAGAAGGGTAAATATGGTACAACTGAACAATTATCTAATTTGACATTTGACTTTGTAAATGTAGGACCATTATTTCAACATCAGTCAAGTGGATAGCTGTTATAATTTTCCTGAGTCTTTAGGGAAATATTTTTTACATTTTCTCACCAACCATGCATGTTGTATTAGGTTTATCTCCTACATGGACCATGTAGCATGCTTTTGGTGACATGTTGAAATAGAGTCGGTTGTGTTCGTGGATTTGGAAGTTCTGCATAAACAAACTTTTCATAATGTTCTGGATCTACCATTCTTTGTTTAATATGAACAACATATGATAATGGGGGAAATCCATGCTTTTGGAACTCTATAGTCTACATATACCCTACAGTCTTTCCCCAAAATGTTCTTCCAAATATCATATAAGAGATCCCTAAGTTTCATATATAAAATACTCTATCAGTTAAGTCAGTCTGTGATTTTTCTTTCCATTGTGGTCCTCCTATGAATGCCGGTGGTATGATTACTCTTTTGCTGATATTTGAGCTATGGGAATACATGCAGTCATGAATATTTTGTTAAATCTATGCCCTGATGTTTTTGATTATATCGATTCAACTGTAACCTTCAATCTTGGAATACACATCACAGTAATATTCCTAAGGTGAACCACCTGATTTGTAAAGGAAATGGAAATCATGTTCCCAAATCATGAGCCCTATTTTTGTAAAAATCCATTTGTGATATTTTATGACTCTTACCTCCTACATCAGAAGTTGACCCTTTATCCCCTACCATCAAATGGAAATACCAATGAGAACCACCATGGGTCATAATTTGAAAGCATTGAATTGATTGTTCAAAGGAGTGATTCATCAGTAACACACCCTTTACACAGTGTCAGAGGTTTTTGTGGTTGTATTGTTTCTAAACATCTGGCATAATTACTGCAACTTCTGTAGCTAGACAACTGCATGTCTGGTTACAAGCTGTAGGAATGTATTTGCTTTTTGGAATAACCATTGAGAACTTTGTATTAACAACTAGCAGTATCGCCCGGCGTTGCTCGGGTTTGTAAGGGAAATAACTATAAAGCATTTTTAGAGAGTTATAGCCAAAAAATGGAAAAAAAATTATGGTAAATTTTTTTTTAGTTAAAAAGGTCGAGTTGCGTCCCCTAGACAGTCTGTGGTTTGTGTTTCTGATTCTCAACCCCATGTCGAATTTATCGATTTTTTTCAGAACTGGGGGAACTTTTCAAAATTTTCGCTGCGTTAGTTTTGAATTATGACATTGGGCTATGTGTGTGTCAAGTTTCATCAGAATCGGTTGAAAGCCGTGGTCAGGGTGAGGGTACAACGTAACAGACACACAGAAACACACACAGACAAACTGCCGTTTATATAGAGAGAGATGCCAAAATATTCTGCTCTGTTATTTTGCTGAGGAGGTCAAGATTTTTTGAGAACGTCACATTGCCAGAGGACCCTGTACTTTGTCATCTCATCTCTTAAACCCTGAGTTATGCAATATCAGCCTTCACCACTTCATCATAGGTCTTTCAGTAAAGTGTGGTTTAAGGGAGATTTGGCTGCCGTTTTTAGCATGTTGAGCGACCATATAGAGATTTTACTCAACGATGATGTGTGTCTGCTGGATCCGGGCTGACATACTCATTTGAAATGTTCTTAATTATGTCAATAGAATGTGCATTTATAAAACAATGAAAAATCACTGCCTAAATACTGCCAATATATATAAATATATATAAAACTTACTTAGAAGTGGATGCATGCGTTCTATCTTATAATAACAAAATAATAAATGAAACATATGCATATATACATACATATATGTACGTACCTACATCTACATGCATATATACATGCATATATGGGTACAGGACACAAAAAAAAACGTTGAACACAATGAGAAACGAAAACATAAACACAAAACCAAAGAAATGGACATTTTTCTTAAACAACGAAAAAATAGAGTACAGGACACAACACAAGGAACATTCCCCTTCTTCAGCCGCCTCTGTTTCATCTACTCCGCTATATATATATATATATATATATATATATATAAAGTTAATCCAAACATGAAAACACAAAAAAACACAACAACGTGGAACAAATATAGTATTATTGGACGCTCAGGAAAGAAGGAAACAAGGAAGGTTTAACGTTTCGGGTGGAGCTCTTTGTCGGAAACATAGGAAAAGGAAAGATCCAGAGAAAGGAAGACAGAGGAAAAAAAATCGCCAACGGTACACATGCGGTCGCATTTTGAATATATAAATATAAATAGAGAGAGAGAGAGAGAGAGATAGAGACACACACACACACACACACACACATATACATACAAACATGTATTCACATTATTGTTACCCTTTTGATGCAAATCCAATGAAAGGAAAGTGCTGTTTTTTTGTTTTTTTTAAGGTGGTGCTCCACCATGGCTGCAGCCAAGTGACTGAAACAAGTAAAAGAATATTGCTTTTTGTTTATATATATATAATGTGCAGTAATACAATAAGTGAAGCAAACCGACATATAGATGCATAATAACAATGTTATCTTAGTATTTCTTGTGTTGAAAAAGAAAAATGAATGCATGCAAAGCGTGCAAACAGTTGAAAACGTAAAATTTAAAGCAGACAAATATAAAATGAAATATTGCAAAGCTGTTGCGAATAGAACGTGTATTCTTAAAAAGCAATGATGAACAAATGAAAAATATGATATGTTAAAAAGACAATGAAACAGAAGCTGTAATAATCCTTTCTAATATAGGTACGACTGGCATAAGTTGTAATAAGAAGAAAAATTTCGACACAAAACGTTGTCAGCAAAGAAAACAGGCTTAAAACATAATATTATTAGTATGAAATAAGCAAGAAGAAAACACTATTACTGATAATGAATTAAAAAACAAAATGCTATGAAAAATTTTGAATGACTTTAGTAGACATATTTGAATATTCAATAGTTTGCCAAGTAGAAATTAAAAGAAAAATGTTACTTACACAAACTGTACCTCAGTCTTGGAGATTTCCCTCAGAGCAGGACCCAGTATGAAGGGACTCGATATGCATGCATTACCGGAAGGGCATAGTAAACATTTTTTAAAATATGTGGTAGATATATATATATATATATATATATATATATATTCTTTTATTCTTTTATTCTTTTACTTGTTTCAGTCATTTGACTGCGGCCATGCTGGAGCACTGCCTTTAGTCGAGCAAATCGACTCTGGGACTTATTCTTTGTAAGCCCAGTACTTATTCTATCGGTCTCTTTTGCCGAACCGCTAAGTTACGGGGACGTAAACACACCAGCATCGGTTGTCAAGCAATGCTAGGGGGACAAACACAGACACACAAACACACGCACACACATACATACATATATATATATTCGACAGGCTTCTTTCAGTTTCTGTCTACCAAATCCACTCACAAGGCATTGGTCAGCCCGGGGCTATAGCAGAAGACACGTGCCCAAGATGCCACGCAGTGGGACTGAACCCGGAACCATGTGGTTGGTTAGCAAGCTACTTACCACATAGCCACTCCTGTGCCTTTATATATATATAAAACTTTAAAAGGCAGTGTATAGCCTGAGGTGGATTTATTAGTCCAAAAACGTTAGTTTTTTTATATTACTGGTTTATAAGCCAATGGCATTGTATGCAATAACCAACTGATCAATCTGAAGAATAATTTCAGGTTAAGAAATATGAATTTTTGCAAATCGTAAATTCATAGTGAAGTGAATGTGTTTATCATCAAAATAATGGGCAGGGGGACTCTGAGAATTTCGATAACGTGGTGGGAAGAATTTAACATATAGAATGCCGAATGTGGAAAAACCTATTTTATTTTAACAACATCAAGGTTATTTTCGAATTATGAATTGAATAAATAAAAATCAATTTGTTTAATTCATTATAAACTGAGTTAATTAGTATCAGTATTTCAATAAATTAATAACAACAAATAAATCTTTCTTGTTATTATAGGTTTATCAAAATGACAATTAAAATGAAGTTGAAAGGCTGTCAAAGATCTATTAAAACAGACAACCAACCTTTGTAGTCATGCATCTCTGTTATTCTGAACAATTGTCCCCCAAGGAAACATAACTGGTCTTGTGATGTTTTCTTGAGGGACATTTATTTTTATTGCAGCCACAATGAAAATAAATGAAATACGAAAATGGGTTCGTTATCAACAAAAAATAAGTTAGAGAATGGTGAAAATTTTAGGAAATTTTTAAAACAGTAGCGAGAGATGAGTATGCAAATAGAGGTCAGATTTAGATACAGTGATATTAAATTGGATAGAAGACCAAAAACAGAGAGGCATGATGGTGATGAAGTCTCTCATCTGTCTTCAGCCATTAAAATAAGCCAATAAGAAGAAACAGCTGTCGAGAGACTTTAAAGTAACAATGGGTTGGTGTTCAAGATATATGAAGCAAGAGAATTTGATATTGAGACAGAGAATTTTGAAAAAAAATAACTAAGTTCCAGAGTTTCCTAATATGTGAAAAAGATGTGAATACAATCTCAGCTAAACTGCAAATGCTTTTCAACATCGTCAGCAATAGGACAGTCAATGTTGTAGGAACAAAATGTTTTCTCACCAAGACAAAGAGGGCATGGAAAACAGTATCTCACTGTAGTGTTACCATGTGCAGCAGAAGGCACAAAATTACCTCACATGGTAATTTAACTTTTAAGTGGAAAATAATGCCAAAGAAAAATATCTACCCTCTGGGTAGAAATTTTTCTTTGTAGTCCATGCTCAAGAGAAAGGGTAGAGCATGATAGTTGTATTAAATGCATTTCTAATGTATGAGCTTGTGGGCCATGTGAATTATTAAAACCACCATCACTACTGGTGTGGGACATGTTTAAGTCCCACTTGTCTGACCGTCCAAAGAAGAACCAAAAACGCTGAACATTATTCTCCTGCCTTTATTCTTCAAACTACTTTTACTTTTTATTCTATTTTATTCCTTATAAACCATGACTTTTATTCCTTGTAAACTAAATTTTTCCCTGTCTAAAATATTCATACCTTGCCTTTGATGACGGAACACCCAGTACACAGATATGTTAACCAATCACCTGGGTTATCCCAGAAACAGCAGTCATCATCATCGTTTAACGTCCGCTTTCCATGCTAGCATGGGTTGGACGGTTCAACTGGGGTCTGGCAAGCCCGAAGGCTGCACCAGGCCAGTCAGATCTGGCAGTGTTTCTACAGTTGGATGCCCTTCCTAACGCCAACCACTCCGAGAGTGTAGTGGGTGATTTTATGTGCCACCGACACAGGTGCCAGACGAGGCTGGCAGACGGCCACACTCGGATGGTGTTTTTTATGTGCCACCGACACAGGTGCCAGACGAGGCTGGCAGATCGCCACGCTCGGATGGTGTTTTCGGTGTTTTCTTATGTGCCACCGACACAGGTGCAGACGAGGCTGGCGAACGTCCACGATCGGAAGGTGTTTGTTACGTGTCCACAGCACGGAGGCCAGTCGATGCGGTACTGGCTACGGTCCCGTTCGGATGGTTTTCTTATGTGCCACCGGCACTGGTACCACAAGGATACAAATTCCATTGATGTTCATCTATTTTGATTTGGTTTGATTTGATTTTCACTTGCCTCAACAGGTCTTCACAAGTGTCACAAGCAGGAAGGTATGCACAGGTGGACTGATTATGTCCCAGGTGGGGGCCACGGGTTATGGCTTCACTAGTCTTGCCGGGTCTTCTCACGCACAGCATACTTCCATAGGTCTCGGTCTCTTGTCATTTCCATGGTGAGACCTAACGTTCGAAGGTCGTGCTTCACCACCTCATCCCAGGTTTTCCTGGGTCTACCTCTTCCACGGGTTCCCTCAACTGCTAGGGATTGGCACTTTCTCACACACCTATCTTCATCCATTCTCGCCACATGACCATACCAGCGCAATCGTCTCTCTTGCACACCACAACTGATGCTTCTTAGGTACAACATTTCTCTCAAGGAACTAACGCTCTGTCGAGTAAGTACACTGACATTACACATCCATCGGAGCATACTGGCTTCATTCCTCATGAGCTTACGCATGTCCTCAGCAGTCACGGCCCATAAAACTTCAAATTCACCTGACCCTAATTAAATTATTCTAAACTAGCAGTATCGCCCGGCGTTGCTCGGGTTTGTAAGGGAAATAACTATATAAGCATTTTTAGAGAGTTATAGGCAAAAAATAGCAAAAAAATGCATTAAAAATGGGAAAAAAATTATGGTAAATATTTTTTTAAATCGTTGACTCATCGTAGACATTTTTAGAGAGTTACTTCCCTTATATAATAGCGAAAAAAATGCATTAAAATGGAAAAAATGATGGTAAATTTTTTTTAAATCGTAGACTCATCGTAGACGCTCACTAATACCCAGAAGGGCTCGATATGAATCACGACTATAAGATACCTGGTTTTGGTTAAACTGCACCGCAAAATGTGGGAGTAGTTAGGAATCTAAATCGTAGGAGACAGACACACAACCTCTCTTTTATATATAAAGATGACTTGAGATACTCATTCTGCCTTGGTTTTGATTTTTCCTCTAATATTATATATTTATAAAATAATTAAGATTCAGTTGAGTTAGGTACTTAAATTGAGGCATCAAACCAGTTCGGTATAGTCCACACAGCTCGAAGTTAGGTGAATAAAAAGCAAGTGAGTAACAAGAATGTCCAGGTATCAATGCATTACGGCCATTTCAAATTGCTCCATTTAATCAACCAATGTAAACATTTACATCAATTTGCAAGAAACTGCTCTCCTCAGTACAGACGACCATATAGATTTCCAATACGAAGGACAAGCCATTTTTTAGCACGATTTACATCAATACTAGAAACCAAAACAATTACATTGCTTTCCTTTGCTATGCTAGTGACAAAATGAATTTAGGGGAAAATGCATTTCTAAAGCCTACTATAATTTAGAGAGTAGCAGAGGAAAATAGTGGGGGTCAAGAAAAAGGAGTGGTGAGATAGTTAATATATATTTATCTTTATAAGATTTTATGCAGCATATAGTCTACAACCAGAATTAAATCCATTGGGAGTTGACAGTTAAGTTCCAGTTGATGATGATAAATTAATTAATGTCAGATACTCTTTCTGACTCTTATTTTATGCCGGGCAAAATGCTCAGCAATATTTCGTCTGCAGCAACGTTCTGAGTTCAAATTCTGCCGAGGTCGACTTTGCCTTTCATCTTTTAGGGGTCGATTAAACAAGTACCAGTTATGTACTGGGGTCAATATAATCGACTTAATCCCTTTGTATGTCCTTGTTTGTCCCTTCTGTGTTTAGCCTCTTGTTGGTAGTAAAGAAATATATTTTACTGGGGCCATATATCTAGCTTTATCTACATAAAGGGATATGTCTCAGAGCTGCTAGTAAGTGAATGACTAATGGGGTAGAGGTGATAACTATAAGGAGGAAGGGCAAGGGTAGGCTAGTACATACCTAGATTATCAAATAAAAGGAGAATAAAGTGGAAAACAAAAGAGATCAAAGTAAGTTCTGAGGGTGAGAAGTAGAACCAAGGGTTACTAAGCCAATTTATCATAATAAAAATTTAGACAAGGATTTTAGAACAATATAAAGGAAAAAGGATAGATAACTTAAACCTTAAAAATGGAGTACTTTAATATATTGGAAAGTTCATAAGGTCTTTCCTAATCATAATAATAAAGCTAATCCACAATGAATTTATAAGTAAATTAAATTATCATCTGAGTATGAGTACATAGTTTATCACCGTGATCACCATGACCGACCAGGCTATCAGATGTTGCTACACATCGCTGGTCACAATGTGCTTCACATTGTTTTAGCCTCCAAATGATGCCACCCTGCTGGCTAAGCGAGCAGGCCAACATAGTTTATATTAAATCAAAATCAGGATCATTATTCTTATTACAGGAGTATCATCATCACCATCATCATCATCGTTTAACGTCCGCTTTCCATGCTAGCATGGGTTGGACGGTTCAACTGGGGCCTGGGAAGCCAGAAGGCTGCACCAGGCCCAGTCTGATCTGGCAGTGTTTCTACAGCTGGATGCCCTTCCTAACACCAACCACTCCATGAGTGTAGTGGGTGCTTTTTACATGCCACCAGCATAGGTGCCAGACGAGGCTGGCAAACGGCCATGATCGGATGGTGCATTTTACGTGCCACCAGCACGGAGACCATAAGAGGCTGGCAACGGCCATGATCAGATGGTGCTTTTTATGTGCCACCGGCACGGAGGCCAGTTGGGCTGTATTAACTGTATAATAAAGTACAAGCAGAAGTAAAATCTAAAAGCTTTTTTACTCCAATTGATTGATTGTGGGGAGGGGAGCAAAATTAGTAACGAAGATAAAATGAGTCATTTCTGATCTCTTGCTATTTCCTCCCTACTTGCTTGAAATCATTACGTTGTATTAGATCATCATTTTGTACTGTTACATCATCTTTAGGAGTAAAAATTGGTCAGTACAGTTGTTGCTGTTGAGAGAGTTTGAAACCTAGTCAGGTGACAGTAACAGGTACTTGTTTTTTTTTTCAAGAAACTTTTCCTCATCTTTGATCCTATTATAACTGAAGTCGCTAATAAAATATCTGGATAATTTTTGGTGTTCAACAATCACTGTTCTTTTCTCTGTTGAATTCAAGTCAATTTTTTTCTCATATTTAATGTCTAATTGAATATTCTTTTAATTTTCAAAAAATGATGTCTAAATTGGGAAAAATGAGTTATGACTAATTTTCAATAATCTATTCTCTATAACTGCATGATGCATAAATATGTCAGGAAGAAAGCTACTCCAGAAGATCGTGAAGAAACCATAGAGAATATTTTATATTGTTTTTTGATTTAGTCAAGTTATGTTAATTTCATATCATGTGCTATTTTTCCATGATCCTCTTTCATTTCACCTAAATATTTTAACTTTTTATTGCATTTCTGATCTTTCTGATGGCTAAAGATGGATACTGATTTGTATAAGACTGTTTTCAAATGTAATTCTGGAGAATTAAAGTAACAAACTTACCTTATTGTGGCTTACTCATTTTGTTCCAGTTAAATTTGTATTTTACACACTCAAAGAGAATGGCAATAGTTTTCAGAAATATTATTCAGATTGTTATAGTATTTTTAATGCATTCAGACCATAAACACTTTTTCACATAATCATGAAACTTATGGAGGAATTCAGGTTTTTCCATAATTTTTACAATTTTATTCATGAGGCTGAAATATATGCCCCCTCCCACTATGGACAGGGCCCAAGATTAAGACTTAATCTTAACCCTTTTGTTACCGTATTTATTTTGAGATGATCTGTGTTTCTTTCAATTACTTTAAATATAACAAAGAATTTAGTAAAATAACTTTATCATTCAGCTAGTGTTAGGAACATAAATTATGATTAAGGTTTGGTGGAAGATTTTAATTCAAAACTCATGAAAACAAGACATTTGTACTCAGAGCCAGAGACGGTTTCAGCCGGGTTGGTAACAAAAGGGTTAAGTCTAAGGAATTCACATATCAAGTTTGAGTCTACTGGTTTTTCAGAACATAGGTGACAAACAAACATGCAAGCAATCAATATTATATAGAGAGATAATACAAATACCCACACTATATATGACATGACCATTATAGCACATCTTATTTGTCTGAATAGAATGGATGCTCATATGAGCACTCATGACTGTATCCTTCAAGAAAATCCCCCCTAACTGTATTCATTGGGAAGATCAATGCTGTGATATTATGAGTTTATTTATTATAAAGTGTCATTAGACATTGTCATTTGTTTATAACCTGGTCACTGATACAATCTCACTTTCAAGTCAGCGTATTTGGAAACTTGGTACAACTCTGAAAATTTTCAAATTTCTTAGCCTCTTTAAAGTGTCATTAATTTTAACTGCTAAAATGTGGAATGCCAGTATCTCTATGTCTCTATCTCTATAAACGGCAAAATGTCTGCATGTGTGTCCTTTATACAAATCCACAATTTTTCAGTTAGAGAGCTTGCACTCTCTATGGTCATTCAAAACTGTCCAAGGGTGGTCGTGCACATTTTTACATTTCCCCAGTCAACACCGCAAAGCCATTAAAAAAATCAATAGAAGTGACTTTTTTGTGAATTTTCTATCCAAAATCCAATCAAAATGCCCAAAACTTGATACGCCAATTGAATGTTTGGTAGCTGTAAGTGATTGGTCTGAGATTTGGACAGAATTCGCGTGTATGTGCGCATGCACGCAGCTGTATATGCATGCACTAGCACTATATAAACTATCAAACTCTTACTTATTTCAGCTCCAGTTTCTATTGAAAAAAATGAAATCTACAGAATAATACACAAAACATGTATTATTCTTTTTACCAAAGATTATTTTTTGATATTTACACAAACACATATAGCCATGCACAGATGCTTACATACATAATACATACACATACTCCACTCAGTATATACACTGTGTGAAAACAATTAATTTTGATAATTAAGGGCAATAATAAGAATTTAACATTGTATTACATTTTTCCTATGAAATTTGCCACTGGCAACACAAATGCTGAAAGTGCTGAATTTTACTGTTTACTTTTTTAATCAAATAGAATGTTCGGCATTTGTTGTGGATGTTTGTGAAATTCAGTGCAAGACAACATTTCAACTACATCGTTGTTAATAAGAAGCAAAATAATTAAGAAACTAATATATTGTTTTTCTGAAAAAAGCTTATATTCTTAGAGCAAATTTTTTGTACTTTATCTTCTAATCTTTCTTTTTTCATATTTTTCAGGTAAGTACACAGTTTTTGCTGAAAGACTGCATCAGTAAGTGATTATTGCTTTGTTTTCTCCAAACCAGATTTTCACATTTAAGTAAGTATTATCTGTTTACAATAGAAATATATATATTAAAAAAATATATGTTTCACTTTGATATCTAAGTATGGATATAGAGATAAAGATACATATGAAGAGAGGCAGAATATGTTCTAGTTGATATTTCTCTGCCTTATGCTTCCATAACATCTTGTTGACATGTTGTCAAATACTTTTGATATCTACCACTCATCACGTACTAACTTTTGAATCTATTTCATGCATTTTTTGTCTGGGTCCATGGAGGCTTTGAATATATCCCGTGTTTAATTGTAGAGTTGTCAACTCAACTTTTAATTACAGTCGTGTGTATGTATGGTTATGTATGTATATATCTCTTATTATAAAAGGCAGATTTTATCTGCCTCCCTTTGTCTCTTATAGAAATTTACAATATAGGATTTCTTCAATTACAATTTACCTAGCATTTTTAAGAGTAGAATACATCGGGTTGTGCCAGGTACAGTTTTTCAAATTTCAACCCCAATTAAGCAAAATTTCGAGAAAACTCACATTGTGGTGTGTAAGTGAAGTGCTTTTCTTAGTGTGGGCTACAGCACACACACACACAAAAACGGAGCGAACTGCTTTACTCATGCTATCACCCTAATTTCTCCTCCTTTCTCTTTGCAAGTGCGCAACGATTAAAGTGAAAGTATTTATATAAAATGGATCACTCATGCTATCACCATAATTTCTCATACTTTCTCTTTGCAAGTGTACCTTAAACCACTACTCAAAAAAAAAACACAACAAACAGAAACAAATAAATACATAACGATTTACTCCTCACACAATTTCTTCAATTAGAGTTTACCTATGATTTTTCAAAGTACTTCCATTCGGTCATGACATACAAAATTTCTTTCAATTTCACCCCCATTTCAGAAAAAATTCGAGAAAACTACCATTTCACTTCAAAGCCTTTACTCTGCATATTACTCCCACTTCCTCTTTACACACATAGACACGCAAATATATAAATAAAATTGTAAGCTAACGTGTGTGTGTGTGTGTGTGTGTGAGTGTGTGTGTGTGTGCGTGTGTGTGTGGGGGGGTGCGTGTGTGTGTGTGTGTGTGTGCGTGTGTGTGAGTGTGTGACAAGGATGAGCCAGTCAGACTGGTCATCCTTTTTGCTACACCACTGGTTTTCAGTTCATATTCATCAAATTAATATTCACAACAAGAAGGACTATTCCACACATTTACCCTGGTTCCATTTCGGACAACTGCACAAACATTTGCCATTTCACACATGTATGTAAACAAATTCCTTTCTTAAAAATTTCAATTCATTTTCTTTTTCAATTCATACAAAGTTTTTTAGGACGAATATAAGATCTAAAGTATATCCAAGTAGCAGAAAGATCGCCGAAAAGTGTATATAGATATTTAAATGTATTTATATATTCATCTATACACAGATGTATGTATAATGTGTGTGTATATATTTCCATAGACGTAACCATTCACTCCGCACAAAGTTTTTTAGGACGAAAATAAGATCTAAAGTTATCTCTAAGTAGCACAAAGATCGCCCAAAAGTGTATATAGATATATAAATGTATTTATATATTCATCTATGCACACATGTATGTATAACGTGTGTGTATATATTTCCATAGAGGTAACCATTCACTCCATACAAAGTTTTTTAGGACGAAAATAAGATCTAAAGTTATCTCTAAGAAAAAGAAAGATCGCCCAAAAGTGTATATAGATATTTAAATGTATTTATATATTCATCTATACACACATGTATGTATAATGTGCGTGTATATATTTCCATAGAGGCAACCATTCAATCCATACAAAGTTTTTTAGGACGAAAATCTTTATATATAAAAGAAAGGTTGTGTGTCTGTCTACTCCGATTTAGATTCCTAACTACTCCCACATTTTGCGATGCAGTTTAACCAAAACCGGGTATCTTATAGTCGTGATTCATATCGAGCCCTTCTGGGTATTAGCGCGCGTCTACGATGAGTCTACGATTTTACAAATAATTTACCATCATTTTTTCCATTTTAATGCATATTTTTTAAATAAAGGGAAGTAACTCTCAAACTTCACACCAATATGCGTGCTCATATGCGATGTAATATCACATCAGCAGCATTTCCTCACACCCTCCTTGCACTTGGCGAAGGCAAAATACCAGGGGATGAAACTGGTAATATTGCCATCGATTCCATTTGTACCTTTGTTAAGACACCTTCCGATCTCAGAGATGCAGTGTTCCCAGATCTACAAGCTAATTATCAGAATATGGATTGGATTGGCCAAAAGGCTATACTGGCCCCGAGGAATAAAACTGTTCACCATATTAATGATGAAATGCTAAAACTCATTCCTGGGGAAGTCTATGTATATCAGTCTATCGATACAACTCCTGACCCAGAGGACGTCATCAACTATCCAATAGAGGTACTCAATTCCTTTGAGCACCCTGGACTACCACCACACTTTCTCAAACTTAAAGTTGGTGCCCCTATAATGCTCATCAGATATTTGGTTCCCCCAAAACAATGCAATGGCACACGTTTGATCGTTAAGTCCTTATCTCCCACCGTAAACTTATATCAATATTTGCCTGAATAATCATCATAATTCAGTGCAATCATTAACAGTACTTTCAAGCAATTCAGCCCCGAGCAACGCCGGGCAATTCTGCTAGTATGTATATAATCAATAAAAAGAGTACAGTGTGCTTGCTATGAGGAGGGGAGACTCCAACATCTCACTTAGTCCTAACAAGAGAAATTAGTGAGAAACATCAGAATCATCTAACTTAAGAAATGACTGGCTGCAACGGATAAGGAACACAGGACCATGTGAGCCTCATATGTGAACAAGAAGTGGTAGGGGAAACAGTGTGAGAAGGAATAAGTTGATATAGAGTGAGAAGTAAGCAAAGTCAAGAGTGAGGTGAAGGGAAAAGATGAAGAGAGTGGGGAGTTGTAGGATAAGAAAGGGTTTAGTAAACTAAGGTCCATCACTGGACCTAATACAAAATATCATGTTACTTAGAATTTTTATTTCATACCACCTAACCTTATATATTGTATCATATGCTAACTTTGTGGCACCCTTTACATTGGGGAAACTAGGTGATTTACTTTTGGGAGCATATTCAAAACATACTATTATGTACACCTGAGCCAACCTGTTCAACACTACATCACTCAATTACCAGTAAGCAGCATCCCTGCACATCATGGATTCACATTCTCAAGGAAACAGAGATAAAAACTTTTCATAGTTGAACTTAGCACCGTGTCACCAACAGGTTTAAATGAACGCTTTTTTCTTTTCTAATCCTGGATCTCTTCATAAAATCCTTTCTTATCTTTTTTACTCCCCTCTCCTCATCTTTTCTCTTCACCTCACTCTCGACTTTGTTTGCTCTCTCTCATTCCATTACTCATTCCTCTTCCTTTTTCTCACTGTTTCTCATACCTCTTCTTGTTCACATATGAAACTCACGTGGTCCAGTGTACCTTATCAGTTGCAGCCAGTCTTTTTTTTAACTTTAAGATGTAAAACTCTGCTGCTTCTCATTAATTTCTCTCATTTCAACTTTTCCCTTAAGAAGTGCTCTGTCTGAAATGTTGGATTTCCCCTTCCTTACAACAGCTCACTATACTCTTCTTATTGATTTTACTACATAATATAAAGTTTTGCCAACACAGACTAACACAAGGCTGTTTGGTGTGTGTTTGGTCATATCATCATCATCATCGTTTAACGTCCGCTTTCCATGCTGGCATGGGTTGGACGGTTCAACTGGGGTCTAGGAAGCCAGAAGGTTGCACCAGGCCCAGTCTGATCTGGCAATGTTTCTACGGCTGGATGCCCTTCCTAACACCAACCACTCCATGAGTGTAGTGGGTGCTTTTTACATGTCACCGGCACAGGTGCCAGACGAGGCTGGCAACGGCCACGATCGGATGGTGCTTTTTACGTGCCACTGGCACGGAGGCCAGGCAAGGCTGGCAACGGCCACGATCGGATGTTGTGCAGAATACTCTAATTCTGCTGATTGTTAATAAAAAGTGTAAATATACTCTTGTTTTGAGTTCTATATTCCTGTTTGCATCGCCAAAGTTATATGTGTGTGTGTGTGTGTGTGTTATGATATAGGTTTATATGTGTATAAACACATATGTGTAAAGTGGTTTGCATTAAGAAGGACATCCAGCTATACGAACATCCAGCTATACGAACATCCAGCTATACGAACATCCAGAAGGACATCCAGCTATACGAACCAGGCTCTTTATCTCATACTGAACCATTCAAACCATGCTAGCATTGAAAAGGGACATTAAATGGTGATGGTGAGGAGGAAGCAGAAAAGATGATGATGATGATACATGAGTAAAGTGGAGGAAGGTTTCCACTGAAGTCATAAAATAACGATACAAATGGTAATAAGTTGTAAATGAAGAATTTCAGCCCAGATGGAAATGCTGGTACCATCATGTCAAAAGACTACTTCTTATACAATAATTTTACGTGGATTTCAGTTAGTAATGAGTAAAGGAATGAGAAAGAGCAAACTAAGTCGAGAGTGAGGTGAAGAGAAAAGATGAGGAGAGGGCAGTAAAAAGATAAGAAAAGATGGGCTAATACAGTTTGGAGACATATGTTCAATTCCTATGAGTACCATAATATTTTATTTTCTCCCATGGGTATGTGTGTCAACATCCATATTTATTTATTGCTTTTACAATATTTACAAATATATCACTACATTCCAGCTATCTCAAGTGATTCATAATCTAGTCTATACATCTTACATGGTTTATCAGCTTATGTTTACATATTAACTATATGCCTACTGTTATAGACTAGCATTTCCACTTTCCAAAACTGCAAAAAAATTTTATCCTGCAATACTACTACTACTACTACTACTACTACTACACTGCTAGTCACTGTGCAGAAAACACTTCATCATACTAAGACTGAATCTAAGCGATGACAGAATCTAAGCGATCCTAAGCTTCAGTTAGTTATCATCTTAAAGTAAACATGCCTATTATCATTTACTTTAGAGGTTTTATATCATTTTTTCCTCTTGGATATTATTATTTTAATTATAGGCACAGGAGTGGCTGTGTGGTAAGTAGCTTGCTTACCAACCACATGATTCCGGGTTCAGTCCCACTGTGTGGCACCTTGGGCAAGTGTTTTCTACTATAGCCTCGGGCCTACCAAAGCTTTGTGAGTGGATTTGGTAGATGGAAACTGAAAGAAGCCCGTCGTATGTATGTATATATATATGTGTGTGTGTGGGTTTGTGTGTCTGTGTTTGACCCCCCAACATCACTTGACAACTGATGCTGGTGTGTTTACATCCCTGTAACTTAGCGGTTCGGCAAAAGAGAAACCGATAGAATAAGTACTAGGCTTACAAAGAATAAGTCCTGGGGGGGGGGGTCGATTTTCCTCGACTAAAGGCGGTGCTCCAGCATGGCCGCAGTCAAATTACTGAAACAAGTAAAAGAGAAAGAGAGAGAGAGAGAGAGAAAGAGTATACTACGATGTGGCTGTACACCAAACTAATATATTTCAAAGCATATGAGAGTGGTGGAATAATTACACCTGAAACACTTGTCTACATATTTCAGGAAAAGATGCTACTTCAAATTTTGCAATTTATCATTTGTTCTTCTATGATGTTGCTATGTTCATTAGTGAGGCTATATTTAGTCAATGACACCTATATACCTGTAATTTTCCTTTTTTTTTGTTTTTGTTTTTTGTACATTATTTCTGATAATTGAAGTGTAAGCACTAAGGTGTTTATGGATTGGTGATCTCTGTGTTGTTGTCATTATTTAGCTAAAACCACCCACCCACCACCACCACTACCACCACCACCACCACCACCACCACCACCACAACTACCACCACCACCACCACCACTACCACCACCGCCACCAGCACTGCCACCACCACTGGTGTTAGTTTCGGTAGAGGTGTTAGTATCAACACAAGAGTAATGGCGATGGGGGTAGAGACAACTGGTGGTGGTGGTTGGTTAGTGGTAGTAGAGGTGACAAGTTTAGATGTTGTGGTGGTTGTGGTGGTAGTGCTAGTAGTTGTAGTGATCACAGGTTGAACAGAGGAAGCATGCCGGGCGAAATGCTTTGCGGTATTTCATGTGCCGCTACGTTCTGAGTTCAAATTCCGCCGAGGTCAACTTTGCCCTTCATCTTTTCGGGGTCTATTAAATAAGTACCAGTTACGCACTGGAGTCGGTATAATTGACTTAATCCGTTTGTCTGTCCTTGTTTGTCCTCTCGGTGTTTAGCCCCTTGTGAGTAGTAAAGAAATAGGTTGAACAGAGGTTGTGCTGCTATTGATTAGTTGGGATAAGAGTAAATTATTTTTCACTGATTAATTAACTCATTAAATGTTTGCAGATTCAAGTACTCAATACATCTCCTTTGAAGGTCATAAATATATGCTTTGAACCCTGTCAGGGGTTTGTTGCATTTTTCTGTCTCAAATTGCTGATATTGTTTTTCTTTAAACCTCTTAGCAGTTATTTTATTCCTGTTTTGGTTCTTTCTTGTTGCTGTAAAATGTGAATTGAGGTGGGTCACCTTGCTGTCTTGGACATTAGTATGTGTATATATAAAAATCCAGGTGAGCTGATATGAAGATACGAATGAATATGATTAGGCTTGGTATATGTAAATATACATTTACACATATAGACACACACATACACACACAAACAAGCGTGCACACACACACAAATATATATATCTTAAAAAGTCAAAAAGAAGAAAATGCTATGCAAACTTTTTCATGAATAAAAACTAAGAAAATATTTAAATCATTATCAAAATAAACTGGTTTCAATTGTTTTTAAAACACACACACACATACACACACACATACACAAACACACAAAGACACACACACACACACACACACACACACACACACACTAGGTTGTCCGGGAAGTTCTGAGTGTTTTTTAATATGCAAAATGAGATATAAATAATTAACTTTTAAATAAATTTTATTCAATGAAATAATTTCCATTACACTGATCAACAAAATTAAATGTATTATACTCATTGTGAATGCAAACCAACATTTTTAGACTAATTTTTCAGGCTGATTTCAAAATTTCACTCCATTTGTATGCAGCATGTAACATTTTTCCAATAGATGCATGATAATATTTACATATTTGCATATATAAAATCATTAGCATAATAAATAAGGACATTATTTTTATAAAAGTAAATGAGTTTAATGAGTTAAAAATCATCACTATCATTCACATTATTCACATTATTTACTTTATTTACATTTGATGGATATTTGACGGATATTTGTCTTCATCTTGTTGTTGCTAACAACAAACAAGATGAGGACAAATATCCGTCAAATGTAAATAATGTAAATAATTTACATAATTCCTCATCTCTTAAATATAGAACTGTATCACTATCATTCTACAAAGAGTAAATTCACGAAAAATGGGTCAGACAATACAAAGTTATACAGAGTTAGAAACATTGTGATTTGCATTTCCTGCAGTGTTCCTGATCTGGTTGATCACGGTAAAATGTCCAGCAGTAGTCGGCCAGCATACTGTCATTCCAGAAGCCTTGGTACCATTTCTCCATATCACTAATGTCCTGGTGAAATCTTTTACCATGTTCATCAGACACTGTTCCAAGGTTATCCGCAAAGAAATCCAGATGGAAGTCCAAGAAGCGAACTTTCAGTGGCATGTAGCAACCCATTGCTGAGTAACATTTCAGAAGGTTCTTGATGCCATCCTTGCAGTCTATTGCCTTCAGGTTGCTCAAGAAATTCTCACAGGTCCAATTGAAAGCATTCCAGGCAGGTAGTTCCAGTTCATACAGTGTTGTCTTGAAGTTGACATCTTTGAGAACTTCTCTAATTTGAGGTCTGACAAAGATACCCTTTTTCAACTTTGACTGTGTGATTTGGGGAAACTTTTCTACTATAGACTCAAACCATCTGGAATTTCTCTTCCCTTGTGTCTTTACAAACTGCTTCGTCAGTGTAAGCCTTATGTGCAAAGGAGGCAATAGGACATTACATGGATCTACAAGAAGTGTATTCTTGATGCTGGACAGTCCTGGATGATATGATGTTCTTGTCTGCCAGTTTGATTCCGAATAATGTCTGTCAGTTGCCTGACTATCCCATAGACACAAGAAACAATAGTATTTTGTGAAACCTGACTGTATTCCCATTAACATTCCAATGACTTTTAAATCTCCGCATATTTTCCATGAGTATCTTTCATAGGCAATGGCATGAAGTAAAAGTTCCATATTCTCATATGATTCATGAAGATGAGTGGAGTGTGCAATAGGAATGGAAGGCTTCAAATTACCATTATGGGAAGTACAGCTTTTAAACTTCGTTTTGAAGAGTCAATAAGCAAATGCTACTCTGCAGAATCATGATTTTGTAATAAACATTCGAAAAGTCCATCGATGTGACAGCAAAAGCAAAGCGGGCCTTCAACAGAAAAACACATTTGTAGAACCACATTTCTCTGCCAAAAATAAGTTATATGAACACTGTGCTCTAGCAGATACTTCTCCTTCAGTCTTGATGTCAACAGTTCTGCTTTATCTTTTGAGAGGGATAGGTCTCTGACACGGTCATTCCGTTCAGCTTGGGAAAATTTCTGAGGTTCAAAGCTAATGTCATCAGCCACTTAATCTTCCTCAGCAGCACTATCGTGACAGTCGGCATCATGACCTGATGTTTCAATACCATCATTTGGTGGAACTGGAATTGGCAGACTTCCATTCTGAAGCACAGGTCTCATTGTGGAATCCAAATTGCGATACACAATTTTGTGTTTGTTTATTCTTCATAGAAAATCTTGTAACATTTACTTTGCAAAAATAAGTCATTAAAATGGTCTTTTGGCTCCCTCTGTATCATTGGAAAGGCAAAAGGCATGGGCTTCTTCTTATTATTGAACCAGTCAACCAAGCCATTTGAGCAAGCTGAGCTGATAAAATGTGGTGCCCATAACTTGTTCTGATCTCCAAGAGGGCAGTTAAAGTATAGATTATAAATCTTCTTGATCTCTGGTGTTATTGTATGTTTTTGAGCTTTCACAATGAATTGTCCACAGACGTAACAAAACTCATCAGGACGATTTCTACACTGTCTTGACATTGCTAACACTGTAAAACAAGTAAGGAAATAGATACAAACAGTTATACTTATATTGGATTTGAGACGATGAAATATTTCATTAGACCAATTATGACAGGACAATTTGAGATGTTGAAATACCTATTTCATCAGACAAAACTTGATTGGTTAATGTAAGATGATGAAATATAACATCTGAACTATGCATCAATGAATAATGTAGTTTATTTTAAAGGTATGTTTCCATGATGTAAATGAAATACATGCATACATGTCATTAACTGGAATTTCTATATAATGCATGAGCTAAAACCCAAAAACTTTCATATCTTAAAAACTGTACATGATGTCAAAAAAATAATTGTATATTTGAAATCAGCATTAAAAACTACACTAAGTATACCTTGACATGTTGGCCAATATTGTTAATGACATCTGCCCATCTATCAGGCAATTTAAATATTCTATAATCATAAAATTTGACTGGTTTTGAAGAAAAAACTTTATTTAACAGCATCTAAACTTCATCTAAATCATTAAATGTTTTTACTTGCAGTGAGTTATGTAGAGACAAAAACAAGTGGTTGTCAGATGGTGCAGTATCAGAAGAATATGGTGAATGGGGTGAGAGATCCTAGCCAAGTTCTTGTGACTTTGCTCGGGTAGCCAAAGACACGTGGTCAGGCATTGTCTTGTTGGAACACTAGCCCTTTCCTGCTGGCAATCTCCGGCCCCAATTCTTTGATTTTTTGGTTCAAATTAGCCAGCTGATGACAGTACACATCAGAATTAATTGGTCTGGTTTTGTGGGAGAAGCTCATAATAAATAAGGCTCTTATGATCCCAATAAACACAAAGCATAACTTTTGTGGCATAGATATTTGTCTTTGGTTGCTGTTTTGGAGGATCCTTACGCAAACTCCAGGATCTTTTACCCACTTTGTTTTCATACGCAAACCAATCTTCATCTCCAGTCACAAGATGTTACAAAAAAGGTATGCTTTCATTATGTTTCAAAAGCATATCACAAACAGAATACCAGTCCAAGCAATTCTTTTCTGAAGTTTGTGAGGGATCCATACATTATAGTGAGAAACGTATCCTAGCTTCACTAGGTGTTTATGAGCTAACTCCTTCGAACTCCTCTGCAAATTCTCTAGTCGTAATATTTGAGTTTTCTTCGATTTTTGCCTTCAAAACATCTTCATCCAATTTTGAAGGTCTTCCACCATGTCACCTTCCTAGTTAAACTTTCCAGCTTCAAATTTTGCAAGCCACCTACAGCATCATCACTATAAACTTCACAAATGTTTTTTTTTCAAGTCTTTGCTGCATTTTCTCCTTTTTTTTAAAAGAAAAACATTACAACATGAATATGAAATTTTTGCTTATCCATTTCAAAGGTCAATAAAGAGTAACCGGAATGAAAGATAAATCTATTTTTAGTCAGGAAAAAGGAAGAGATGCACTAACACTTCAAGCGATGCTAAAGTTTTAACTGTGTTACATTTCAGGTGTGCTCAATGAAGTGTTAAATGATTTAGCTCAAAAATGCTCAGAACTTTCCAGACAACCTGATATATACAGGGGTTGGACAAAATATATCTTAACTCAACCACACACACACACACACACACATATTGTGATGCAGATAAACACAATTAAGCTTGATATATATAAATATATATATAGATACATATAACTACATATGTTCAGAAGAGCTCTATGTAAATGTATTTGTCTATATATATATATATATATATATATATTTATGTGTGTATGTATGTATGTATATACACATATACACACACACCACACACACACATACACACACACACACACATATATATATATACAGAGAGAGAGAGAGAGAGAGAGATGACTAAATACTTTTAGAAGATAAACACTTATGTACAAGCATATATATATATATATAGACAAATACATTTACATAGAGCTCTTCTGAACATATGTAGTTATATGTATCTATACATATATTTATATCTATATCTATTTGTATCTATATATATATATATATATATATATATATATATATATATATATATATCAAGCTTAATTGTGTTTATCTGCATCACAATATATGTGTGTGTGTGTGTGTGTGTGTGTGTATGTGTGTGTGTGTGTGTGAGTGTGTGGTTGAATTAAGATATATTTTATAACAGTTACAACTTGCTGAGTTGATAATGTACTGGAATACCTACAGAAAAACATGGTCATGACATTTTTTAATGACTAAGTTCACCTAAAAGTAGATAAGTGCAACAGTTTATCAGTTCATTGTTGCAATCATTGAATACAGTGTAAAATTTATGTAAATTTTATGCATGGGTATATAGCATGGAGATGAACAGGCTCCATCAGGCTGAGATACATTAATATCCTTGTTATACAGAGTGTTACAGGGCTTGCAGATAGGCACAGGAGTGGCTGTGTGGTAAGTTGCTTGCTTACCAACCACATGGTTCCGGGTTCAGTCCCACTGCGTGGCACCTTGAGCAAGTGTCTTCTACTATAGCTTCGGGCCGACCAAAGCCTTGTGAGTGGATTTAGTATACAGAAACTGAAAAAAGTATATATGTATACATATGTGTGTGTGTTTGCCTGTGTTTGTCCCCCCAACATCACTTGACAGACGATGCTGGTGTGTTTACGTCCCTGTAACTTAGCGGTTCGGCAAAAGAGACTGATAGAATAAGTACCAGGTTTCCAAAGAATAAGTCCTGGGGTCGATTTGCTCGACTAAAAGGTGGTGCTCCAGCATGGCCACAGTCTAATGACTGAAACAAGTAAAAGAGAGTAAAAGAGTATAAATCCCTGGGTTATAAAATATCTTATATAGAAGACAAAAATATTTTGAAGCAACACGAAATGATAAATGACTTCAATGAGAGCTGAAGAAATCAAGGTGTCTTCCTTAATGCTCTTAAAATCGATATTAATATGGCTATTATGATTATCATTAAGAAGCACATCATACGAAGTGACAAGATACTGTTATTCATATGTCATCACTTTGTTCAAGTGGAGAGAGAGAGAGAGAAACAGAGACAGAGAGAAGGGAAAAGTCATACATAATGTCTGAATGATGAATAAACTTGAAATTAACATGTAGTTTGGTATTGAACGGCAATGATATGCATCAACTTAATTTCCCCCCAACCCTGTGGTGACTCACTAATTTTTCAGATGCTCTTCTCAAAATTATTTCATAGAATGTGATTATTACACAAACCAGCATATGTTATTGAATTCCGTATTGGAAATTACATTCAGCAATTGCTATAAATTAATTTCATGATTAAATTCCAAGTTAAAGAAAAGTATGTGTATGATGATAGCTGGCGGGTTCATAATTTTGACCTAGTTAAAATATCAACAAGTTGAGAGCAATCTATAGAATTCTACGACTTCTCAGAAATGGTGTGAGTTTGACAAGCGCTGAAAATGTTTTGATTATTTCTTTTAATGAAGTAACTCGAGTTTTGTTTTCCTAAAAATATCTTGTGTTAGGAGCAGTGTTTCTCAACCTTTTTACCCTAGCATAACCCTTAAAATAAATTACATGTCTCAAGGAACCCTTGCACAACAAAAAAATTATATACCATATCTTTCTCATAGTTTTTTCATCATAGTTCACATGGTAAATTTCACATGGAATGGTCAATTTTGTCGGTGGCCCTCCCATTTGATAGGGGCAGAAGGCAGTGCAACCTTTGTGTCTCCGAACTCTTCCATATTTTGTTTGCCAGAGGCCGGATGGTAAACGGGCTTTTACAGTCGGCTTTTCGATGCCCCCATTGGCGGCGTTACACTTATCTGGCTTTTAAATAGCGTTTATAAATAATACCGGCACCCATAGCCCTTGGTAACAAATTCTGAAATAGCCTTTAAGATATCTACGATTAACCACTGCAAGGGGAATTACTCCTGTTAGACAAACGGGGCTTGGTTTTTTCACAGCGGGGGGTTTCCTTGACAAGGCAGGCTTAGATGAACACACACACACATAAAACAAAATATATATATTTTTTTCTGCCACCCAACGGTTCTCGCGGCAGTAGCCACTGACAGCCGAACGATCAAACGCACACACGTACACAAAAAATGTTTTCTACCCCTACGCCAACACACACATATATAGAACAGTATACACACACACACGTCTCTAAGTAGATTTTTTCTCGCCCCTTATAAAACATCCAATATTCCTTAAATAGTCAGAACTTTATTCTCGGTCACAAAGAACACCCACACACCCTCACCCACATGATTGACCGATGCCTGACCCGTTAAATTCTTCAGCCACCGGTTCTCAACATACACTGATAAACAGTTTCGCCATGGGCTCTTAGGAGCATAGTTCGATTTGTTTTTGCTCCGCCTCTGTTCTGTTTTTGTTTCTCCAACGGATTTCCTATTTTCTTCCTGAAGAGAAAGACACAATATGGTCCCATTATTCAATCGGATTTTGGTAATTTGTGCCTTTCGAAACACGTGTAGAATGAAATAAAACGATTTCTGTTCAATCTGCGTTCAGCTCCATTTCTTCAATTCACCAATAATGTTTTAATTTCAATTATCCGCACCAACGCACGGTTGCAACACCATATGGTTGTACCTCCAACCGTGCTGTTTACTGCTGTGATTTTTGCTACTAAGGTATCGGTTAAACTTTTGATTAATCTACTACAAGATTATTCATCTTTCTATTTCACATAATATATATATATATATATATATATATATATATATATATATATATATATATATAATTATAACAATAAGGATTTTGCAACAAGTTGCTTGACCACATACCGAAAATTTTAGAAGTAGCAGCTAAAAGACTACTATTTCCTTTTTTGGGAGAAAAAGGAAATAGTAGTTGTTGAGCTGCTATTTCTAAAATTTTCAGTATGTGGTCAAGCAACTTGTTGTAAAACCCTTATTGTTATAATTATATATAAAAAAACTTTTTCTATAAGTTTTTACCGAATATGGGTCCTTTTCCATACCGAAAAACTACTTGGTGAAATTTGTTGATTTTATTAAATTAATTATCTTTCACCCTATATCTGTAATGTATATATATATATATATATATATATATATAAGTAAGTATGTATGTATATAGTTGTTATATTTTTTATTAACGTAAGTTTGATAGGATGATGTCTATATTACAATATTACAATAACCAACATGTTGTGCATGTATAGTAATATTACGATCTTTCTTGGGGAACCCCTAGGACACCTTTGCAGAACTCTAGGATTCCAGGGAACCCCAGTTGATGTTCATTCTATGGATTTTTTTACACACAGTTCCCAAAGATGATTTATTTTACTGAGATTGAAACAATTTCATACTAGAATGAAGGAATTTATATATTTACTAGTGTTATGACTGGTTTCTTAATTACACATGATTTCACAAGATGTATATTGTTTTATGCATGAATAGTAAATGAAAAGAGAGGTGAAAATGATATTTTTCTCTTTTGTTTATTTTTCTCACAAAATACTATATACAATATTAATATTTTAAAAGTATTTCCATTTTCTGTACACATTAAAAATTCATGATATCAGTAAGCTGTGTCAAAAAATAAAGCTTTTAGTTTAAATTTTCCAAGTATGAATTTCAAATTTTTCCTTCTTTGTGTCAGAGAATCCAAGGGAATTTAGTATCACCAGTTTTCCTTCAAGAAATTAAATTGCTAAAAATGATAAAGTAAAGACATGTATATTTAACAATCACTGTCATGTATTTAGCAAAAACCACTTTTCTAAAAGACAATATTATTTAATCTTAAAGATACCAAAGTTAACATTGTTCTGTCTTACAGATATACTCTTTTACTTGTTTCAGTCATTTGACTGTGGCCATGCTGGAGCACCGCCTTTAGTCGAACAAATCGACCCCAGGACTTATTCTTTGTAAACCTAGTACTTAATCTATCGGTTTCTCTTTTGCCGAACTGCTAAGTTACGGGGACGTAAACACACCAGCATCGGTTGTCAAGCGATGTTGGAGGGACAAACACAGACACACAAACATATACACACACATACATATATATATACATATATATATATACATACATATATACGACGGGCTTCTTTCAGTTTCCATCTACCAAATCCACTCACAAGGCTTTGGTCGGCCTAAGGCTATAGTAGAAGACACTTGCCCAAGCTGCCACGCAGTGAGACCGAACCCGGAACCATGTGGTTGGTAAGCAAGCTACTTACCACACAGCCACTCTTGTGCCTATATACCAAGGTTTTAGGTTTATGGTTAAAAGGAAATGAAATTGTGTGATGCTCATGTTCTCTGATAAGCCTTTTAGTGATAATTACGATACATTAGCCTAGAATAAAATGAACAGTTTTATTAGTATTTCCTCTAGACTGTCAGTAAAATAAAGAAGGAAAGATAAATATATGTATGTATATGTTTATATATATATATATATATCAGAAATAAAGGTGATGTACAGGAAGCTGCACTGTCAAAGTTGATTACCTTTCTTTGTTCTGTGATAGAAAGTTCAGTTACCTGATGTCAACAAAGGATGTGAATAAGACAAGTGATATTTGCCTATGGTGTTCATGATACCTCCTGTAGATAACATCAGCCATCTGTATTATTTTTAGAATTAAAAGAAATAGTATATTCTATTTTGATCAATTTGTTGCTTCTAATTTATCAAAAGAGAACTTAATTATTGTTGTAATTAATATCTAATTAATATCTGTGGCTTTTTTTTTGTATTAAAAGTTTTTTAATCTCTTTCTATATGATTATAATATTTTTTATTCATCAATGATATTAGAATGTTATATAAAACCCTCACCAGCTGAGGGTAGGAGCATTTTTCAGCATGATCACTACAGTATTCGTTATGGGATAGGAAATACATAAACACTTGTTCATTTGAAAGCAGCACTCCCTGCTGTGTGATTATGCATCCAAATCTGACTTTTAAGCAAATAGTAATTCAAATAAAAGGCAAGGTAATTGCTGAGAAGTTTCTAAATCACAAAGGTTTCCTGGAATCGTTTCTCTTATACTTGTTTCATTCATTTTCACTGTGGCCATGCAGGGGCACCATCTCGAAGGGTTTTAGTTCAACAAATCAACCCCAAGACTTACTTTTTTTAAAGCCTAGTACTTAGTAAAGTTATGGGGGTATAAATACACTGGCACTGGTTTGCAAGCAGTGGTGGGGGACAAACACAGACACACACAGACACAGACACACACACACACACACACACACACACACACACACACACACACACACACACACACACACACACACATTCTTCTTCTAGTTTCCATTTACCAAATCCACTTACAAGACTATGATTGGCCCTAGGCTATTGTAGCAGACACTTAACCAAGGTGCCATTCAGTGGGACTGAACCCAGAACTATGTGGCTAGGAAGCAAGTTTCTTACCACACAGCCAAGCAACCACCTACGCTGATAATGAAAAACCTGTTCTCTTCTAACACAGAATTATATTCTGTAATTCTTTACCTATTGATACTGGTTTCACACACACATACAAATGTGAGTGTATATGCATGTGTGTGTATGTGTGTGTGTTTGTGAGTGTGTGTGTGCGCGCACATGTGCATGTGTGTTTATAGATCCTCAAAAAAGTGTCATTCTACAACTATTATTATTACTGATACATTTCGCACTGACGATATAGCTTTTACTTCTAATACTGTGAAGGAAACTCAGCCACTATTTCAGTGAGTTAAGGAAGTTGCAAAGCAGATTGGACTACATATCTATTTCTTTATTACCCACAAGGGGCTAAACACAGAGGGGTCAAACAAGGAAAGACATAGGTATTAAGCCGATTACATCGACCCCCAGTGCATAACTGGTACTTAATTTATCGACCCGAAAAGGATGAAAGGCAAAGTTGACCTTGGTAGAATTTGAACTCACAACGTAATGGCAGACGAAATACCGCTAAGCATTTCGCCCGGCGTGCTAACGATTCTGCCAGCTTGCCACCTTTGGATTACATACCAATGGAAATAAGACTGAGCTTATGGCTTTCAATTAACAAAAAGAACATACATATTGAAAGAGTGCAAACATGAAATGTGTGACTGACTTCAAATATCTAGGATCAGGGATCAAAATCTCAAAGAGAGAGAGTCAATGAATGAAGAATTATATGTGCATGATCAACAATGAATAAGATACCTTTAATCATCATCATCATCATCATTATTTAACGTCCATTTTCCATGCTAGCATGGGTTGGACGGTTTTGACTGAGGGCTGGCAAACCAGATGGCTGCACCAGGCTCCAGTCTTGATCTGGCAGAGTTTCTACATCTGGATGCCCTTCCTAACGCCAACTACTCCGAAAGTGTAATGGGTGCTTTAATTACGTGCCACCTGCACGGGCGCCAGTCAGGCGGTACTGGCAATGACCTCGCTCGAATCTTTTTACACGTGCCACTGACACAGGTGCCAGTGAAGCGACGTTGGTAATGATCACGCTCGAATGGTGCCCTTTAATATGAGAGCCAATCTATTTAATGGTATTCCAATTCAGTTATTTTAGTGTTGCTGAATGTTGGTCATCTATGGAAGTAACAGAAAGATTAAAGCTATATAAAGATGTTAATAAGGGTGGAAAACGTTCCCAGGTAGTAATATTTACCAAACGGTGTTTTATATGGAAGTATACCGTTATTAACAGAAACTACCAAACAATGCAGACTGAAGTTTGTGGGACACTGTTGGCAATGAAAAGATGAAGTTTTACATCAACCATTGCTATGGTAACCAGTATGTGATAAAAGAAGAAGAAGCAGACATTGTCAAACATATGTGCGTTGCTGGAGGACACAAACTTTGTAAAGAACTGTATTGCAGAGTTGCAGAGATGGCGGTACATGAGAGAATGTGGAGGAGACTGGTTGATTGATTCAAGTGTGCTCTGTCTACATGATGTGTGTGTGTGTGTGTGTGTGAGTGTGTGTGTGTGTGTGAGTGTGTGTGTGTGTGTGCGTGCACATACTTGATAACCATTGACCTATCACATTAATCTACAAAATGTACTAAATATTTCTATTAAAAATAGTCTTGGAATGCATAATTTGCAGTACAGGTTGGTTTTGATACACCTCTGGGTGTATATTGTATATTTTCACCTGATTGCTGCTGTTTTATACAAGTATTGATTCTATAATCTTATTTCTTTTTCCATACAGCTCAAATAGAATTCACTCGCTTGTCACTTTTATACTTAAGAAGAGATAAATAAGAACATATTGAATTTTATCACCAATGAGAAAATAGGCAGAAAACAACTGCTAACGTTCATCTTCAATCAACATAGACATACACATGTCTGAACATTTGTGTGTTTAGTTGTATATATATATATATATAGGTGTAGGAGTGGCTGCATGGTAAGTAGCTTGCTTACGAACCACATGGTTCCAGGTTCAGCCCCACTGCGTGGTACCTTGGGCAAGTGTCTTCTACTATAGCCCTGGGCCGACCAAAGCCTTGTGAGTGGATTTGGTAGACGAAAACTGAAAGAAGACCGTCGTATATATGTATATATATATGTATGTGTGTGTATATGTTTGTGTGTCTGTGTTTGTCCCCCCGACATCACTTGACAACCGATGCTGGTGTGTTTACGTCCCCATAACTTAGCGGTTCAGCAAAACAGATCGATAAAATAAGTACTAGGCTTACAAAGAATAAGTCCTGGGGTCGATTTGCTCGACTAAAGGCAGTGCTCCAGCATGGCTACAGTCATATGACTGAAACAAGTAAAAGAGTAAAAGAGTATATATATATATATATATATATATATATATATATATATATATATATATATATATATATATATAATTAATTTTAATATATATTTTATATATTTTAATATATAAATATTTTAATCTTCGGATTCTTTTTAATGTGCTAGACCATTGGTTTTAATTGACTAATATCAATTTCTACCCTTAATTTTTAAATATGAAATATATGTTCTCAAACCGATAAATTGACTGCTGCTAATTATTAGCTGCAGGCTGGTTTTTCGATTATCAGCGCGCCAAAAGTAGAGGCATTTGAAAGATACTTCCGAACGTAATAAGTTGTACTTTTTGCATGCGGGACTCCGGTACCGTTTTTCATCTAGTACAGCATATTATGTTCATAACAAACTACGCTGACGAAGCTACAGATATCCTTGTGATATTAATAGCTGAAACTGTACGGTACGTAGGTGATTATTCCATTTAGTATATTTCTTTTGTCTCATCCATTGCTTTAGGTCGTGCTGAATTTTATTTTTATTTGAGAACAAAATCTTTGTGGAGAATGGCGATTTGACGTCTATATCTAGCATGTTGACTGTCCACTTTTTCGTGTTCAGTCCTTAATTGGTATATATATATATATATATATGTAGGTGTGTTTGAATGTACGTGTGTGTACGTATGTGTTAGCATACTGCTTGCATATATCTATGCATTTAAGCGCTCTCTGTTCTTCCTCCTGTTCACACTTATTTGTTTACACACACACACACACACATATATACCCACATGTTTGTTTTTGTGTTTGCGTGTGTGTAATAATGTGTATGTGTATGCAGTTATTTACTTGTGTGTGTGTGTGTGTGTTTAGATATATTGATTCAGTAAAAAAATATAAAATTTCTCTCTCCATGGTTTAACTTTAGACGGGGGCTGAGAACTCGATACAAAGTTCAGATTCCACAATAGCAATAAGACAAATTTACTTTATTTTTATGTATTTAGCTGTGATTATCTCTTAAAGAAAATCATTGCTTCCATTAGATAAATAGATTGGTTGCAAATCTTCTGTAATGTTGCTAGCTGATTTCTATGATTTTTTTTTTTTGACCGATGAGTGGAGTTTCCCTACATTTATTTCCAATATTATATCTTGTCTTAAAGCTACATGCCATAGTAGTAATTGTTTTGTATAGAAACTTTTCTTTTCATTTTTTTTTTTAAAGCTGGTTCTAGAGTAGTTTATTTGAAACGATAATTGCAGAAAGTGGCTGAATTATTGTTAAGAAGCTACAGAGAAGAAACTGAAAGAAATATTTGGGAAAAAAAAAAAAAAAAAAAAAAAAGAAACGATGATATGGAAATGGATAATCAGGACATAAAAAGTAATGTCTGACTAACATGCAGTAGTATTACATTAGTTCCATATATAAGTCATATAGTTTGCCTTTCTCTTTGAAGAGAGAAGTTGTAGTAAACACAATTACACTAATCTCTGAACAGCTTTCAGTCTCCCCTACCCACCTCATGGATTTTCAGAACCATTTGCTATTTTTCAACTCTGGATTAGCCCTAGATAGAGACAGATGTTTTTCTGAACCAGATATTCTGGGATGGCCTTCCTCTTTAAAACGTTACAGTATGATTTGAAACAGATTTAGCTGCAATTTCTGAACACATATACAGGCCGCAGAGAAAAATAACAAAAATAAGTTATTACTGCTAGCAACAAAAACATCTGAGCAATTCACATCCTTCATTTTATGTGTGCTTCTCCTGCTAATAATTCCTGTACTTCATATCTGTAGTCCTAGATATCTATTAATGATCCATAGGGTGCTAATCCGAACATGATTGTTGCCAGAGCAGCCAACTGGCTTCCGTGCCAGTGGCATGTAAAAGGGCACCATTCGAGCATGCCTGTTGCCAACATCACTTCACTAGCACCTGTGCCGGTGGACACGTGTAAAATGATTCGAACAAGGTCGTTGCCAGTATCGCCTGACTGGCACCCGTGCTGGTGGCACGTAAAAAGCACCCACTACACTCTCAGAGTGGTTGATGTTAGGAAGGGCATCCAGCTGTAGAAACTCTGCCAGATCAAGATTGGAGCCTGGTGCAGCTATCTTGTTCGCCAGCCCTCAGTCAAAATCGTCCAACCCATGCTAGCATGAAAAGCGGACGTTAAGCGATGATGATGATGATGTTTTATTGCATCTTTTTAAGTCCATTGGTTACTCTGAGTACACAATACCAACTTTTTACTTATTCCCTTCCTACATATTGAACAAAGACATTACCTGGAAGATAATGACTTTTTTTTTTCATTAGATGGCTGTAATTAGGGAATTAGGGGACATAGTTTATAAATACAGTTTTAGAGATATAACAGAATTTTATTAACAGTGGGAGTTACATTGTTACAGTCTTGGTTCAGAACTGGGATGTCATTAAAAACATGACCTTTTGTTGATTCCCCAAGACTGATTGAAGCAAAGAAGGAAGTTGGTGATCTGTCCAAAATACTAGCAACTGTGTGGTCTCTATTTAAGACACCTAAGAACTGGATGTGTTTCATTGCAGGTCACAATCTTTTCATGTTAAATTCTTGATCACAGAGATTCCAGACCACACTCGACCAGTGTTAGGAAATACAGCAAATCCAGACTCATCAGAGAATAATACAGTGTCCCAAAATGCTAATGGCCTCTCCACCATCTCACTGACCCAAACATTTCTCTGCTTGATATTGGCTGGTCAAAGATGTGGCTTCCTTCTTCCTGCTCTGTCATAGTTATCAAGATTGTGGAGATACCTGACAGCTGTTCTAGGACTGACATCAACTTGTTCTGCTGTGTCAGAGGTCTTGCAATGAGGATTATCCACTACACTTCTCTTAGCAAAGAGAAGGGTCCTGTCAGGGGGCCCTGGTTGATCTGGACAAGGTGATGTGGACTCCTTTCTCTCTCTGCTCAATCATATTAACTGTAGAAAGCAAGATCCCAAGGTTTTCTGCGATTTTACGCTGACCATATCCACCTTCAAAATGACCCACAGTATGGCCTCTTTGAAATTCAGACAGTTTCAAGGCTTCTTTTGTACATGACCTGATTAAACAGTCACATATAGAATCTGAAACATAAAAATGTCATTTAATAAGAAATATAAACCTTTTCATATTATATATATATATATATCACCGTGATCACCGTGACCAACCAGGCTATCAGATATTGCTACACATCGCTGGTCACAATGCGCTTCGCATTGTTTTAACCTTCAAATGACGCCACCCCGCTGGCTAATCGAGCAGGCCAACAGATGAAAGAGTGAGAGAAAGTTGTGGCGAAAGAGTGCAGCAGGGATCGCCACCCCACCCCCTGCCAGAGACTCATGTAGCTTTAGGTGTTTTCGCTCAATAAACACTCACAACACCTGGTCTGGGAATTGAAACTGCGATCCTACAACCGCAAGTCTGCTGCCCTAACCACTGGGTCATTGCGCCCCCACATATATATATACATATATATATATATATATATATATATATATATATATATATATATATATATACACACACACACACATACATACATACATACACACACACACACACACACACACATGTATATATATGTATATATACATACACACACACATGACGGGCTTCTTTCAGTTTCTGTTGACCAAATCCACCTACAAGGCTTTGAGGCTATAGTAGAAGACACTTGCCCAAGGTGCCATACAGTGGGACTGAACCTGGGAAGCAAGCTTCTTACGACACAGTCAAAATGATGATGATATACAACCACCTTCACCATCATCATTTTACTTCTGCTTCCCCCTGTGTTGAAATGGATTGATTGAATCATCACAGTTCAAGTCAGTTCTTTTTCACAGTTTGACAGATATGCAACGTCATTCGAGAAATTGAGCAAATACGGAAAGAAGTTGGAACTGTGAGCTTACATACACGTTTATGTCAATTTAAACAAACAATGAAGAAAATACATGATGTTAGTCGAAACAACAAAATTTGATCTATGTCCTAGAAAAAGCAGTTGAATTCTTCTCAAATTATACTGTACTGTCTTTAAAGAGAACGTATTAGACAACGTATGTAGCTGATATAATGCTTAAAATTAAGATTGGATTGTTATAGTGGGAACAACTTTGATCATAAACTTGCTCAATCAGGGTTGGTTTTGAACATGATATAATGTAAATAGTGGTTGTATACTGTCAACTCAATGTGACAGTCCCATAAGGGCATTACACCACCGCCATTTAGCCCTAGGAAACATCGACGTCTCCTGTCCCGGCTTGCAGGTGTGATTGCCTCCCCTTTGCAAATATAAGGACACAGAAAATGTGTCAAAGCCAACAGGAGACGTCGATGTTTCCTAGGGCTAAATAGCGGTTGTGTAATTCCCTTTATGGGACTGTCACGTTAAGTTGACAGTATACAACCACTCTATCACTCCACCACCGCTTATGTCTCTCTGAGACATTTAGAAATTCAATATTTCTAATAATGTAAATATTTTTATAAATAATAATGTTGGATCAATGTAATTAATGATACTCCAAAGAGAGATGGCTGAAGAAGGCCAGGAAAGGTGAAATTTAACACTTCATTTGATGGAACACAGAAACAGATGCTAAGAGCAAATATTGTTTATGTCAGTGATGTATTGTTCTTCTCCTTGCTGTTGCATCAGCAGCAGTGTCATTGTCAACATGGCCATCATTATCCTTGCCACAGCGTCTGCCATCAACACCACCATTGTCATTCCCCTCTTCCTCATCCTCATCCCCCTCATCCTCCTCATCCTCCTGAGTGCTGCTTTTATAGACATTATCATAACCAGCATTATCTTCTGCCACCTGAAGAAAAATGTGATATAAACTTGTGTTTCTTCTGCCAGAATAGAGAAGGAAAAGAATTTCTGGCACTATTATCCAGATAATAAAATTTCCAGTACCGGGGAGTGAGCTGGCAGAATCATTAGTGTTGCGGAAAATACTTCTCTGTATTTGTTCCAGCTCTTTTCATTCTGAGCTCAAACCCTGCTGATATCAACTTTGTCTTTCTTACCTCCAGGGTTGATAAAATTAAGTTCCAATCAAATACTGTGTTAGATGTCTTGCAAACAACTTGCACATGCAAGTGCTACCAGTCAAAAGATCTGTATACCTGAAGCCAGCAAGTGTATGGGGTCATCAGGAGAGAATACGCGCTGTTTCGGGGCCTACCTCTTGACAGCATCGATGGCACCGCCCCCCCCCTCACTGATATGAGGCCCCACTTGCTAGATCAGCTGGTTATGAAGTTAAACTCAATATCCTTCTAGCCATCGCTCATCGTCTCTTTTTAACCAAATCCAGTGGCTAGCTTTCTCCACTGTAAATTGGATATCAGTCATGGTGGTATTGACTTTACGATGAGTTAGGCCTAGCGATAACAACAGACGTCTCACACTGTGTCCAACGAACCCTCTACATCTGACTTCAATTGGAAAATGTTCCGCTTTCCAGCCTGCGTCGATGATATTGACTAGTTCACTTCACTTCCAAATTGCTGGCCTTGTTCTTCAAAAATTAGGTACCACTAAATGGTACCTATTGTACCATCTATTGCAGTTTACTATAATAAGTAGGTACCACAGAGGGATATAGTTCCCTACAGCAAATAGGAACCAGAGAATGATATTCCTCACCACTAAGCAAAGACAACACTAGGTTGGGAGCTGTTGATTTAGAATATGAAAACTGAGATGATTGCAGGTATGTAAGATGGTATCAATGCAGGCATCATTGTTCAGGTCAAAGGTAAAATAGGCTTCAGCATAACCAACAGGTATGTTGATATAATTGGGACCCCATGCATACTCTGATGATTGATACATACTTAGTAGAAAAGCCGAATTGATATAACTTCATTATTAACAAACACAGTGACAAAATGAGCTTAATGGAGAAGAGAAATTACAGAGGATGAAATGTAACTCTTTTACTTGTTTCAGTCACTTGACTGTGGCCATGTTGGATCACCGCCTCTAGTCGAGCAAATCGACCCCAAGACTTATTCTTTGTAAGTCTAGTACTTAATCTATCGGTTTCTCTTTTGCCGAACCGCCAAGTTATGGGGACGTAAACACACCAGCATCGGTTGTCAAGTGATGTTGGAGGGACAAACACAGACACACAAACATACACACACACACACACACACACACACACACACACACACACACACACACACACACACACATATATATATATACGACGGGCTTCTTTCAGTTTCCGTCTACCAAATCCACTCACAAGGCTTTGGTCGGCCCGAGGCTATAGCAGAAGACACTTGCCCAAGGTGCCATGCAGTGGGACTGAACCTGGAACCATGTGGTTCGTAAGCAAGCTACTTACCACACAGCCACTCCTGCGCCTATAAGTTAATAGAGTAGTGATGTAGTAGAGTTGAAATGGGCAGACAGTTGAGCAAAAAATTCTATTTCACACAGACTTGTCAATTGCATTTGTTCCATCCCTGGCTTGGCAGATAACAAGAAAACTAAGTTTACATAGATTTTGGAGTTGTATTAACTTGAGAAGCATTCTGCTAAAGAGATTGAACATGTTGGTATGTAATGAGAGTATCAGCAGTTGTGACACAATAGTAAAAAAGGTTTTAAAAAAAAACTGTGAAGATGTTCGGAGCTTTCAATTTACTTTTGTTATGATAGGTTCTTTTGAAAAATTGGTTTGGCAACTGAATAAAACATTTCTTCTTCAAAATAGAAAAATGCTCAGCAAAACATTTTAGACAGATTATTACAAAAAAAACAACAAAAAAAAACAATATGAAGTTAAATAATTAAAATGTGCTCTTATATAATATTTTAAAGAGATAATAGCAGTAAAGTATAACGAAGAAAAACTGCAGCGCTAATATCTATGGAAGAGAAAGGCTTCGGGAAAGTTTCAGTATGTGATAGCTTTAAACCAAAGATAGTATGAAGCCAAATAACTTAAAACATGTTTCCAGAATAACGTATTGGATTTACTTAATAAATCATTCAATTATCTAACATTCTTTCGGTAAAAGTTTTTTTTTTTTCTAACACAATTTTGATACTCTTAACATTGATTAATTTTTTTTTTATATATATATTCATGAAGATTTTAATATGTTTACTTCTAATATAATACAGAAGTAAATATAATATAAAAGTTTTTTTTTTTTAGAAAACATGAAGTATAATAAATCTCATATATTGTCGTAATAATGATTAATTGAAGGATAGTCACATTAGGCTATCAGTAGGTAAATGACAGAAAATATACAAGGATCTTTTACATGTGTTGTACAATATAGCATAAGCTGTTATATTGTACATTAAATATAGCTATATTATACATTAAATATGCATATAATGTACATTAAATACGCTTATATTGTACATTAAGTATACTGTATTTTAATTTGCAGTTTATGTAATAACATTTAGCTGTTTTATTTAATCTGTCTGTTTGCTATAGATTTCATGGGTAAATTGCAAGGAATATAATGACATAAATTACATTCTTTTGAGTATCTAAATAATTTAAACTTCTGTGCAGGTGTAGTCGACTGCTTTTGTAAATGAGTCGAGTTGTTTGATGAAAACATTCATTATGCTTTTCCAAATATGTGGATGTAAAATGTTGCAGAATTAAAAATACAAAAAAAAAAAAAGCTAAGAGAAATAACTCACGGGAGGCCAATGAGATGAATTTGAACAGCTGAGCTTTCCAAAGTATGTAATTTAACTTAAGAAATATATTCTTAATATTTTGAAATTCTCTCCCTGTTTCTTTGAAGTTGCTAACAATAGCCATTAAATTCAACACATCACTCATTTATTTAATTAGCTAAAACCTTGCTTTTAATCTGTTTGAATCTAATTATGCAGAATAGCTTTAGACAAAAAATACAATTAAATGTATTCCTATATAAAAAGATTTTGGATCTTTTCGGATTGAATGGCAATTTTTAACATAATTTCTAGGTAACTATAAAATTTTAAACTTCGTATACTGGTAGAATGTATTTATAAAACATCTTTTTCTCTTGGCTTTATTGAGAAAATTCTATAGTTTGTAGGATATTTGTTGTTTTTTTTCTTCACTTTCTGGAATTTCAACCAATCACTGATGTCTATTGAGGTAAACAACATTCTGTGCCGTATGAATATGTCCCTCGTTTAAGAAACAGATTGGGTTTATTTACATTTGTGAAGAAAAAAAGATACCCTTCCCCCCACCCCTAACCCTAACCCTAACCCTAAAACAGATTGAAATGCAATAGATTGATACTAGGGTCATAATTATGACTAACAATTTCATTTGACACCGCTAGAAAAAACTGCTGTTCAAACCGAAAAGATCCAAGATTTTTTTTAAAAAACTGTAATTTCATAGTTGCAAGCATTTTAGGACTTTACTATGTTGATGAAGCCAAACAAACTAAAACAAAGATCAGCATGTTCATTTTCTTGCATGTAAATTAACTTGAGAATTGCATTCTTCATTTCTTTGCCTTTGGATTACTTTGTCAAATGTAATGCTTATTTATTGACATTGTTTTTGAGATTTTGCTGATGTGATTTTTATATTTTTAGAATGACATCATAGGTAGGTGTAAGAGGTTTGAGCTGGCTGGTTTGAACATAAAACAGGTAGAATATTTCAGCTAGATGTGACCTGTTGAAATGCTAGAGGGCTAAATTATCACCCGTTTCCCTTGTGATCGCTAAGAATTGCCACAATGTTTTTGTTTTCCATCTCTCAGTCTTAGGGAAATTTCAGAAACTTGCAAATTCATTTTGAATGATATTACGAGGGACGTTCAATAAGTAATGCATCTGACCCACTTGCAGTTGTTTGATCTAGCTGTAATTTTGCATGTGCAATCATTTATATCTCTATAGAGTAAGTGGCAAATTACAGCTCTGAATTAATTGTGGTTTCTGATTTACAGGTGTTTGAATCGAGTCAAGTGTGAAATGGAGCCTGTTGAGTGTCGAGCAGTGATCCGGTTTTTGTATTTGAAAGGACGCACACCACGGGAGACTTTTGATGAAATGAAAGTAACTTATGGTGATGATGCCCCATCATATGACCTTGTAAAATGCTGGCATCGTGAATTCAAACATGGTCGGAACTCTGTGGAAACAGCTCCCAGATCTTGTCGCCCCCTTCTGCCATCGATGAGGCATCTGTCCGTCAAGTTGAGGCTGCCATTTTGGAAGATGGACGCATAATTATTCGCCAAATAGCCCCTGAGGTCAAGATTAGTACCGGGTCTGTGGAAACTATCATTCATGACCATTTGCATATGCAAAAGGTGTCTGCCAGATGGATTCCCAGGTTGCTCACACCTTTCCAGAAGCAAGAACGCGTCGAGTGCTCGAGGGTGAATTTGGAGATGTGCCAAGAAGATGAGTCAAAATTTTTCAAAAGACTGATTACACAGGATGAAGCCTGGGTCCATCACGATGATCCAGAGACCAAAGCCCAGTCAATGCAGTGGAAGCACCGTGACTCACCCCCTCCAAAGAAGGCAAGGGTGCAGCCCTCCGCTGGCAAGGTCATGCTCACAGTCTTCTGGGACCAGGACGGAGTAGTGATGACAGATTTCCTGGCAAAGGGTACCACAATTGCAGGAGCCTATTATGCTTCACTTTTGAGGAAATTAAGAGAAGCTATCAAAATCAAGAGGCGGGGCAAGATCAGCAAAGGCATCCTCCTCCTGCAGGACAACGCTCCGGTCCACAACTCGCTTGTCGCTAGATCAGAAGCACAGGCGTATGGCTATGAACTCCTCCCCATCCCCCCTACTTTCCTGACCTTGCACCCTCTGATTTTCACCTCTTCCCAATCATGAAGTTGTTTTTGAAAGGAAAGCGTTTCCCAGATGATGCAGCCTTGATTTCTGAAGTCACGTTGAGGTTGGAGGACCAAGCTGGGTTCTTCTACAAAAACGGTCTCCATAGCCGCATCAAACGATGGGAGAAATGCGTAACTCTGGGTGGTTCCTATGTAGAAAAAGACTAATAACTGTGCCAAGTTTCGTTGCTCTACTGCTATGGGAAGTGGGTCAGGGGCATTACTTATTGAACGCCTCTCGTAAATGTTAATGTAGTTTAGCCCAAGGCTAGCTCTGATTGAACAGACTTATGATGAAGGCATTCAAGCCATGACCCTTTCATCTTTTCTCAGGCACTGTTTACCTGGTACTACATTATTTAGTGAGAATTGATGGATATATGGCTGCTATTTTGAGCAGCTCCAGCAGTGGAGGCGCAATGGCCCAATGGTTAGGGCAGCGGACTCACGGTCAGAGGACTCGCGGTTTCGATTCCCAGACCGGGCGTTGTGTGTGTTTATTGAGCGAAAACACCTAAAAGCTCCACGAGGCTCCGGCATGGGGTGGTGGCGACCCCTGTTGTACTCTTTCGCTCCAACTTTCTCTCACTCTTTCTTCCTGTTTCTTGTCCCCGACTTCCTACGCAACCACATTCATCCATCCATCGATGCTCTCGGTGTTGGGGGTTGACCTGCTTTCTCTTCTGCGGGTCTTACGAATAGCAAAGGACCACGTTTCGGACTTCTCCCATCTTGCCAGCTCTGGGACGAAGGCCGTTCGCTCAACAGCAACAGCAACTCCAGCAATTAGATAGAGGTTCCTGTCATCAATTTGTTGTTGGATGTTAAATGTTTGATAAACAGTGTATTTCTAATTCATTTTATATCTGTTTTCTCTGTTGTATGAAGTTATTTTTTATTTAGTTGAATTTAATTGCAATTTCAATAAGAAATGAATTTATTTAGTGGGTGGATGTTAGCAAGTGAACAAGAATTAGATATCAGGGAGATGCAAATTTATTGAGCATGATAGGGATTCAGAACAACAGTGCAGTTCAGAATATGAATGTATTTATGTATATTTGTAAACAAAAATGTGTTTCTGTATTTATTTTGCTTTGTATTAACTCTACAAAGATTAAGCCAGAGAGAGAGAGAGAACATCTTCTTATGGGCTCTAAGCTAGTCAACCAAATTAGTGACAGATAGTGAGAAAGAGAGAGAGTGAGAATGTGTATATACGTTAAATAAGACAGGTTGATAAAATCAATGTTTTGCTAAGAGAAAGTGCTTCTCTGATTAATTCTTCGAGATGAGATTCCTTTTATCACTAAGTTCCTGAAAGTTGCCAAGGATTTGTCAGACCAAGCTGATTGGCCATGTTTTAATCAGTAGACAACCTGAAGCTAACTTTGACTCATCTTTTGGTGTAAATTTACACCTGAAATATAATTTGGTTACTTCTGGCTACAGCTGTAAGGGATGTTCCTATTAGTTAATATGTCTGTATAGATTTGACTAGGCTAAAAGAGGAAATACAAACTATGTAAATACAATTCGTTTTTTGTATCAGGTTTGCAAGATTCTTTGTATGTTGAAACAAATTTTGCTGTGTCTAGAGAGTCGTTATGCCAATATAATTATGGAAGCACTTCGTCGGTTACGACGACGAGGGTTCCGGTTGATCCAAATCAACGGAACAGCCTGCTCGTGAAATTAACGTGTAAGTGGCTGAGCACTCCACAGACACGTGTACCCTTAACGTAGTTCTCGGGGATATTCAGCGTGACACAGAGAGTGACAAGGCCAGCCCTTTGAAATACAGGTACAACAGAAACAGGAAGTAAGAGTGAGAGAAAGTTGTGGTGAAAGAGTACAGCAGGGATCACCATCATCCCCTGCCGGAGCCTCATGGAGCTTTAGGTGTTTTCGCTCAATAAACACTCACAACGCCCGGTCTGGGAATCGAAACCGCGATCCTATGACCGCGAGTCCGCTGCCCTAACCACTGGGCCATTGCGCCTCCACCAATATAATTAACACACACACTGGTTGAATTCTACTCATTTATTAAATATCCAATTTTTGTTTGTCAAAGTTCTTTCATTACTTTTTACAACCTCAGTGACTATTGATTCTGTCCGTTATAGAGGACACATTTGTTTGTCACTGCAAAAAGCAACAAAAGAGCTTTGACAAAAGCAAAAAAAAAAAATTGGATATTTAATAAATAATTGGAATTAAACCAGTGTGTATGTAAAGATAGCGATTTCAAAATTACTACACAATGTCATATCAGTATCAAAATATGGAAATTTTATTTAGTCTTACTTTATCCTACAATTTTTAAAATAAATAAATACAGTTTCTATTTTTCTAAAATCCCAAGTGGCTGATACTATGTACTTTTAAAATGCCTTGGAATTGAAGCATTCAATACCTAGTAAATTTGTTTATACTCCCTTTTTGTTAATGTTTTTTGCATCCCTAATAATGAATAAGAATCATAATAATTCTGTATAAATGCATACAACATATGGATTATTGAGAATATAACAAAGATGAATCATTATTTCTCAAAATTTTGCGTGTGGTTCATTAACCCATTATAATAGGAACTAACATAAGTGTATTCTAATTGTGTCAGTCCAATCCATATATCTTTAATATGTATATGTGTGTGTATATGTGTGTATATATATATGTATATATATATATATATATATATATATATGTATATATATATATATATATTCCGTGCCGGTGGCACATAAAATACACCAATCTGACCGTGGCCGTTGCCAGCTCCGCCTGGCACCTGTGCAGGTGGCACGTAAAAAGCACCCACTACACTCACGGAGTGGTTGGCGTTAGGAAGGGCATCCAGCTGTAGAAACATTGCCAAATTAGACTGGAGCCTGGTGCAGCCTTCTGGCTTCCCAGAACCCCGGTCGAACCGTCCAACCCATGCTAGCATGGAGAACGGACGTTAAACGACGACGACGACGACGATATATATATATATATATATATATATATATATATATATATATATACACATATATATAACATTTAAATAATGAGGGTGATAAATTGAATACTAAATTAATTAATATCAATTTAAAACCAGTAGCCTAGCATATAAAAATAAGAAAAATCAGTGAAAATTCCAATACATGTGTATATTTAGGGCTAAAAACCACTATGTGGACTGCCATATTTTTTCTTTGTAGTTTGATCGTATGTGATCTACTTCTAGCATATGGCTGTCCACATAGTGGTTTTTAGCCCTAAATATACATATATATATATATATATATATATATATATATATATATATATATATATATATATATACATATATATACATACATACATATGCATATATACCGTATTTGCCGATGTATTAACTGTACATTTTCCTGACAGAAAAACCCAGGAAAAAGAGGGGTGCGGTTTATACATGGGTACGAGGAAAAGTCGGTCTAAAACCCAAACATTATTTCATGTAATTATCCAAGATTCATGTGGTACAAGCTCCCCTTACAATTCTTGCCATTAAAACTAGTAAAAAAACTCTTTAAATATTCTTATTTCAGTATCATCATTCATTTTGTCCATCATACAACATTACAACATTACAACATTACGCATTTCAAGCCAACGTGTGCCAGAGTTGTCTCAATCACAGCCTCTGCTTCGATGGTGCTGCAGCCCTGTAGAAGACGGACATGTGCTGGTAGAAAAGTTGCACGAATTTCTTTAAAGACATACCTTTTGCCCATGTTTCCTTGCTTCATAAGGCTTGTGTAGTGAGGACACATTCATTATCCTAAGTCTGCTATCAGTATATTGATTTTCATGTTGTATGACAAAGCTGAGTTCTTCTGAACAACATATTTTGAAGCTATGGGTTTCATGTAAATTCTCTAACCAAATTTCAGTATCAAGGCCAGGGAATCTATTGTTAGGGAACCTAGTGGGGTTATCTATAGTTACCTTGAATACTTTGTTGGATGGAGTTAGCTACGTGCTGAATGCTCTCCATTATGCTCTGCCCAATTTCTACATTACAGTTACTAGAATTTGTCCTAACTAGAATATCAATGTCATCTACATACCTACAGTAAAGCAAAACAGTTGTGGATTGTTCTGCTAAGGATTGTTTAAGTTTTCTGTTCTACCAGGTCATGAAGAGACCAGCCACATCTCCAGCTACACTGACACCAATAGCTGCACCTTGAATTTGCATGTATAGTCTTGTCCTTACCTTCGGAACATAGAGTAGATGAAACAGGGACAACTGAAGAAGGGGAATATTCCTTGTGTTGTATGTCTTGTACTCTGTTTTTTCGTTGTTTGTAAAAAAGTTCGTTTTTATGTTTTTGTTTTTATTTTTTCATTTCTTATTGTGTTCAACGTTTTTTTGATGTCCTGTACCCATATATGCATGTATAAATACATATACATAAATAAGTGGCGGTAAAGAATACGGACATCACCCGTTTTCGGCGTAACCCTAACTGTAAACACCAGGAATGCGTATTCCTGACCTTTGCCCATAAATACATATGCATACATCTTTTTTTGTGCGTGAGAGAGAGAGAGAGAGAGGCTGTATTACCCCATAACATATTAAACAAAATTGATGAATTTTTGGTTGTGGGTTATACAATATTTCTGTGTACATTTTCATAAATATTTGTCTGAGTAGAATTCTACAAATGTGTGAAACATCAGGCGAAAGTGATACATTAGAAGCAAATCAAAATATTGTCTGAAAATGAATTCAAAATTGTGCAACCCAACCTAGTTGCCGAGGTTATTTTAGTCGTAAAAAAGAGTTGTTGAGTCAAAACATAGTTTATTTCGTGTGACTAATTCGGAGAAACATTACTTTATTATTCATACATTGTCACTCTCATAATGCAACACTTTGTAATTTTGGTTCAAATTGAAAGTGTGAAACTATTTTCATTTTGTAATGAAACTTGGTCATTGTAGAAAAGTGTATTTCAAGTAACTATAGCTGGTTATTGAGATAACGTAGAAAATATGTTAATGAAAATAAAGCTTATTTGACATGTGTAATTGATTTGATTGTTCTGGTAGGTGGCGAGCTGGCAGAATCGTTAGCATGCCGGGCAAAATGCTTGAGCGGTATTTTACCTGTTCAAATGCCGCCAGGGTCAACTTTGCTTTTCATCCTTTCGGGGTTGATAAATTAAGTACCAGTGAGACATTGGGGTTGATGTAACCGACTGGACCCCTCCCCCGAAATTTCAGGCCTTGTGCTTATAGTAAAAAGGATTTGATTGTTCTGGTCTTAACATCAGTTGGCAAGAATAGAAGTCATTTGATGACAATACCCATCTTGTCCATTCCACAGAATAAGATTATATTGGAGAGCATCTTAAGAGGGATGAGTCTGTGAAATACGTTTAAGGTTGTTATCTTGAGCACGAATGAGAATATCATGATTTTCAATGGGATCACCAACCATAAGGATGGCTACTTCATTAGATGTGGGCACGTTAAAACAGCGTAAAATGTTCTTTACTATAGTTTACTATAGACGCAACGAATGCAGAAACACACACACTCATAATATTGAAAACAGCAAAGCGAACGCACACGAAGTTCAAGCAAAATGAAATATAGCCAATACAGGTGCAAAACATACTTTCGGTTACACAGTTATGCTATTAAAAAAAATGGAAAGTCATCAATTTAGCAAAAGTTAGTATGTGTCACCAATGTAAGAAAGTACATAAAGTCAACATTTATTTGGAACATGTTTTAAATGTTATTAAAATTCACGATTGAATGAATGTCACGGCGAAGAAAGTGAAAACCCAAGAAAATTCAGAAGGCGTAATTCAGTTTCACATACAAAAATAATTTATTTCACAATTTTGAAACGAACGCTGAACCAAGTGTATAAAAAGGAAGATGCTGTTTTTGAACTGCGTAACATTATAGCCTGTAGAATAAATATTGAGTAACAGAGTAAAATGGTTGTGCGACGTTGATACTCACTGTGATGAAGAATACAAGGACTGTTGAGAAAAACATTATCTTGAAACTGGCTAGAAGGAGTAGAATAACATTTCTGTAATTATACTGAAAGAGCTGCTGAGGCTTTGTTGTTGTTTGTTCCTTCTCGAGCCATGCCTGGCTCATGAGGGCCAGTTTCCCGGTTTCCTTGGTGTATAGGTTCCCCACCTGGACGGGACGCCGGTCCGTCGCAGGTGAGCTGCTAGATGCAAGAGGAAAGAGTGAGAGAAAGTTGTGGCGAAAGAATCAGTAGAAGTTCGCCATTACCTTCTGCCGGAGCCGCGTGGAGCTTAGGTGTTTTCGCTCACAAACACACACATCACCCAGTCCGAGATTCGAACTCGCGATCCTTCGACCGCGAGTCCGCTGCTCTAACCACTAAGCCATGTGCCTCCACGTGCTGAGACTTTCTACTTCGCCAAATTTCCGAATTTTTTATAATAACCAGAACAATATTTTTTTCAGATATATCAGCGAATATTGTCAGTGGTGTCAAATCAGGAAAATCTTCAGGTTGGTAGTACTTGAAAGTGAATGTTGTTGTTAGTTTGAAGTCCAGGTTGCAAGTAAACTTTCGATATCTGCGCATTTCACTGTTTTTTTGGAGGGGGGGGGAGCAGTTACATACATAAACTGAGAGAAACACGAACACATATATACATTAATGCATACGTGAAGCCTATCTTTGTCCCTGTGTGTATCTGCAGCTGTCTTTAGATGTGTATGTGTGTGTGTGTCAGTCATCACAAAAATGTATGTATATTGACAGACAGAAACACCGTCACACACCTACTTGTCAGTCATCAGCCTAACATACGCAACGAATGTGCGAGCACAGAAAATGTGACATCATCGTGGTGGTGGTGGTAAAAGATGTCGTTTACAATAGGTGACTAAAAGAAAAATGATAATCTTAATTTTTTGTAATGGAAATAGGTGAATAAAAAATACAGTTTAGTTGCTAGCCAAAAGGTTACTGAATCTTTTGATACTCCATACGTCAAAAACGGCAACTCAGGTTTGGGATGCAGAAGGAACATACGCGCACACACATACAAACTCTCATATATATATATATATATTGATTCAAAATGTGACCGCGTGTGTACCATTAACGATTTTTTCCCCTCCGTCTTCCCTTCTCTGGATCTTTCCTTTTCCTATGTTTCTGACGAAGAGTTCCGCTCGAAACGTCAAACCCTCCTTCTTTCCTTCCTTCCTGAGCGTCCAATAATACTATATTTGTTCCACATCCTCGCGTTATTGTGTTTTCTCTTTGTGTTTTCATGTTTGGATTAACTTTATATATATATATATATATATGCGACAAACTTCCTTCAGTTTCCGTCTACCAAATCCACTCAGAAGGCTTTGGTCGGCTCAAGGTTATAATAGAAGACACTTGCCCAAGGTGCCTTGCTTGAGACTGAAACCGGAATCATGTGGTTGGGAAGCAAGCTACTTACTATACAGGCACTCCTGTGCTTATAAATATATATATAATGGAATAATTACTATGAAGCATTGTGTAGAATATATTGTATAAAGGATCGTGGGTGGGTAAGGCCAAAACAATGCAAGGTAAATCGCCAGAAAACAAATATGTGAGTTAATGTAGACTTATCTTGTATTCAGTATTTCGGTGTTATGACCCCATTTTCAAGAAATAAACAAATGTTGCTGACTATTTCTTGAAAAGTGGGTCATAACCCCGAAATATTGAATACAAGGTAAGTCTACATTAATTCGCATATTTGTTTTCTTGTGATTTACTTTGCATTGTTTTGGCCTTACCCACGATCCTTTGTACTATATATATATATATATAGTGAGGGTATAAAAGGTATTGGTATCTAGAAGACCCAAAGAGTGTTATGTAATGCTAAGTGCTAAGGACAGGCCATAGTTCGAGAGTGATACGAGTGAGGAGTTTAGTGTGGGTCTTGTATTAGCCTACATCTCTCTCTCTCTCTCTCTCTCTCTCTCTCCTCTGTCTCTCTCTCTCTATCTATCTATCTATCTATATATATATATATATATATATATATATATATGGGTACAGGACGTCATAAGCCGTAAACACATGAAATATGAAAACAAATGAGTTGATACGCAAACAATGAAAGAAACAGATGAAAAACAGGACAAGTAACATAAAGAATGACCCTTCATCAGTTGTTGGCTGTCCATCTACTCCTCACTTCGAGCATTGCAGGCAGTGATTCCTCCATTAGTTCACTAGTTTCTGTAGTCTGCTGTTGTGACTGACTATCGGCTTGATATTATTATAATCTCTGTTAGTTTTAAACAGTTTGTAGTTGGAAGTAATTAATTTGCAGCAATTGTGCCATGCCTCCATTTGCACACTGCCTCTTTCTGTTGGTAGCAGTGACTGGTTGCTTTGTTATATGATAGTGGTCTTCCATATATTTTTTCTTTTGCTTTTTTTTATTTGTTTCAGTCATTTGAGAGCGGCCATGCTGGAGCACCACCTTTAGTCGAGTAAATCGACCCCAGTACTTATTCTTAGTAAGCCTAGTACTTATTCTATTGGTCTCTTTTGCCGAACCGCTAAGTTACGGAGACGTGAACACACCAACACCGGTTGTCAAGCGATGTGGGGGACAAACAGACACACACGCATGCGCGCACACACTCACACACACACACACACACACATACATATATACAACAAACTTCTTTCAGTTTCCGTCTACCAAATCCACTCACAAGGCTTTGGTCAGCCCAAGGCTATAGTGGATGACACTTGCCCAAGGTGCCACGCAGTGGGATTGAACCCGGAACCATGTGGCTGGTAAGCAAGTTAATAACCACACAGCCACTCCTGTGCCTGTATGGTAAACTTTTACATGGATCAATAATATAGGTTAGAGAAATGCATTTATTTTGTACATCAACTCAATATTTTGTAAATGTTGCTCTTTAACGATGAAATATATTAAGACAAACATATTGGGTTCTTTTCATGTCTGTTTCTATAAGACATATATAGTGTTACTATCATGTTTTGAGATGCCACTTGTTGTTCTTGGTAATTCATTCTGGTGCCATCTCTCAACATGACCTTGGTTTAATATACCAATACTGAAGCCAGGCATTATCCAATTACTATCTATTAAGTAAGATGATGGACTATTCTTATCACTTTCATTTGTTTAACTGTATCTCTAGGAGTATAATTACTGTAATTGATGTTTTATATCATGCTTCTTACATTTTTAGTGCAACTATAGCTAATCTAAACATTTTTCTTTTTAAAGAGATTGTATTTCTTGATACCATAAAGGAAATGTTTCCTGATTAAAGATAGGAAATTTTGTGGTGTTTTTGGTAATGTAATTAGATTAAAAACTGAGTGGGATGATTTTGTGATTGTATTTGGTTTGCAAGATTCTTGATGTTAGTTAGTTAGTTAGTTAGTTAGTTTTAATTTTTGCTCAAAAGCAAAATCAAGGCATGTAGGGGGACCTGATTATTTGATTAACTATTTGGTACTCAATTGGTTATGTAGGGGGACATGGAGTTATTTGATTAACTATTTGGTTAATCAATTGGTTATGTTTGTCAGAGTCCTTCCACTGCCTTTCGTAACCTCAGCAATGACACACTCTCTGTACTTCAGGTTTGTCTGTCTCCTGGTTTATAGATTCTATAGATTTATGGAGATGTAAGAAGGAGTATGTGAGAGAGAGAGAGCTTGTGTGTGTGCGTGTGTGCATGCCTGTTTGACATCGTGTGGTTTCTGTGAAAGATGTGAGTAGTTAGATGTTTAGGATCTTTTCGGTTTGAACGGCAGTTTTTTCTAGTGATGTCATATGAAATTGTCACCCATAATTATGACCCTAGTATTGATCTATTGCATTTCAATAATTCTAAAAAAGGAAGGAACACATTAAATACAAAGAGTTTAATAGTTTAAATTATGTACCTAGAAATTATGTTAAAAACTGCCGTTCAAACTGAAAGATCCTATGTTTATGTATTTATTTTATGGTTAGTGTCTGTGGATGAACTGTGTGTTAATGGATGTTTATTTATTCTTGGGATGATGTAGATGAGTGGTCCTCAGGTGGGGGTCCATATAAAATTTTGCTATTAAAATTATGTGCAATAAATTGGTTCTACTTTAACAATATACAAAGTATTTTAGCATTTTTTAAATAGAATTCCTAATAAATATTTAATTATCAAAATATGATAGGTGTTTTTTAAACATAAAATGGCTATGGATGTCCATCCATGTAAAATAGGAATCAGAGGGGTGCATAGGTACAAAAATGTTTGAGAACCACTAGTGTAGATCATATTACAATTTTATGACTTTCTTCACCTTTCATTCCCTTTTTCTGGTCCTGTTGATTTGGGGGTTTATATATTGCTATAAACAATACTGCATCTTTAAAAACCATGTTTTTGCCTGGGCGGCAAACTGGCAGAAACGTTAGCATGCCGGGTGAAATGCATAGCCGTATTTTGTCTGCCGTTACGTTCTGAGTTCAAATTCCGCCGAGGTCGACTTTGCCTTTCATCCTTTCGGGGTCGATTAAATAAGTAACAGTTACGCACTGGGGTCGGATGTAATCGACTTAATCCCTTTGTCTGTCCTTGTTTGTCCTCTCTGTGTTTAGCCCCTTGTGGGTAGTAAAGAAATAAATGTTATAATTCATCTCTGTTTCTTAGTAATTATCAACAATTAGGCAAGTTTGAGCTATTATTTTGTAGCTGTTCTAGATGCTTTCTAAATCTTTTTGTTCATGTGCATTGATGTAGATAGACTGTCATCTCTGTATACTGCTATCTCTACAAATCCAGATCTATTCCTCAACATGTGTAGAATATACAGTTTGCATATCTCAGTTCCAGTGTATATACCCATAATTCTACAGTTTCTCATTTTCTTTCTGATTCCAGAAGAAATTATAAAACTGTACTAATAATTAATTATATCAACATCTATAAATAAAATTTGTAAGTTTAAGTAAATTTAAATGTTTCATCACTATATATAACTTTCAGCCTATTGGAATTTATGCATCATATATATTATATATATATATATATTTCTACCCTTGACAGGTCGCTTCAACCGTGTTTTCTGACGTGAATTTGCTACCCAGGTATCGGTTAAACGAATTTTCCATGCTTAGATAATTCATTCACCTACTTATATATATATATATATATTATATATATGTGTGTGTGTGTGTATATCTGTGAAATGAATTTTTTAATATATTATTAATAATTTATTGGAACATAAGCCTGTATTTTATATTAGACTGGTACCAGTATGGTTGAGTAGTCGGAGAACATTTATTCTAAAAACACATAAATATGCCTCAGTTTACAAACTAAACAAGCAGGAGGAAATTGGTATAAAAATAGCAACGTATATAGATACATGTTTCTTAGACATTAATATTAAAAAATAATGTTGAAAGTAATGTTGGTTTTCTGGTTGAAGTGCGTAAAATTTATTGGTAAGGAGAGGAAATAACATTTATTTCTTAATCTGCCTTTGTAGAGAGAATGTCAGTTTTCTATGAGGACAAAGATATGAGTAGACCTGTTACAGGTCGTAGTAATATTCACTGGAGTAGTATGCTGTGCTGTTTATTAATAGAAAGTATATATTGTGTGAGTAATATAAAAACAAACAGTACTTGAAAGCAACTTCTTGATTGTATCCTACTGCCATGTAGTTGTCTTATCTGCGGTTGGATGAAATCAGTAGCTAACCTACAGAACAAACCTTCACTCCTACCTTAGTACTTTCTACCTCACACGGATAAATAAGGTGACATCTATCTATCTCTCACTCTGTCTGTTTATTTCTATCTTAATAGACATCTTACACACACTATATATATATATATATATATATATATATATATATATATATATATATATATATATATTTATATGTATATATGCACACATATATACATATTCATACACACCTATATATACATATATATGTATAATGTACAAGCGTTTCTTTAGGGCTGTGAGATATTCTGGTTATAACTTTTCGTAAAGAATAACAAAAATGATTACAATTTTTCTTAATTGTATTGACATATAAATCACAAGTTTACTTCCTGCCTATTTGCAAAACAATAAGGGTCGATGATTGGTTTACAAGTGCTGCTGGTGAAAAATATCATCTATTCAAAATAATAAGGAAAAGAAAAAAGAACAGAAAACGATTCTTTTCTTCATTCCAAGTAGATGTCGAAACAAAAGGTTATCCTAAATCTAATTACAGTGTATGACATTTAACAAGATGATACAGAGGAGCCAAGAATTACTTGACAAGTAATCACAGAATTGATTTACATCTTGGATAGTTTTTCTTGAAGTAGGAAATGATATTTAACATATTTGAAAGCTTAGTGAGATAACATACACTTTGGATTAAAGTTGAAAATACTCCAGTGAAAAATGTTTACATCAAATACTTTGGAAAAGGCTGAAATGAAAAGAAAAAAGTTTAAGTTATAACAATGGTTTCAAACAAAAACTTTTAAAAATAATACAATAAATAGATGATTTAAAAAAAAAAAATTTCTGCAAAAATATATTACTTAAAATTTATGGTTTAATTACATTAATATCTTTTTAATGTCTGAATTTCTCAGCACTATCACTGATATTACCACATTAGATTAAATTCAATTCATATAGGAACACGTATTATTATATGGAAACTACTTTACTTCTCTATTGCTACAGTTATTGCATAATTATAACTTGAATATAAAAGTTAAAATATTTTACACATTTCAATATCATTTCATTTGCCAAAAAAATATTTTTTAAAAATCAGAAATAATGTCACTTCTAACTCCAAAATAGTATAACTTGAATCCTACACTTTTATAGACCAACATAATTTGTTACGGAAACGAACTGGTGAATTATCTGAAGTATATAACCTGTCTTGGAGTAAAATGGCACAATATCTTTCTACAATATCAAATCATGGTGTCATGTACGTTCACCGCTCTCTGTCTAATTCAGTCGTTGAGATGCAGACTGGCCACTCAACCAAAGGATCTGTAGTATTTCATTCAAGCAGGACACAGAAGCTAAAACTAGACTTGGCTAAAAGGTAATTCTTATCACATTTTAATGTAATTAAAGTATTTTATTTAGTTCAATCCTTTATTTTCTGATGGAGTGAAAAATAATTTTGAAATTAATATTTGATATTTCAAGTCTAAATTTTTTTTTGTCATTTTTTAAAATATAATCATTTCTATACAAATATAATGTTTCTCAATGACCACGTGTGAGAGAACCCATCAAGATAGGATAGAAGAGATGTGTGAGATGTCTTTAAATGTTTAATTGGTATTTCAGATATAGATTGATAATAATCTGTAAGAGAAAAGAAATGTCAGAGTGGCATCATTTTAATAAATGAATGATTACATTTGTTATTTGCTTATAAATATAGTTATAACATTCTCTCATTAATAATCATAATTTATATTAGAGAAGAAAAATAATTGTTGGTAAATTACAAAATTTTCTGTTCATTATTATTCTAGATATTTTAGGTTTTTGATATTGTTTTTATGAATCAATTATTTCAAGATAATGATTTTACATTTACCAATCTAGATGTCTGATCTTCAACATCACAAATTATGAACTTAATCCTGTCACAATAGATTAACTACAAAATGACCGGATATATAAGCAGCTCACATGAGTTTGACATAAATATTATTTAGCTAGAACTCTTATATCACACATTGTGTTGTCTTTGCAGGCAAAATCTTAAAAATTCTTACCTTGGGTTACCTGATGAAAATAATGGTTCTAGTTTATCTAGTTAAGTAAAATTTATCTACAAGTTAGCATGTCCCTCTCTCATTCACACAACATCATAGACACTCTGAATCATTTTCACTTAAATGTTTTTGAGTGAGAAATGTATTGATTTCTTACATTGGCACAATTGTATTTGGTGGGTGTAGTTGACTGGATTGAGCCATTGAACACTTTTTTCTATTAACTCTGAAAGGATTAAAAACAAATTCTCTTCAGCAGAAAATTATTTCAGAATATAGAAGAATGGAACTAAATTTTGTTTTTTATCATATACTCTTTACTCTCTTTTACTCTTTTACTTGTTTCAGTCATTTGACTGTGGCCATGCTGGAGCACCGCCTTTAGTCGAGCAAATCGACCCCAGGACTTCTTTGTAAGCCTAGTACTTATTCTATCGTTCTCTTTTGCCGAACCGCTAAGTTACGGTGACGTAAACACACCAGCATCAGTTGTCAAGTGATGTTGGGGGGGACAAACACAGACTCACAAACATCCGCACACACACACACACACACACACAAACACAAACACACACACAAACACAAACACACACACACACACACACACACACACACACACACACACATATATATATATATATATATATATATACACATATATACAACAGGCTTCTTTCAATTTCCGTCTACCAAAGCCACTCACAAGGCTTTGGTTGGCCCGAAGCTATAGTAGAAGACACTTGCCCAAGGTGCCACGCAGTGGGACTGAACCCGGAACCATGTGGTTGGTAAACAAGCTACTTAACACACAGCCACTCCTATGCCTATCACTTTAATGAAAAACATTGGCACAAGGCCACAATGTTTTTTAGAAGGATAGTCAACCAAATCAATGCCAGTGCTTTATTTTATCAACTCTAGAAAGATTAAAGGCAAAGTTTACCACAACAAGTTTTAAGTAAGATAATATTAATGGTTGTAAAGAAGCAATAATCTCTATAATTAGTTTTTCAGTTATGTAAGATTCATTTTGTTTCTCATTAGAAAACATACCAAGGCTGGTTATAACTGAAAATAATCAATTATAATAAAAACTTGAAAATATAATTTATTAACATTTACCTTGAAGTGAAGAATATTGAAATATAATTTTTATTTGAGAAGTTTTCAAATTATTTTGCCATAATTCAATTACTAAATTAAATATGTAATACACAATAACTTTGCAATAACCTATAATGCAATCAAGTTAGATTAATTTTATATAAGAATGTACAATAAAATTTGCTCTAAAACAATATTGGGGTTAAACTCCATGGTGAGAGCATGTAAATCTGGATCATATTCAGTTTCTATAAAAACATAGTTACATCTTTGTCAAGCATGGGAAATGAAAAGAGGTACACCTACCTTCCTCTCTTATCTGCACCTGTCTAGTAGTAGTCTCTCCAGTAATCCTGCCCTACTCTGTCACCCAGTATACGCAGCTGCTATCTAACCAACCCAGGAGCGAATTCCCTGACGTCCATTCACGATGCTTCAGCTGGTGAAAAGAGGCCAACCCCTGTCCTGTCTCCCCCACACTTCCCCTCTCACACTTCCCCTTCTGGTCAGTCCCTTGACCATTGATATCATGGACCTCTTCTTCTGGCTCATCCCCACATGCCCTACTGATCTCAAAGATCACCTCCTCACTTGAAATCTACCACCCACTTGAGTGGGCACCTTGCACGTTGTGATCTTCTTAAACTGGGAACCTCATTCTCTTCTTCTTCTCCACAATAATCAGCCAATGAAGCGACAATCCTATGAACATCCAAGATATGATGCAGCAATTCAATCCACACAGATGTTGCTTTTGGAATTGACTGCCATCACTATTCCTCTGTTCCACTGAGTTGTTCAGCATACCTCTGGTGGCTTGACTCAGACTTCATCTCCCACCTCACTCTTCTACAGAGTATTTCAGTGGTTTACTCAGATGCTGCCGTTCATATTTGAATATCACTCTATGTGGCACGGACTCTTTGGCCTGTTCTGATTGGGGGAACATGTTGTACCAGAAAACCGCTTCCAGCTGTGAGACATGTCCCCTCTCCACCATGGCCTTGACTGTTCTATGATGTCTCTCCATGATCCCATTTCTACTTGGCCTGTATGCTACTCTGAAAAAGCGGTGCACTTTCCACCTGTCAAGTATCTCCTTCAGTGCCTCCAAATGAAATGCTGTGCTGTTGTCCATCAACAATTCATCCACAGGGCCTTGCTCTAAGAAAACCTCATTTAGAATACGTGCCATCTCGTCCACAGTGCTTGTCCTCAATTCCCCCCAAATGGCCATCCAGCCTGGCCCACAATTGACCATTGAAAGATATGTTCTCTGCCAGTAGTGTGTTACATCCACTGCTAGTCATCTCCAGTTGTGCTCTACTGAAATGTTTCCCTGCTCATACACACCCAGGGCAGGGTCGATGGATTGACACCTGTCACAGTTCCTGACCACCTTTTGGATGCTCTGTCTAGTAATGTAAGCATCAATCCTCCTGGCGAGATACAGGGTCCTATCCACTACCATATGATGCATAGCCAGCTGTCTCCTTAGCTCGGAGTCATTTAACACCGTGGCTACCCCTTGCTTCGATTCTTCCGGCTCCCCTAACCAGGCCTTTTTTACCCTGGTTAGAGCATCTTCCTTGTTTCTCTCTGAAGGCACAAAGACTACATTTATCTTCAGGCTGAACTTGCCAATCAGCTCCCGTAGAATCCCTAGGTGGTACTTCGCTAGCATTTCTGCAGCCCTTTTGATTCACACCCTCTTCATCAGTGATCACTGATCCTACCCAGCCAAGCATGGTAGCTGAATCCATCCAGATTTCGATGGAGTGCAGCTCCCATTTCAAGGCCAAATTCATTTCCTTCAGCACCAACTCAGTGACATTGATGTGGTTGTTGTCGTCTGCTTTTTGAAGCCAAGCGGCATCCTCTACTTTGGTACCTTCAATTTCCAACACAACCCCTATTGCAATGCTGCTAGTATCACACCATATGGTCCCACAATCTGATTTGGGCACATGCCAGTTCCCTCTGACTGGGTCTTCCTCTCCAGCATTTCCTGCATCATTGCCACCGTCCCTTCTCCCACCTTGTCACTTCATTTCTCCCCTTCTGCTTGTCGCTTGGTATAACTTCATGCTGTACACAACCACCCCGCGATCGGGTAGTAACTTACGAACTTCCTGCACATTGAAAACAGTTCTCTCCTGCTGACATTGGTACCCAGCTCCAGGATCTCATTCCCCCTATGAAACACCAACTCGCCTGTTCTGTCTCTCTGAAGCTTAAGCCCCAGTGCAGCTCCTCCAACCATTGGCTCCAGTGGCTTTGCAATCAGCCCGAATTCAGATGTCTCACAACCTCTGCGGCAGGCACTATGGTCTTGTCCATTAGGATGTCATCTATGTAGGAACTGGTCTTTTGCAAAATGTCATTCAATTTGCCCTTCACTTTGAGGAAGAAAGCCTGTGTTGCCTGCAGTGGTAATAGCTCCCTGAACATTTTCCAACTTCTTCTTACCTTACCGACTATACCCTTGTTTTGGAAATACCATCTTCACCTTTGTACATAACCTGTACAGCCTTCACAAGCCATTCATTCATCCAGTGATGTAAATAAATGAACGTCAAGATAAAATGATAATCCTAACAGACTTAACCATCATTAATCCAATTTCTCTTTTATGTCTCTTATAAGATTTCTGTAATTTATTTAGTGTCAAATGTACACTAATGCTTGAATAATTTTAAAATATCCATATAGACCGGATACAATCTGTCTGAAATGCATATGGATTAGCCTACTCTGGAACTGGATGAAACCCAATGGAATTATGATGCTATGCATATTCTTTCACAAGGTTTGAGCCTCAAAGTTACTTTAGAACAAGATTAAATGATTAAATATAAGCTTACTTTATACAAACATCTAGAGAAATAAAGACAGTGGGGTGGCTTATAGAATTTGAACCAAATATAGATGCTGCCATAAATCACTCAAGATACTGAGACAGGATTGAAGTCTACATAAAATTGAAGTTTGAAAACTGACATTGGGTCAATTTATTCATCTATTTTTCATTACTGTGTGCATGCAGACACACTTTGTTGTATGCAGAGATGGATTAACTGTTAAATAAAACCCTTTTTGTGCTCAGGGCACCAATGAACAGGGACACCACAGTATTTTTTTGCCAGTACCAGATTTACCAAGGTACTTACGACATAAATTATAATAATTTTGCTTTAATGAATAAGGTGTTGAAAATTATCATTTATTCCTTATGTCCAAGTAAATAATTTGCTTCTTTTGTTTACTACTATTTAGTGTTTAAAACAACAGGTTATATTCGATAAAGTTCTGAGGTCTGGCCCACATTTCTAATCTATTATTTCACATTCAACATTTTTTATGTATTCATTTAGGAAAAGGTATGCTTATACTTGAAAATTTAATGTGTAAAAACTGCATTTCACAGCAAATATGATATACACCATCATCACATCAGCTTTTTTATTGTTAGATAAGCTATTTGAATTTACACAAAATCCACATCACTTACAAATATAAACATGTATAAAAACTTTTTGTTTATAATTGTTAATATATATTTCTTTCTTTTTTTTTTCATAGAATAATTTATTAAAGTTCAATTAATAACTGTTTGACTGTCAGCTTCATAATTTTATTCAGGAAACTAGTTTTCCTGAATACTTAAATAAGTGTATTGTAGGAATTCTATACTTTATAAATTACTACATATTTGTTATATTTCAGTCTCAGAGAGGTACTTTGGTAGCAGAATAGTAGAGCAACTAGTAAAATGCTCAGCAGTATTTACTTTATGTCCTAATTTAAAATTCTGCTGGAGTTGGCTTTGCTTTTCATCTTTCTGACATTGGTAAAACAAGGACCAATTAGGATTTAGGTTGATTTTAATTGAACAATACACTTTTCCCAAACTTGCAAGCCTTGTATTTGTGTTAAAAATTGTAGTTTTTCAGATTAAAATTACATCTCAATTTAAATTTGATCAAACAGATTATGAAAAGAAATAGTTGAATGTTTAGTCAAGCTATACACCATTTAATATTCTCTAACCTATAGTATAGCTAGACTATATCTTATATTCCTTCAACAGCTTATATTTCTGCCAAAATACCACCATGACACGTTATTCTGTTACAGCAAAACATGCTTTATAATCACGAAACACATTATTATAAAAAGACTTCGGAGTCTGTTGTCAGCAGACTCTTAGTATTTTTTCACCTTTAGATCTTTGATATAATGCTATCACTGCTATCTGTTAATTGATAGATTACATCAAAATAAGAAGTCAGACTTTCTTAACTACTACAAAGATCTGATTATAGAATGTAGCAGACAAATTGAAAGTAACTAGACTTTCAATGAGAAAGAAGTATTGTAGTGTACAAATGTTTAACATGAATTGTCATAATTTCATTCATCCATAATAGATGAACCCAAGCTGTCTTGATAAGGATGGTTTGCATATCTTTACACATTTAAAGTATTGTTTAACCCAATGTCTCATTCAATAATTCTATAACCAAGCTAAGCCATAATGTGAAGGAAAATAAGACAATTATCGCTGGCTGCTACTCTAGAACTTTAGATATTAAAAGACATTGATAATATTCTTTTCAAACACTGGAGTAAATAAAATTAGATAAATAGTCCTTAATAATAAATAGCTTTGCAGACTGAAAACTGGACACTTTCACCACCACCACCACCACCACCACCACCACCATCACACCATCAGCAGCATTTTAGCATTCAGTTTTCCACAGCCGGATGCCTTTCCTGTTGCCAACCCTCACTTGCTTCCACTTATTTCTACTGATTAGATAGGAATGACATTGATTGTCCTATGGTAACACTTGTTTACAATGATCACACGATGTCAAGACGAGGAGGCACAAACACATAACTCAGATTCACGCATACACATATATCCATCCATACATACATATTGTGTGTGTGTGTGTGTTGTTTCAGTCATCTGACTGTGGCCATGCTAGGGCACTGCCTTGAAGGGTATTTTAGGTGAACAAATTGACAACAGGTTTTTTTTTTAACCTAGTACTTATTCAATCAGTTGTTTTTGCTGAACTGCTGAGTCACAGGGACATAACACACCAACACCAGTTGTCAAGCAGTGAGTGGGGACAAACACAGACATAAAGACATGGACACACGCGGTTTCCACCTAACAAATCCACTCACAAGTCTTTGGTCAATCTGAGAGTACAGTAGAAGACACTTGCCCTAGGTGCTATGCTGTGGGATTGAACCTGGAACCAAGCTTCTTACCACACAGCTTTGCATATGCCTATAGCCACACCAGGGCCTATAAGCCATGCCAGTGCCTCTAAGCTATGCCTACTATATAGCTCTGGAATATAGTGTATTTTTTAATGTTATATGTTTTTAAAGGGATTTTCCCCTGCAGTTTCTGGTTTTTTAAAACAACACATATACATTAAGTATGTTGCAAGGATAATGTTTTTATTCTTGGGCTTCTTCTATTACATACTTCAAACTTTCATATACATATGTAATAATGAAATTATTGTATACAGTGCTCAGGTGCACCACAACTTGTCAAAAGCGCGTATAAAGCATATGCAGTAATGTACAAACGTCTGGAAAGCAAACAGTGTATGAGTCAGATACATGCTTGCGTGTGTATGGAGGGGGGAAAATCAGGTGTAGTTTGTGTTGGCGAATCTCAGGAAGTATGGAAGTTTTGAAGGATGCATTATATATATATATATATATATATATATATATATATATATATATATAATGATGAGCTTCTTTCAGTTTCTGTCTACTAAATCAGAAATTGAAAGAAAGAAGTATTATTAAACATTTTGAAATAAGCATTAGCAACCATAGAAAATCTTGTAAAAATACAAGATAAAAAAACAGAGATACATCCTTCCTGTATAATACACAAAGCTCTCTTATGTTTTATGCTGTAAATCATAAAGTAACTTATGCTATTAAAGACAATACAAAATCCTTTCAATATTCTAATACTGGATGCTGCTCATAGAGTTTGTAAGATTCTTACAGGGAAGTTGGTAATTCTGTATTAATTAGAGTCTACACAGAGCATCTATTATTTTTAGCTCTGAAGTAGAAATAATCTGAAAGAAAATAATGGGTACCTTCATTACAACACTAATGATATATAAATAAAAAAACAAAAAAGAGAGAAATGCTTGTATTAGTTGGCTTTGATCCAGCAGACTTAAGATAAAAGGCATTCCAGCCATGACTATTCCAATTTTATTTTAATTACTATCTATCTAGGGTTACATTTTTGAGTGTGTTTTTTTAATTTTTTTAAGATGGTAGGGAGGGCTTTAAGGGAGAATTGGCTTCTATTTCTAGAGGCTACATAAAGGTTCCTGGTTTTCTTGCAATTACTTTTAATGGACTGACTCCTAAAAGCAATGCAATACAGGGCCTACATGTGGTCAAAGGTGATACAATCATTGAACTCTTTACATTCTGAAATCCTTTTAATATCCATGATTCTATATAGAGGTGTCTCTTATTCCTTCTCGAGCCATGCCTGGCTCATAAGGACCAGTTTCCCGGTTTCTTTGGCATATAGGTTCCCCACCTGGACTAGACGCCAGTCCGTCGCAGGTGAGCTGCAAGATGCAGGAGGAAAGAGTGAGAGAAAGTTGTGGCGAAAGAGTCAGCAGAAGTTTCGCCATTACCTTCTGCAGGAGCCACATGGAGCTTAGGTGTTTCACTCATAAACACACACACATCGCCCGGTCCGAGATTCGAACCCGCGATCCCTCGACCACGAGTCCGCTGCTCTAACCACTAGGTCATGTGCCTCCACAGAGGTGTCTCTGTCACATATCAAGTTGATAAGACCAGTTTATCTAAGTTGAATTAGATTTTATTAAACTACAGTTAGTAAAAATATTTATTAAACTACAATTAGTAAAAATATTTTTACTTAGATGTTTCCTCTCTCATACGTTGTCTGCTTGATTGTTTTTCTCAGTCTTTTATTTTTTTAAAACTATTGTTGTATTTAGGAATGGTCATTTTGCCAGTTTAGCCAATAAAACACACACACTATATATTTGGTGTTACTTTGCTTCAGCGTTATTTTTTTTTACATTAACCTTAATCTTATTTCGGCCAGAGTTCTTTCGTCACACTCCAGTGACCACATCAGTGGTCCTTTGCTTTCTTCTTTCTTATTTGTGTGTCTCTCCTTACTAACCATCAGCCATTTTGTATTTCTATTGTATGTGTCTTCATTTGCATATGCGCATATCTCTATGTGCATCTATGTTTAGTTAGTGTGTATATGTGTGTGTGTGGGGGGGATGCCTGTAATATTTGTATCTCCTGTTTATATACATTCGTGTAATTTGTTTTTGTTTTTGTTTATTCTTATTTTGTTCACGTGTTTACACCCACTTATCATTATTATTATTATTATTATTATTATTATTATTATTATTATTATTATTATTATCATCATTATCATTATTATTATTATTATGTATGTATGTATGTATAACAATAATAATAGTAATAATAATAATAATAATAATAATAATAATAATAAAAAAACTAAGAAAAATAAAAAAAAAAACTATTTTCATATTTGTGTGCATTCATTACAAATCTTGCAATGTAATGCATATCCTTCAGTTCATGAGAAACAATAGGAAATGATCTTTGAATTAAAAGTCAGTAATCTCACATTAGTAAATATTCTAGCAACTCTCTTCATAACGAGTTTCACATTTATTACCTATGCCACTTAATTGTTAGAAATAACTGATATCAGTAGGCTACCAATGCCACTCATTCTACAGACGTGACTGCTTTTGTTGGCTGCATTCTTGGACACCAATAGAAGTTTTTTCGCTTTCTCCTTGACAATGCATTTTATCATCTGTAGTGTTCCGAAATGCATCTGTGTGCAGAATGATAAGTTGTGGGATAATAAGCAGCATCCGTTTAATTTTAAGCAGTTATTTCTACTCTGTATATTCAACGGCCAATTTATATTCATAACATACATCTCTGTCATACCTACAGAAATTGTTCATGAAGACCCGCTGATAGATGCTGTTGTTATATCTACAATGAACATTGTCAGAAACAAAATATAAACTCTAGAAATATATTCTAAAGTATTGTGTACAATGCACAAACAATAACAATTCTGATTCATTGTTGAGTCCTTACCTATAATTAAGCACACCCATGCACTTAATAGATAATTATATCATTTCAATGAAACCATGTATTTAACAAATACTCTATCCTTCTATCAACATTATGGTACCTTCTTAATATCATTCTAGTTTTATACACATGCATGCATTCCCTTTGCTAAATCATTGCTATATGCTCAAAAATATATAATCTTATATAGCAATCAAAATCAAAATCATTTCGATGACTGGCATCCGTGCTAGCGGGGTGCAATGAGCCCCATACGAGTGTGATTGTTGACAGAGTGGCTATTCAAGTATGATCGTTACCAGCGTCGCCTTACTGGCACTTATGCCTGTGCTAGTTGGGTGCCAAGAGCACCATCTGAGCATGATCGTTGCCAGAGCAGCCAACTGGCTTCCATACCCATGGCACGTAAAAGGGCACCATTCGAGCATGACCATTACCAACGTTGCTTCACTGGCACCTGTGCCGGTGGCACGCGTAAAAAGATTCGAGCGAGATCATTGCCAGTACCGCCTGACTGGCCCCCATGCCGGTAGCACGTAAAAAGCACCCACTACACTCTCGGAGTGGTTGGCGTTAGGAAAGGCATCCAGCTGTAGAAACTCTGCCAGATCAAGACTGGAGCTTGGTGCAGCCATCTGGTTTGCCAGCCCTCAGTCAAAATCGTCCAACCCATGCTAGCATGGAAAGCTGACGTTAAACAATGATGATGATGATGATGATGGCACTACACAAAGTTTGGAATAAATAGCCTCATGTAGCCACTTGATCACCAGAAATAACACATAAATTCCATCTTAAAAAGAGTATGACAATGTAATCCTAGTGATAAAAAAAAGACAGGTTGGTCACAGCTGGAATGCCTTTTAACATACATCTGTTTCATTGGGACTGACATGAAGGTAAACAATAACAAATCTTTATTCACCAACACTCTTCAATCATTTAGCTGTCACTCAGCTGTGTCCTCACTTTATGTCTTGTACCTTAACTTACAATCTCCCCACCTCTGTTTCTCTGAACTTGTTGGTCATATACCAACTCTACCTAAACAGACTTGTCTTACTTGACATTCTTCACTGTATATCATTCTCCAGATTCGATTTTGTGTATTTGGCTTAATCGTCAGAACAGCCCCCTTTTTTACTTACTTTCCATCTATGTTTTCTTTTCAAATGAATAACCTTCAACAGTTTAAACTTAATATTGATTATATTAACCATTACTACCCAATTTTACCTATTTCCACTTCATTTTGAATCATAAATTTAAGGGCTCTTTAAGAAAGGCCTGATAGTTTCTAGATTATTTCAAAGGGGTCAAAGGTGGGTAGATTCTGTCTCCTTAAGCTCAATGGATTAAATTATTTTCTGAGAAATCTTTGTAAGGCATTTTGCAAATCCATAATAGTTTTAATAAATTTGGTAAAAAGTACATATTTCAATTCTGGAAAATATTTTGTTTTGGCAACTAAATCTCATTAATTTCAATAATCATGTGAATAGAAAGTGTTATTGCCATTATTTCTTTAGTATGAAAGCCACACATGTGTGCAGAGCTTTGATTCCGCCTCTTAGGGAAATCTTCATTCATGCTAAGTCTACCCCCAGACAAGATATGTGTAATCACTCAAAAGGTTTCATATTCAAATTGGAATGCTTTGTTTCAGATTTAATATAAGGCTGCAATACAAAACTTCACTTACCAAATCTATCTTTTAATCTTTTACTTGTTTCAATCATTAGACTGCAACCATGATGGGCACTAACTTGAAGAATTTTAGCTCAATGAATTGATCCTAGTACTCAGTTTTTAAAAGCCCAGTACTTATTATATCACTTTTTGTTTGTTTTCTTTCCTCTTGAATATATAAACTTCTGAGAGATGTGTGAAGAAGTGCCACTCCCAAACTGAAGGAATCCAGGGTAGAGGTAGACCCAGGAAGACATGGGATGGGGTGGTCAAGCACGACCTTTGAACATTGGGCCTCACAGAGGCAATGACGAAAGACCGAGACCTCTGGAGATATGCTGTGACTGCGAAGACCCGACAAATGTAGTGAGTTCATGGCTCGCAGGATGGCCTGCTGTGCTAACCTTGGATCGTAGGGTGACCTGCTGTGCTTGAGGAAACCTATTGAGTCAAGTACATGATCAAAATAAAAATCAAATGGAAATTGTAGTTGTGATACCTGTACCGGTGGCATGTAAAAAGCACCATCTGAACGTGGCTGATGCCAGCGCCGCCTTGACTGGCATTCATGCCGGTGACACGTAAAAAGCACCAACTGATCATGGCCATTTCCAGCCTCCTCTGGCCCTTGTGCCAGTGGCACGCAAAAAGCACCCACTACACTCACGAAGTGATTGGCATTAGGAAGGGCATCCAGCTGTAGAAACATTGCCAGATCAGATTGGAGCCTGGTGCAGCATCCTGGCATCCCAGACCCCAGTCAAACCGTCCAACCCATGCTAGCATGGAAAACGGACGTTAAACGATGATGATGATCATCATCATAATCATCATCATATTAATGTTATATCAATTTTTACACAGAACCTACTGTCATTTTGAACACCAGATACAGTACCCTACTGTTCATCAGAAAATGTCATTTTCTAGTAACAAAGCAAATAGCCATAAAGTCAACCTTTTACTTGTTTGTTTATCTTGTCTGTGCATGAGATTGTCATTCTCTTGAATTATGTAAATGTAACCTGTTCAAAATCCCTCTCTCTCTCTCCCTCTGTCTGTCTCTCTCTCTCTCACTCTAACATTTACTCATCCATTTGTCAAGAGACAATGAAGCTTTGTGCTACTAATCAGGCAGGATTTGAGCTGAAGCACCTTTATTGATGAATAGCCCAATTCTGGAGCAGCATACCTTGTGCCTGCTTTTTTCAGGTTGTATTTAGCCTTTAATGTGTTGGTATTAGTTTCTGTTGTCAACATTCCTTTTTCCAACTCTTCAGTTCTCTTTTGATAAATGTTCATCATGTTTGTATTCACGACAGGTTTCCACTTGTCTCAGTTTGCTGCCAAGGCTTTTCAGCTTGCTAGGTAGATGTCACTGGCCTTCATGTCACATTTGCAGACATCCTTGCAATGTATAAACGGTTTTCCAGCAGGTTTAGTTCCAGTTACTAGCTCTCCATACAAGATTTCTTTGGGACTATTTTCCCATTAAGTCGACACTAGCCTGAATGGTTTTCAATTGTTTTGCTTCAGGCAAATCATTTGCATCAGATAGTGGGACAGCATCCCAAACAACGATGTCCTGAAACAAGTAGGAATTCTTAGCCTATTTACTATACTCTTCAAAATAGAAAGCTAGCTATTATTAGTCAAGGTTAGGCTAGTGGGGTTTGCTTTGTCCAATGGCAAAATTTAACAGCTCCTTATTATTAATGCACAGTTAGCATGAAAGACTGTATCACCCATGAGTAACCTTGGTGATGATTTCTGTCATGGACAGTGTCCATTGTTAAATTTGAAAACAAGAAATTATATTCAGTAATGTCATTATGTTCTGAAGTGTTTTAGATTTAATGGTAATAAGGAATATTTCAGTTATGTTTTTGTTTTTAGAAATAATTAGAAAAACTTTATTGTTACTTTTACTTTATATTTTTCAAACCTAATGACCAGTGTCTTAAGTTTTAGTGGGTGGGTGACCCAATGGCTATATTATGCTTATATCTATCAATTTATCTACTTGTTAGTTATTATAGTAGTTATTTGGGAGGAATTAACAGAATTGATAAGGCACAATGCTTTGGATATTGGCCTTTTTACACATGGACACTAAACTCTGCTTGTGAAGACCTGTTGGGAAAGTGAAATCAGAATCGAAATTGAACCAATCCTATGACTGGCACCCAGCAGTTGCCAGTGCCGCTGGACTGACTCCTGTACAGGTGGCAAGTAAAGAAACACCGTTTCGACCCTGTGCTTGAGGAGACCTATTGAGTCAAGTACATCAACATCAAAAATCAATGGAAATTGTAGTTGTGATCCCTGTGCCGGTGGTACGTAAAAAGTACCATCCAAACGTGGCTGATGCCAGCGCCACCTTGACTGGCTTCCATGCCGGTGGCACGTAAAAGTCACCAACCGATCATGGCCATTGCCGGCCTCGCCTGGCACCTGTGCCAGTGGCACGTAAAAAGCACCCACTACACTGACGGAGTGGTTGGCATTAGGAAGGGCATCCAGCTGTAGAAACACTGCCAGATCAGACTGGAGCCTGGTGCAGCCTTCTGGCTTCCCAGATCCTGGTCGAACTGTCCAACCCTTGCTAGCATGGAAAACAGACATTAAACGCTGATGATGATGATGATGATGATTATATGTAGCATTGCAGGTATTAGTTTTTGTTTCATAACCACTGCAATTCAACTAGTAATTCTTAAACTGGATGGCAGTAACCCCTTGGGGACATTTTGAGCCCACGAAAGGTTGGTAGTCATCAAGAAGTGCTATCAAGGTCATAATTTATTCTGAGAAATAAAATATTTAAATTAGATACATTATATTTTAAACTAATTTTCTTTGTCAGGATTAAAATGTGAGAAGAGCATTGTCTGTAAATGTGTGATACAACTGACATTCCTGTCATTACAAGGGAGTGAAGTTGTTAATATTTGCTTTCTCTTACCTGGTTGAGAAATGGTTCAGCATTACTACTGGACATCTCTTAGGTAAACAGTGAAGTATATTACAAATATAGAAAAGGGTTCTGTTAGTCAAATATCAAATCTGATATTTTTAAATTAGCAAAGTCTCTTTAAGAACATTACAGCTGATATTTTACATTAGCTACCCATTACTTTTGAAACATAATGATTTGTTGAATATCTTGAATTGTTTTACATTTGTTTTTATCCTGTCTTAAAGGTAAACAACTATTGACGCATATGTTTGGGTCATTAATACCAGTAATAAAACTAATAATATTTTAATTAAAATTTTAATTGTGCTGAATGTTGCTCTTTGCTTTAAATTTTTTTTATTTATGCTTAATGTAAATCTAAACATAATTTCATTATATAAATCCTTGCCTCCTTTAGTAATTTCCATAAAAAATTAGCATAAGGCATCTATTCAATGCAGATGCAAGATGGGATAGGCTAAGAGAATGTGGATAATAAACCACTCTGTAAAATTAGGTTGTTTGATTATATTAATTGCATTTTTTTTCTTTTGTGTAAAGCATGTGTTGAGGGCATTTATAAAATGCCATTTGGTGAAAAGGTGTTGGCAAAACACAATTTGGTAAGCTACAAAGGTTTGAGAACCACTAATTCAAACTGCCAGGAGTAAGTAGTAGATCATATGGAAATGTTATCTACTAAAAATCTTCTCTGAAATATGACTATTGTCCTTTCCTGGGGGAGATTTATCTTTTGTCCACTTCACTTGTACACAGGTACAAGATTTTCTGGGCAGGGAACACTGACGGGGTTGGTGGCGTGGGTATAATTATCGCTGAGAAATGGATAGATAGAGTAATTGAGGTAATCAGAGTAAGTGACAGAATACTTAAGATTAGAATAGTGCTTCATAATAGATTAGCAACCATTATATCGGCCTATGCCCCTCAGCCAGGGCTACCCGATGGACAGAAAGACAGTTTCTATGACACCCTACTGCAGACCACCTCATCGACGAACGACAGGGACCTTCTCTTTGTGGCTGGTGATTTCAATGGGCATGTTGGACGACATGCTGGGGGCTTCCATGGCGTACATGGAGGCTACGGTTATGGTTCCCGCAACGAGGAGGGAACCAGGCTGCTGGAGTTCTGCGATGCGAATAGTCTTATGGTCTGCAACACTAACTTCAGGAAACCAACAAGCCACCTGGTCACCTACCGATCGGGCCGGCATACTAGCCAAATCGACTACATCCTTGCCAGAAAAAGGGAAAGATGGCTGCTTAAAAATGCCAAAACCTTCCCAGGCGAAGAATGCACCCCACAACATAGACTGGTAGTTAGTGACTTTAGGATCAGGACTAAGAGGGCGACTAGAAGACGACCAACATGGAGAAGAAGGGTCTGGAAGCTTAAAGCCCCTGCGAATGGACAGAGATTTAGAGATATGTTACTTGAAGCCTTTGACGAAGTGGAAGGGGGTATAGCTACACATGGGGTAGAAGACAACTGGACGTTTCTGAGGGACAACCTGCTGAAAGCCGCTGACCAGATCTGTGGCTGGTGCAAAGTCCCCTTAAGACCCAAAATAACGTGGTGGTGGAACAATATTGTTGACAGGGCTATTAGACAAAAGAAACAGGCTTGGAAGGCCTGGAAGAACGGTGGTAGCAGGGAAGGGTATCAGACTGCCAGAAGGGAAGCTAGGAGACAGGTCTATCTAGCCAGAGGGGAAGCAGATAAGAGAAAATTTGCCAATGTCCTGCGCCGTGAGGATGAAAGACTTGAGGTATTTCGTGTTGCAAGACAGTGTGTGAGAGAGAATCGTGATGTGGTAGGAGAGAAATGTGTTCGCATGGAGGATGGTTCACTTGCGCTAAATGAGGATGCAAAGAGAGAAGCTTGGAGACGCCACTATGAAAGGTTACTGAATGAGGAAAATGAATGGGATAAAGAGAGTCTGCCGAATGTTGACCCTACAGAGGGACCAGCTATCCGAGTTGATAGTTCCGTGGTAGCTAAGGCAATTAGAAGCATGAAGACAGGGAAAGCCCCAGGCCCATCAGGAATTACTGCAGAGATGCTCAAAATATCTGGCAGTGTCGGCTATAACCTAGTCACCCGTATAGTCAACCAGGTGATACACGAAGGAGTCATACCCAATGACTGGTGCAGCAGCATACTAGTCAACTGCTACAAAGGTAAAGGTGATGCCCTAGATACAAATAATTACAGAGGTATCAAGCTGTTGGATCAAGTAATGAAGGTTACGGAGAGGGTCATAGCCCAACTAATTAGAGAGAGAGTTAGTTTAGATGAGATGCAGTTTGGGTTCGTGCCAGGAAAAAGTACCACTGATGCTATATTCCTGGTAAGGCAGCTGCAGGAGAAATACCTAGCCAAAGATAAGCCCCTGTACCTGGCTTTCGTTGACATGGAGAAAGCTTTTGATAGGGTCCCCCGATCCCTTATCTGGTGGTCAATGAGGAAACTAGGGATAGATGAATGGCTGGTGAGGACTGTGCAAGCCATGTACAGAGATGCCGTAAGTAAGGTTAGGGTTGGCAACATGTACACAGAAGAATTCAAAGTAGAGGTTGGGGTCCACCAGGGTTCAGTACTCAGCCCCCTCCTATTTATCATAGTACTCCAGGCAATTACGGAGGAATTCAAGACAGGCTGTCCCTGGGAGCTCCTCTACGCTGACGACCTTGCTCTTATTGCTGAGTCACTATCAGAACTGGAGGAGAAGTTCCAGGTGTGGAAGGAGGGTTTAGAATCAAGGGGCCTTAGAGTCAACCTAGCTAAAACCAAAGTACTAATAAGTAGAAAGGTAGACAATCCACAAATATCTTCAGGAAGATGGCCCTGCTCGATCTGTAGAAAAGGTGTAGGTAGAAACTCTATAAGATGTACCCAGTGTAAGCTATGGACACATAAGAGGTGCAGCAATGTCAAAGGTAGGCTAACTGGGAAGATAGTTTTTGTATGTGGCAGATGCTCGGGAGCATTAACCTCCGAAAATCTGCAGAAAACAACTTCCGTCACTTTCCAGGGGGAAAAACTAGAAGTAGTTGATAGCTTCCGTTATCTAGGTGACCAAGTCAGTAGTGGGGGTGGGTGCGCTGAAAGTGTAACTGCTAGAATAAGAATAGCCTGGGCAAAGTTTAGGGAGCTCTTACCTCTGCTGGTGACTAAAGGCCTCTCGCTCAGAGTAAAAGGCAGACTGTATGATGCGTGTGTACGAACAGCCATGCTACATGGCAGCGAAACATGGGCTGTGACTGCTGAGGACATGCGTAAGCTCGTGAGGAATGAAGCCAGTATGCTCCGATGGATGTGTAATGTCAGTGTACATACTCGACAGAGCGTTAGCACCTTGAGAGAAATGTTGTACCTAAGAAGCATCAGTTGTGGTGTGCAAGAGAGACGATTGCGCTGGTATGGTCATGTGGCGAGAATGGATGAAGATAGGTGTGTGAGAAAGTGCCAATCCCTAGCAGTTGAGGGAACCCGTGGAAGAGGTAGACCCAGGAAAACCTGGGACGAGGTGGTGAAGCACGACCTTCGAACTTTAGGCCTCACTGAGGAAATGACCAGAGACCGAGACCTTTGGAAATATTCTGTACGTGAGAAGACCAGGCAGGACAAGTGAGCCCAGCCCACTTATGAATGCCTTTCCTCCCTTGGACACAAAGACCGGTTGAGGCAAGCGAAGTCGATATAGAACCTCATCCGACGACAGACACCCATCCCAACCCCCCATGCTTGCGAAGACATGTTGGGGCAAGCGAAATCGAAATCGAAATCGAAATCGAAACCGAATTGAACCAGCCAGGATCCCTGGCCTGGTGGTACGTAAAAAGCACTATCCGACTCGGGGCCGTGGCACGTAAAATACTCCAATGCGACCGTACGACAGGCACCCATGCCAACCCCCTTTGCTTGTGAAGACATGTTGGGGCAAGCGAAATCGAAATCGAATTGAACCAGCCAGGATCCCTGGTCTGGTGGTACGTAAAAAGCACTATCCGACTCGTGGCCGTGGCACGTAAAATACTCCAATGGGACCGTACGACAGGCACCCTTGCCAACCCCCTTTGCTTGTGAAGACATGTTGGGGCAAGCGAAATCGAAATCGAAATCGAATTGAACCAGCCAGGATCCCTGGTCTGGTGGTACGTAAAAAGCACTATCCGACTCGTGGCCGATGCCAGCACCGCCTCGACTGGCTTCCGTGCCGGTGGCACATAAAATACACCAATCTGACCATGGCCGTTGCCAGCCCCGCCTGGCACCTGTGCAGGTGGCACGTAAAAAGCACCCACTACACTCACGGAGTGGTTGGCGTTAGGAAGGGCATCCAGCTGTAGAAACATTGCCAAATTAGACTGGAGCCTGGTGCAGCCTTCTGGCTTCCCAGAACCCCGGTCGAACCGTCCAACCCATGCTAGCATGGAGAACGGACGTTAAACGACGACGACGACGACGACTTCCTGAAACCAGTCAAGAATGACCATTAGTCCTTAAGGGTTTAACCCTTTAGTGTTCAGATTATTCTATCAAACATAATGCTTATTGATTCACATTGATTTGAATTAATCATGCATTATCTCATATCTTCAAGATCTACTTAATGTAGAATAACATTGTCGGGTAGGTGTGAGAGCCTGGATCTGGTCAGTTTGAACATAAAACAGATTAAATATTTTGGCCGGATATGGCCGGTTTAAATACTAAAGGGTTAAGAGACATTTACATGTGTTATTTGACTAAAACTCTCATTGATTGTATGTAGTTGTGCTGTTGCTGTTAACTCCAGGTCAACTTTGATTGAGCAGACTTGTGATCAAAGACATTTCAATCATAGTCATATTGTCTTTTTTAGAGTTTTTAGAGCACATTGGCCTATGACACCTTCTTAAAAATTGTGTGACATCATCTGAGGAAATTTGGTGGCTGCAAAGGCTCGATGATGCAGTTAAATATAGTTTGGAAAAGAGTTAGCTTTTAGACAATCAAAACCAGTATGTTCTTCATAATCATTTCAGAGTTTTCTTATCCATGCTAGTCTGGAATGGATGAGTCTGTCATACAGCCACAGCTAGACACATCAACCTATATGTCTGACGACTAGACAGTTTTTCCATCCTTTTACTCTCAGAAATTTCGGTAACTTAATGTTGCACATCCAATAATCTATTTTAGATCATTCCTCAGCAAGATTTTCTGTAGTCAACATCTGATGCCTGTATTTTGCTGCCATACAAGATTATACTTTCTATACATACTTCATATTGTCTTCTTTTTGTGCAAAGCAAGATATTCTTTCTTACCAACATATGAAAAATATCTCTAAACCTTTTCACACCTCATTCACAGCCTAGCTAACATACTTTAACAAAAACAAATCTCCAGCATTAATTCAACCATTTAGCTCAACAATCTAGCTAGTTGTTCTGACAAGCGATCCAAGCAGTTTGTTTGTCTTTAGTTTATGCTGCAGCTGTTGCTAGCTACTCCACTGCATTCAGTGTTACTAATGTTCTGATTTCTTGTTCGTCTACCACTACCTTTTTTATTTTTTCTATACTTTTGTTTACATTGTATTGAGTTCCTACAGAGACTATATTTTCCACATGCTACTACACTAGGTGTTCTATGCTGCATTACTTGTTACACTGACTCCAATCAGCTTTGCCAATTGTTGAACTGTTCTCACACTTTAAAAGTTCACAGGGCTTTTCGAACATCTGGGTGATAGCTTAACCCTTTCGATACCAACCTGCCTGAAACTGCCTCTGACTCTGTAGTACAAATGTCTTGTTTTCAAAAGTTCTGAATTAAAATCTACCACCAAACCTTAGTCACAATTTGTGTTCCTAATACTAGCTTAATGATAACTAAGTTATTTTACTAAATTCATTGTTATATTTAAAATAATTGAAAGAACTACAGAGCACCTCAAAATAAATACGGTAACGAAAGGATTAAAAGACAAAGACAAACAGAAAAAAACTGAGGTGAAAGCTCTGATAGATCTATCTATAAGTAAAATTTCTCATAAGTGGCCTGATTCCCTTATCATCCACCAATTTAGAAAACGTACTAATTTTTCAGGAGTTAGCACTAGACTGATAAATACAAAGCTGAGTTTTTTTGTTTTTTTTTCATTGACTATTTAAGTTCCATATCCAAATACAAACCCAAATAATACTTGAATTCACATATCAGTCGGGCTCACATAAATTAGGTTCACATTTTCACTTGATTCATAGAGGGTTACTTGGCTGGATAAGTTTAATGTTGCAGGATTGTAAACTAATGTTTCTTCAGTGAAGACCATAGATTCTACATAAACCAGCATAACTATATTATAGGCAGTAGAATTCTTTGATATATTCAGCATTGAGATATTCCAAATGTGATCATCATAAAAGTGATTCTTCTTGTTGTATAGGAGAGCTTCGTATATGTAAGTTGTAAAACTTTGATAAAATAAAAGAATCCAAGCAGCTAGAAGACAAAACTCACTTTGGGGTGTTTGAAATCTACAAGAATGGTAAAGAAGTGTATAAGTCACATTTTTAATTCTTTATTGCCTACAAGGGGCTAAACATAGAGGGGACAAACAAGGACAGACAAAGGGACTAAGTCGATTACATCGACCCCAGTGCGTAACTGGTACTTATTTAATCGACCCCGAAAAGATGAAAGGCAAAGTCGACCTTGGCGGAATTTGAACTCAGAATGTAATGACAGACGAAATACCTATTTCTTTATTACCCACAAGGGGCTAAACATAGAGGGGACAAACAAGGACAGACATAGGTATTAAGTCGATTACATCGACCCCAGTGCGTAACTGGTACTTATTTAATCGACCCCCGATGGAATTTGAACTCAGAATGTAATGACAGATGAAATACCGCTAAGCATTTCACCTGGCATGCTAACAATTCTGCCAGCTTGCATAAGTCACATTACTGAATCCTGTACATATCTGAGTTGGTAGAATATGCATTAGAAGGCAGCCATCTTCATATAATCCAATAGTTTTGTTTTAGAGGAAACTCTCAGTCAAAAAAAGAAATGGGAAACAGGTGGAGTCCATAACTGAGATGAATTGCTCTGGGATTCTTACGCAAGATATGCTCGAAGGCTTATCTAATATCCAGGATAACAACATTACTTTTGCTGGCATTCTCAATAATAAGTGGCCATTGGTATTTAATGTAATAAAACTAGTTTTCTGTGAATAAAGTTCTACAGAAACCAGTGAGTCACAAAAGGAACTGAAGGGGATAAAATAAGGTGAGGGTCAATTCAAACTGATGTCTACAATTTTATGTTGATTAAGGAGTAAAGGAAACACATAATTTGTACCATTGAAAAATCAAAGCTTGTACTTCTCTCTGATAGAATTCTCTGTTATGGAAGCACTCCGTCGGTTACGACGACGAGGGTTCCGGTTGATCCGATCAATGGAACAGCCTGCTCGTGAAATTAACGTGAAAGTGGCTGAGCACTCCACAGACACGTGTACCCTTAACGCAGTTCTCGGGGATATTCAGCGTGACACAGAGAGTGACAAGGCCGGCCCTTTGAAATACAGGTACAACAGAAACAGGAAGTAAGAGTGAGAGAAAGTTGTGGTGAAAGAGTACAGCAGGGATCACCACCATTCCCTGCCGGAGCCTCATGGAGCTTTAGGTGTTTTCGCTCAATAAACACTCACAATGCCCGGTCTGGGAATCGATACCGCAATCCTACGACCGCGAGTCCGCTGCCCTAACCACTGGACCATTGCGCCTCCACTCTCTGTTATATTACCTTTTATTTCACTGAAAGCAATTCTATAATTCTTGAGAAGCTGATTAGGCCAGAAGACTCAAGATCCTTTAACGAAATGTCACTTTTTCAGATACTTGTTGTACAGAATGACCTTAGATAGTTGCACAATTTTCAGATTACTCTTTTACTCTTTTACTTGTTTCAGTCATTTGACCGCGGCCATGCTGGAGCACCGCCTTTAGTTGAGCAAATCGACCCCGGGACTTATTCTTTGTAAGCCCAGTACTTATTCTATCGGTCTCTTTTGCCGAACCGCTAAGTGACGGGGATGTAAACACACCAGCATCGCTTGTCAAGCAATGCTAGGGGGACAAACACAAACACACAAACACGTACACACACACACATATATATATATACATATATACGACGGGCTTCTTTCAGTTTTCATCTACCAAATCCACTCACAAGGCATTGGTCGGCCCTGGGCTATAGCAGAAGACACTTACCCAAGATGCCACGCAGTGGGACTGAACCCGGAACCATGTGGTTGGTTAGCAAGCTACTTACCACACAGCCTCTCCTGTTGAGGTTACTACAGAAAAATAAACAACCATTATTTCTTCTGCATTAGCATAGTTGACTCCTTCTCAGGTGAATCAAGAATAGCTACTTGAAGCACAGACGGATGGAGATGCTGGGATATATTCTGAATAATATAGAATAGCTAGGTTTCTACTCAAAATCTTCTTGCAATTTTCAGTGCATTCAGTGCATTATTTGAATTGAACCATTACTGCATTTCTATGTAATTTTAACAGCGTCACATGTGTGCACTCTGGGACTAAAATCGTACAATTTACATTGCTTACTAAGATGGTTCAGCTGTTGCAGATATTCATTTAAAGATGTACCTGTAAAGTATTGGTTTTTAATTTAGCATATATTTTGGTAGAATTTGTAAAGAATGATTATGACTGTTGTTGAAAGACAAAATTTCTTTAATCTGAAGTTAATGAAAAAAATTAACAGTGTTTTTGTTGGAGGTCCATTATTTTTTCAACTTCATATCACATTTAACTGGCAATGACAGTTGGTAATTAAATTGCAGTAGAATTTGACAATAATTGTTGACAAACATTAAATAACTTAAGCTTTAATCACAAGGTTTTAATTGATAATTTTATAATACAAACAAAGCTAGTATGTTGGTTTCAGGAGGTGGAGGGAAACAAAAAGTGAAACAAAATTAAACAAGTAATCATAAATAGTTTGTTTGCAGGAAAATGCTACAAAGTAAAATGGTGTAACAGAAAATCGCTTTCAACGTCTCCTGATTTCTCAGAATTTTAATTTTGAAATTCACTATTGTGTATCATCATTTCTCCTGCTTTAGCTATGTTTTACGGATTAATTGAATGGTATTTTCAAGACAGGACCTGAAAACTATAGATAGGAGTTTTGAGAGGTTACTGTTTCTTTGCTGTGAGACTATGGGTTTATGATTTTGCTTCAATGTGGAATTCTTCAAACTGAAACTGTCTGTAAATTTTTTACAATTATTTCTTACCTGTCACAATATACATTTTCTCTGCCTCACCTACTGTTTAGTATATATATATACTCTTTTACTCTTTTTACTTGTTTCAGTCATTTGACTGTGGCCATGCTGGAGCACTGCCTTTAGTCGAGCAAATCGACCCCATGACTTATTCTTTGTAAGCCTAGTACTTATTCTATCGGTCTCTTTTGCCAAACCGCTGAGTTACAGGGATGTAAACACACCAGCATCGGTTGCCAAGCGATGTTGGGGAGGACAAACACAGACACACAAACACACACACACATATATACATACATACATATATATATATATATATATATATATATATACACAACAGGCTTCTTTCAGTTTCCGTCTACCAAATCCACTCACAAAGCTTTGGTCGGCCCGAGGCTATAGTAGAAGACGCTTGCCCAAGGTGCCACGTAAACAGGTTAATAGTTTCTTGATGAAGTTACTTGGAAAAGCCCCCACTTCATGCAATCTCACTATTAGTTATTTAGTGGACTGTTGTTTGAGCTATCAAGTAATGTCAAACGATATCAACTTATTGTCAAAATCTTAATTTTAGATTTACCTCTAATCATTCTTAAATAAAGCCGTTAGCATCAAAATTTCACATAAATTTTATGTGAAATGAAGTTCTGTATTACTTATAGGTTACTCTTTTACTCTTTTACTTGTTTCAGTCATTTGACTGCAGCCATGCTGGAGCACCGCCTTTAGTCGAGCAAATCGACCCCGGGACTTATTCTTTGTAAACCCAGTACTTATTCTATCGGTCTCTTTTGCTGAACAGCTAAGTGACGGCGACGTAAACACACTAGCATTGGTTGTCAAGCAATGCTAGGGGGACAAACACAGACACACAAACATGCACACACACACACACATATATATATATACATATATACGACGGGCTTCTTTCAGTTTCTGTCTACCAAATCCACTCACAAAGCTTTGGTCGGCCCGAGGCTATAGTAGAAGACACTTGCCCAAGGTGCCATGCAGTGGGACTGAACCCGGAACCATGTGGTTGGTAAGCAAGCTACTTACCACACAGCCACTCCTGCGCCTATAGGTTGTAGGTATTTTTCAGTTTTTTGTCTTTTTGTTGGGATTCATTTTAATTCCGTTACATTTTGCCATCAAATACGAAGTATTGATTTACCTTTAGATTTTTTTCTTTTTTTGAATGTCAAGTTTTTCTTGGAATTTTCCTGAAAACTTTCATTTGTATTGATAGAATCTTGGTTAACTTCATGGGCACCCACAGAAGTCCTTATGATATACATTTCATCCATGACTGGTGTCGGATGAGAGATAGTATTTTTATGGATCCATTCCTTGCAATGAAACAAAAAGTATTGAGAGACAGCCTAGTTTCAACATTCTCAATTCTAAAATATAGTTCTAGAATGTCAAACAATTTGCTCCATAATTTAAGTGGATTAGAATTTCTTAACATTTCTAATGACAGCTGTTAAATTAAATCATGTGCTTTGCATTCTGTAACAAAATATGTTTTAAAATTTCATCATAAATGTGTAGTACCTAACATGATTTTAATTATCATACAACATACTTGTGAAGTGGAATAATGTCTAGGATGTTAAAGTAGCAAAGTGGTTGCAATTTATAGTTTTGTCTCTGTTTAAATACAATGTTATATCTAATATAACTTGAGGTATCACCAGTTATAGTATTCTGTTGCTTATTACCATGAACTAAAGTAGGGAAATAACTCAATAAAACATGACATAGGGCAATAAATCAGGATATACATCTTCATCATCATCATCATCATCATCATCATCATCGTTTAACGTCCGCTTTCCATGCTAGCATGGGTTGGACGATTTTGACTGAGGGCTGGCGAACCAGATGGCTGCACCAGGCTCCAATCTTGATCTGGCAGAGTTTCTACAGCTGGATGCCCTTCCTAACGCCAACCACTCCGAGACAGTAGTGGGTGCTTTTTACGTGTCACCGGCACGGGGGCCAGTCAGGCGGTACTTGCAATGACCTCGCTCATATCCTTTTACACGTGCCACCGGCACAGGTGCCAGTGAAGCGACGTTGGTAATGATCACGCTTCACTGGCACCTGGAAATTTTAACAATAAGTTTTGCTAACACTTTTGGAATGTTTAGATAAACAAGTAATCATATGAAAATTTTAAAAATAAAATAAAATGATTCTGTACATATGCATGTATAAATACACTAATCAAAATAATGCTGAAATATAATACAATAGATTAGCTCTTAGATTCATGGTGTGTGAATCTCAGATTCCGGATTTTGTACAAATATTTAATTACTTTATTAAACAAGGAGTGACTGTGTGGTAAGTAGCTTGTTTACCAACCACATGGTTCCGGGTTCAGTCCCACTGCATGGCACCTTGGGCAAGTGCCTTCTACTATAGCCTCGGGCTGACCAAAGCCTTGTGAGTGGATTTGGTAGACAGAAACTGAAAGAAGCCCGTCGTATATATGTATGTATATATATATATATATATATATATATATATATATGTGTGTGTGTGTGTTTGTGTGTCTGTATTTGTCCCCCACCATTGCTTGACAACCGATGGTGGTGTGTTTATGTCGCCGTCACTTAGCGGTTCGGCAAAAGAGACCGATAGAATAAGTACTGGGCTTACAAAAGAATAAATCCTGGGGTCGAGTTGCTCGATTAAAGGAGGTGCTCCAGCATGGCCGCAGTCAAATGACTGAAACAATTAAAAGAGTAAAAGAGTAATTAGAATTTCAGTAGCTGCAATCTTGTGGAGAGTATACTTTTTTAAAAAACTTATTTTGTCAGATCCTAGAGATATGTGTATGCATGTTAAGAAGTATGGATGAAGAGGATGCAGAAATACGTGTTCTAATGACTTACTCAAGGAAGAAGTAGAAGTACTTATGACCTTTTTAGGGCTACTGTGATGGATGAGAGGAAAAGATTATTTTATCCAAAGACAGATCTAAAATTACCTGAATGTTTGCAAAATACCCAATGGCCAAGATGGTGGTGGGAAACAGATTAAGATTATCAACCAGTTTGGTGTATAAATAGATATGAATAGTTAATAATTAATATAATTTTTTAAGTATAAAGCTCTGCATTTATATTGAAGTTGGGAAGAAATAGTTGATTATGTCAACTTCAGTACTTAATTGGTACTTTTTTTTATTAACCCTGGAAGGAAAATTTAACCAAGCAGAATTTGGAGTCAGACTGTTAACAATGGCAACTAAATATCAGTGAATAGTAATAATAATGACTTTGGTAATATTGATCTTTTATTATCGGGAGTGCTGTTACTTGAGTTTCCAAGTTAAACCCTTCACTGAAGATCTGGCTCATGTTGGTTGACCACATACCATATGGTCACAGCAAATGAGGAGGTTTCTTGTGGAGATGGGGACTGATTGGGATTCTGCTTGACAGGTTGCCTGGGAGGCCTCGGGAATATACTTAGAAATGGTGAGTGCAACAATGCTTTGCAATAGTATATGCCCCCACATCTGACCTGATTCCTAATTAAGATTTGCATATGTAACATTTTGAAATTTGGAGTTACCTTGGACCAGAAAAGAATATATTTTTACTTCAGTTTAAGGTGGAAAGATAATCTCATAATCTTTGTAGGCTGTCTCAAACACATTAATTTGATGCAATTAATGCTGAACTTGAACTTTCAGTTGATGAACAAGTACCGCCTGACTGGCCCCCGTGCCGGTGACACGTAAAAAGCACCCACTACACTCTTGGAGTGGTTGGCGTTAGGAAGGGCATCCAGCTGTAGAAACTCTGTCAGATTAAGATTGGAGCCTGGTGCAGCCATCTGGTTCACCAGCCCTCAGTCAAAATCGTCCAACCCATGCTAGCATGGAAAGCGAATGTTAAACTATGATGAAGATGTATATCCTGGGTGGTCTAGGGAATATTTTAGGCTAAGAATTTAGTTGAGGATTTTATGGGGGTGATGAAAGTAGGGAAATCAGGCATATCAAGTGGGCTTGGTAAGAAGTGATATACAATCTACTACTTCAGAGGAGTGGGAATTGTTATGGTAGTACTACACTGCATTGGGAAGTTAATAGTTGTGGTGAAAGCTTGCAGATAGTTTGTTGGAGCTATTTTAGATACAATCTAAGACAGGTGTACGTGTGAAGTAGTGATATCTTTCTAGATGGGCTAACAAAACTCTTATACATTGAATTAATCCCTGATCCTAATTTTTGCAAAAGAAGCTGTGGTGTTTCCAAGTAGATCGAAAATTTACTAACCAGACATGCAAATTTGAAAATAGACATTAGAACTACTTTAACCCTTTAGTGTTCTGATTATTCTATCAAACATAATGCCTATTGATTCCCATTGATTTGAATTAATCATGCATTATCTCATATCTTCAAGATCTTGATGGTGTAATTACTTAATATAGAATAACATTGTAGGATAGGTGTGAGAGCCTGGATCTGGTCAGTTTGAACATAAAACAGATTAAATATTTTGGCCGGATATGGCCGGTTTAAATACTAAAGGGTTAAAAGATAAACACATCAACTGAGATACTTTCAAAATAGAATCAACTTTTCAGTAAGAGTCATATTGTTTCTGCATTCAAAGTGAATGAAAATTCACTTATTTTTGATAAGTTACTTATTTTTTGAAGTGATGTTACATTGATCAACCCATAATTGATAATGAAATGGAGTAAGAAATTTCCAAAATTTCTGTCTAGTAACAGTTTGAAAGAGAAAAACTGTAACATCATTTAACTTTGCCGAGAAATGAAACTATGCTATGGCCGGATAACTGAAGAGATGGCGGCGTGGATTTCCACTTCAGCATCCGAAACTCGGAGTTTTATAATGGCTACCGAATAATTGTCACATATTACATTTACAGATAAATTCCTCTATTTATATAATATTGAGGTCTCCTTCTTTCTTTCTTTTGTTGTCTTACCATTTTTCTCAACATATATATATACATACACAAGCAGAATAGTTAGTGGGCTGTTATATAGGTGTATGTAAGTGTGTGTATATATGTATATACGTATATGTATTTGCATATGTATGTAGGTAAATGGATATAAATGTAAACAGATAGACATATAGATAGATAGGTACATAGGTAATATGAACAGACAAGCACACATACATACGCAAATGAAGACTGAAACACGTGAACATATATACACACACACGCGCACACACTTGCAAACACACACACACACACACATGCACACACACACACACACTCATACACACACACACGCGCACACACACATACAAACACACAAACACATCAATATGCAGAATACATACGTACAAATGTACACACATACATACATACATATACATACGTACACACTCACATACATGCATACACAGACATACATGCATATGTGTATGCGTATGCACACTGACACACACACATGTGCACAAACAAACAAAAAGAATGCAGCTCGGATAACGGACAGAGTCAACAACTATTGAAAAGGTTGCATGACACTACGGAAATGTTAGAAACTATAAAGAAGTAAACTGAACCGGTGAGTGTGTTAAATAATAAGGCACAAAAAGAGGACTCTCTCCAGACACAACAATATATACTTCAACACACGAACTCACATAAAGAATCTTGGAAACAAAACACCACAACGAAATATATATATATATGTAATTTAAATTTAATTGTAGCTATGAAACGTATGTAGTATTTTTACTTATTATATTATATTTATCATTCATTTTATACCCTTTGGAAAAAAAAATAATTATTATATATATTACTTGTTA